>NC_080168.1:75885591-76186085 GCF_950295315.1 Erinaceus europaeus | reverse complement strand
AGATCAAAGCTCCCCACCTGCAGTGGTATTGCTTCACAAGCAGTGAAGCAGGTCTGCAGGTATCTATCTTTCTCTCCCCCTCCGCTCCTCTCTCGATTTCTCCCTGTTCTGTCTAATAAAATGGGAAGGAAAAGACCTCCAGGAGCAATGGATTCATAGTGCACTGAGCCCCAGCGATATCCCTGGAGGCAAAAAAAAAAAAAAAAAAAAACTGATCCATACTCCCTCCATACTCCCAGGGGAGAAATGTTAGGGGAAAATGACCAAAGAGCTCCGAACTCCAATTCTATCAAGACCCAGAGAAGGCGGGGGGGGGGGGGGGGGGGGAGGGAAGGACACTTAGAAGTAATAGGTGTCACTTAGAAAGGAAAAGAAGGCAGGGCCATAGAAAAAAAAGGGCAAATATATAAATATAGGTTGATGGTTATATAAATAATAGCCCATATCCATGATCTTGGGAGAACTATTGCAGTTTTCAGTGGAGGGAATGAGGACACAGAAGTCTGGTGGTGGAGAAGGTGTGGAATTCTACCCCTCTTATCAAATCAATATTAAAGCACTAATAAAATAATTTTTAAAACAATTAAAATATTTGTTCTTTTATCAAAATACTTAGTAAATATAATACATATCCTCATTGTGTTTTTATATAGGAAGAACATGCGTAATATTTTATATAATGTTATTTGGATATATTTTATTTATCACTAACCTTTTTTTTTTTTTTTTTTAGCTTTTAGCACCAGACATTCGACATGAGAGAAATGTGATTTTGCAGTGTGTTCGCTACATCATCAAAAAAGACTTTTTTGGACTTAATACTAATTCTGAGAAAACTAAAGATGTACAAGTGTCTGATGTTTCAACATATGACTAAAACATTTGAAATAGTGGTATCTCAAGTTAGAGGGAAATTTTTTTTTAAGACTGGATTAATAATTAAATTGTATTCTTGTGAAAGGTTATGTTGAATTTGTAAATCTTTGAGTCTGCAAATAAATATGTAACTTGTTTTTAAGACTTCTGTTGGGGTCATATGTAATATTTGCTGACAGAATTCTTTTTATTTGTATTGCTGATGTGTAATGTTGTTATGTAAGAAAGTCTGCTGTTGGCTACTATTAAAAACAACTAGTTTCATAGTAATGAAAAAAACTGTGTGTGGAGGGGTGGCACATGCAGTAGTGCACCCCATTAAACACATTACCATGCACAAGGACATGGGTTAGAAAACCAGCTCCCCACTTGCAGGGGGAAAGCTTCGTGAGTGGTGAGGCAGGTATGCAGATGTCTATCTTTCTCCCTCTTTTTGTTTTAATTATTATCTTTATTTGACAGAGACAGCCAGATATCAAGAGGGAAGGGGGAGACAGAGAGGAAGAGACAGAGAGACACCTGCAGTCCTGCCTTACCAGTCATGAAGCTTTACCCCTGCAGGTGAGGATCAGAGGCTTGAACCCCAGTCATTGTGCATTGTAATGTGCACTCAACCAGGTGTGCTACAATACAGCCCCTATTTCTCCCTCTCTATTTTCCTATGACCCTGTAATTCCTCTCCTGGAGATATATCCCAACGAACCAAACACAACCATCCAAAAAGATTTGTGTATACCTATGTTCATAGCAGGACAATTTGTAATAGCCAAAACCTGGAAGCAACCCAGGTGTCCAACAACGAATTAGTTGCTGAGTTAAGTTGTCGTCATATATACACAATGGAATGCTACTCAGCTATTAACAATGATGAATTCACTTTCCTCACCCCATCTTGGATGGAACTTGAATGAATCATGTTAAGTGAGATCAGCCAGAAAGAGAAGAATATGGGATGATCTCACTCATAGACAGAAGTTGAAAAATAATAACAAGGGAAAACACAAAGCAGAACTTGGACTGGAGTTGGTGTATTGCACCAAAGTAAAAGACTCTGGGGTGGGGGGAGGGGAAAGGGAGTGTTCGGGTCCTGGAAGACAGAGGAGGACCTAGTGGGGCGTGTATTGTTATGTCAAAAACTGAGAAATGTTACATATGTACAAACTATTGTATTTTATTTTACTGTTGACTGTAAATCATTAATTCCTCAATAAAGAAATTAAAAAAAAAAAAAAAAGAAAACCCCTGTTCCGCTCTTGCAGGGGGAAAGCTACATGAGTGATGAGGCAGGTCTGCAGGTGTCTTTTATCTTTCTCTCTTTTTGTTTTGATTGTTATTACCTTTATTTGATAGAGACACCCAGATATAGAGAGGGAAAGGAGAGATAGAGAAGAGAGACAGAGATACCTGCAGACCTACCATATCACTTAGGAAGCTTTCCCCCTGCAGTTGGGGGCCAGGGGCTTGAACCTAGGTCATTGCACATTGTAACCTGTGCACTCAACCAGGTGTGCCACAACCCGGCCCCTCTCTCTGTCTCCCCACCCCCTCTCAGTTTCTCTCTGTCCTATCAGAATAAACTAGAAAAGGGGAGGGGGAAAGGGAAAAAAACGGCCACAGGGAGCTGTGAATTCAAAGTGCCTGCACTGAATCCTAATGATAATACTGATGGCAATTTAAAAAGAGAGAGCAAAGAGAAAGAAGGGAAGGAGGGAGGAAGGTATTGGGCTGGGGAAACAGCATAATGGTTAGTCAAATGACTTTCATGCCTGAGGCTCTCAAGTTCCCAGTTTTCAATCCCCAGCACCACCATAAACTGAACACTGTCATGGTGAAAGAAAAAGGGGAAGGAGGGAAGAAAGAAAATAGCCTTAGGGCCAAGGGGATAGGAAGGGAACAAATCACTGGTATTATATTGCCCCTTATCCTGTATCCCTTCACTGGCTTAGTTTTTTAGTTCTATGAAAATATGTCATTCCAAGGAGTGAGGCAGTTAACTATTATCATTCTAGTTTTGTTTTTTTTTTCCCTCCAGGGTTATTGCTGGGGCTCAGCTCAGGGTCTACACTACAAATCCACTGTTCCTGGAGGCCACTTTTCCCATTTTGTTGCCCTTTGTTAGAGGCAGTAACTAGCATAGTTTTAAGTGTAGTTTTAAGTATAGTTGCTTTTTGCCCTCCTGCCCAGTGAGGTGGAAAAATTCCTTGCCCTTTCCCCTTGACAAACAGGACCTAAACAGTGAAGGCCATCAGTTATTTTGTAAGTTGCTTGAAAGACCCTGCATCGGGCAAGCCTTATCAGGGCCTTTGCATAGGGTTTGAGGAATGCTGTTACCGAATAGTTACAGCAGATGGCCGGAAAAATTGCAAACAGGTGGCCGGGTGGTCCCAGCAGATAACAAAAGAATGTGGTGACCCCCACTGTGGCCGGGTCCTATTGGTCTGGTTCATGGTGTGATGTTTAGAATTAGCTCATGCTTTGCTCTGAATGGATCATGCTTTTGCTGAGTTTGAAATGATTGGATTTTTCATTTTCTATAGCATGTTATTGGATATAGGCTGATAAGGTGATGTGTTCCCCCTCCCTGAGTGTAGTCTGAATTCCTATAAATAGTGTGGTTTGAGCCTTGTTCAGGGTCGAGCTGGTAGACTGCTGCCAGTTGCCACTCGGCCCGGATTCGAATTCGTTAATAAAATCTTTTGCTTCCTTGCAGTGGATGGTGGTTTGATTTTGCTCGCTAACACCCTTGTTGCCGTTATTGACGTCATTGTAGGATAAGACCGAGAAATCAAGAGGAGGAGAAGCCAGAGGGGGAGAGAAAGATAGACACCTGCAGACCTGCTTCAATGCTCGTGAAGTGACCCCCTGTTCAGATGGGGAGCCATGGGCTTGAACTGGGATTTTTGCCGGTCCTTGTGCTTCATGCCACGTGCACTTAACCCGCTGCACTACCACCCGACTCCCTAGATTTTTTTTTTTTAACTGAATTCATTGCATTGTTCCACTTCTTGTGTGTCTTCATTTTTTTCTTTCTTTAAAAATCTATTTCTTTGGAAATTTTCAAGCACATGTAGAAGTATTAGAAAATAGTATGATGACATGGCATGAAGCACAAGGACAGACATAAAGATCCCAGTTCGAGCCCCTCCTGCTCCCCACCTGCAGGTGAGTCGCTTCACAAGTGGTGAAGCAGATCTGCAGGTGTCTTTCTCTCCCTCTGTCTTCCCCTCCTCTCTCCATTTCTCTCTGTCCTAACAACTATGACATCAACAGTAATAACTAAAACAAGGGCAACAAAAGGGAAAATAAATAAATATTAAAAAAATAATATGATGACACCCCTCTTTCCATCTGCCAGTCAAATTCAAGAACACTTTGTCAATCTGTGGCCTGTCTTGTTTCCCTCCATAACTCGTCCATTGGTTCCCACCCATTTGAGATTTTTTTTTGAAGCAAATACCCATACACTACATTATTGTATCCTTGTATATTTAGTATATATCTCTGGAAGGTATGAATTTTATTAAAATATTTTAAATGATTAATTTATTAGAACCATCAACAATCCATTCAGACAAATTTAAGTTTCTGTAACTTTTTAAAAATTTTTTTTATATTTATTTTCCTTTTTGTTGCCCTTGTAGTTATTGTTGTTGTTATTGATGTCGTCGTTGTTAGATAGAACAGAGAGAAATGGAGAGAGGAGGGGAAGACAGAGGGGGGAGAGAAAGACAAACACCTGCAGACCTGCTTCACTGCCTGTGAAGCGACTCCCTGGCAGGTGGGGAGCTGGGGGCTCCAACTGGGATCCTTCTACCAGTCCTTGTGCTTTGCATGCACTTAACCCGCTGCACTACCACCTGACTCCCAGTTTCTGTAACTTTTTAAGTTAGCTTAGTTGAGGTTCCATTTTGTGCCTTCTTTATATCACAAAAGGACCATATTGAAGAACTTTTTTTGCCACCAGAGTTATCACTCCTAACAGCCATTTTATTCTTTTTTTTTTTTTTAATTTGACAGAACAGAAAAAGATTGAAAGGGAAGGGGAGATGGTGAGGGAGAGAGATCCAAATATATATATATATATATTTTTTTTTTTTTTTCCTCCAGGGTTATTGCTGGGCTCGGTGCCTGCACCATGAATCCACCACTCCTGGAGGCCATTTTTTCCCCCTTTGGTTGCCCTTGTTGTTGTAGCCTCGTTGTGGTTATTATTATTGCCATTGTTGATGTTGTTCGTTGTTGGATAGTACAGAGAGAAATGGAGAGGGGAGGGGAAGACAGGGCAAGAGAAAGATAGACACCTGCAGACCTACTTCACCGCCCGTGAAGCAACTCCCCTGCAGGTGGGGAGCCAGTGGCTCGAACCGGGATTCTTACACCGGTCCTTGCGCTTTGCACCACACGCACTCAACCCACTGCACCACCACCTGACCCCCTTTTTCTTTCTAAGAGAGGGAGAAAAACACCTGCATACCTGCTTCACCACTCCTGAGGTGTCCTCCCTGTGGGTGGGGTGTGTGAGCTCAAACCTGTGGCTACCACCCAGCCTCTGGAAAACTATTTGTTTTAGACATATTTAAAAGCTCATCCTAGCCCAGACATAACTCACAATGTAAGGAAGGATCAGGGTCCAAGACCCCAGTAACATGGCAGCTCCATGCATCTCGTTAACAAAACTGGAGGCTTCCTGAGAATGGCACAGGGAGTTAATGGCTGTTTCTTAAAGACTGAGAGAGGAGAAAAATCAGTAAATGGAAACAAATGGAGTAATAAAGAAAACAGATCTTTAGTATATAGAGTAAAGGCCCTAAACTGAAATTCTGTTCTTTAGAACTATGGCCACAGACCGCCCTGCAGTGCAGTGCATCCTATGGAATGTCAGTTGTAGCTAATTGGAACATTCCCATAAACAGTAGCAAATGTCTTCATACACACCCAGCAAAAGCAGTAATGTCTTCACTTCAAGAGTTTTCTAGGTTGTGTAAAGGTTTCTACCTTCTAGCTACCGGTAGTCCTTATTTCTGTTTATCATCAAAGAAAACCACCATATCCCAAGGATTTGCAATTTACTATCTATATGTATTCCTGGTCAACTTTATGTGAGTATCAAAGCTAAAACTATATACTCTATTTATAATTCACTGGCTTTTCACAAAAAGTGAAGGTTTTTTCACCCTAGTTACCTCTCATCATACAGTCCAAAGATTCCACTGTTAACTTAATGTTTAGCATGTATTTTTAGATTTTAAAAATAAATAATTTGTAAATATTTAAACATGCTAATATAAATTTTGTTTTCAAATGGAAAAACCTTTACAGGTGGCTGAGTAGTGGCACAGCAGAGTGCTCATATTGCCATTCACAAGGGCCTGGGTTCAAACCTCTGCTCACTACCTGCAGAGGGAATGCTTCACAAGTGTTGAAGCAGGTCTACAGGTGTCTCTCTCTCCCCCTTTCCCACTCCCCTCTCAATTTCTATATGTACTATCAAAATAGAAAGAAAAAATAAAGAAATGAAAATGTTTACAGACATGTATATGTGTGTTATTTTAAGGCTTGAACCTGAGTCCCTATGTACTGTAATGTGCACTCAACTGGATGCACCAGTGCCCAGAACCTAATCACTTTATTTATTATTATTATTATTTTTTTTGCCTCCAGGGTTATTGCTGGGGCTCAATGCCTACACCATGAATCCACTGCTCCTGGAGGCCATTCCCCCCCCCTTTTTGTTGCCCTTGTTGTTGTAGCCTCCTTGTATTTATTATTTATTATTGTTATTGTTGATGTCATTTGTTGTTGGATAGGACAGAGAGAAATGGAGAGAGGAAGGGAAGACAGAGGGGGAGAGAGACAAAGACCTGCAGACCTGCTTCTCCATCTGTGAAGCAACTCCCCTGCAGGTGGAGAGCTGGGGGCTCAAACCAGGATCCTCATGCCGGTCCTTGCGCTTTGCGCCATGTGCGCTTAACCCGCTGCACTGCTGCCCGACCCCCAATCACTTTATTTTTACTGGAAAAATAGATTACCTTCTTGATTATACCTTGTAGGTTCTGTTCTCAGTAGAAAAGTTTCTGGAGGGCTGGGCAGTGAAGCAGGTCTGCAGGTGTCTATCTTTCTCTCCTCTCTGTCTTCCCTTCCTCTCTCAATTTCTCTCTGTCCTGTCCAACAACAATAACAGCTATAACAACAGTAACAAACACAACAAGAACAACAAAATGGGGAAAATGGCCTCCAGAAGCAGTGGATTCATAGTTCTGGCACCGAGCCCCAGCGATAATCCTGGAGGCAAGAATAAATAAATAGGGCCAGGTGGTGGTGCACCTGGTTGAGCGCACATGTTACAGTGCACAAGGACGCAGGTTTGAGCCCCCGGTCCCCACCTGCAGAGGGAAAGCTTCATAAGTGGTGAAGCATTACTGCAGGTGTCTCTCTCCCTATCTTCCCCTTCCCTCTCAATTTCTAACTGTCTCTACCCAAAAAATAAATAAAGATTTAAAAAGAATAAATAAATAAATAAGAAAAAAAAGAAAAGTTTCTGAACTTTTTCTTTGAAGGTGATAATATCACATAATGGGAAATAACTCATTATGTGATTTTACGGTTACTGACTCCTTAAAATCAGGTGGTAGTACACCCAGTAGAGTGTACATATTACCTTGCCAGAGGACCAGGGTTCAACAAGTGGTGAAACAGCTGTAGCACACCAGCTAAGTACACATAGTACTAAGCGCAAGGACTCACTCAAGGATCTAGGTCCCAGTCCCTAGATCCCCACCTGCAGGGGGGACACTTCATAAGCGGTGAAGCAGGTCTTCATGTATCTATCTTTCTCTCCCCCTCTCTCTTCCCCTCCTCTCCTCTCTCAATTTCTCTCTATCCTATCTTTAAAAAAAAAAAAAAAAGAAAAGAAAAGATGGCCACCAGGAGCAGTAGATTCATAGTGTAGACATGGAGCCCCAACGATAACTCTGGAAGCAAAAAAAAAAGAGGAGGAGAAGGAAGAAGAAGAAGTTGCTACAGGGGGCTGGGCGGTGAGTGGCACACCAGGTTAAGCATGTAGTATGAAGTGTAAGGACCTGCACAAAGATACTGGTTTGACCCCCAGCTCCCCACCTGCAAGGGATTCACCTCAAGCAGTGAAGCAGGTCTGCAGATATCTATCTTTACCTATCTTCCCATTCCCTCTGAGTTTCTATCCTATCCAAAAAATCGAATAGGTGGCCACAGGAGCAGTGGATTCACGGTGCAGGCACTGAGCCCCAGCGATGACCCTGGAGGAAGGAAGAAAGGAAAAAAGGAAGAGAAAAAGTTATGAAATAAAGTTACCATTTTATCCTTAATATGTTCATTTCCATTTTGTTTTTAAATTTTTTTCTTAGTATTTATTTATGATAGAAGAGAGGAAGGAGAGAGAACCAGAGCATCACTCTCTCATGCAGAATCTTAGGCTTGATAATCCAATGCTTGGCCTACTGCACCTGTTTCCATTTTCTTTTTTTAAAATAAAATTTTTGTTAACTTTATTTATTGGATAGAGAAAGCCAGAAATTGAGAGGGAAGAGGAAAAGAGAGAGGGATACACCTGCAGTACTGCTTCACCACTTGCAACGCTTTCCCCCTGCAGGTGGGGACAGGGACTCAAACCTGGGTCCTTGGACATTATAACATGTGTGCTCAACCATGTGTGTCACCATCCAGCAACCCCATTTCCATTTGCTCAAAATGAAATTGCTTCCCTGTTTTGGTGGTAGCTGCACCCACTTCACAAGTTCTGATATTACACAAAGATTGCTGGCCTTATGTCTGAAGATAACCAGTAATTTGGAACTTTTTTTAAAAAATTATTTATTGCGCATGTGGCGCAAAGCGCAGGGACTGGCGTAAGGATCCCTGTTCGAGCCCCCGGCTCCCCACCTGCAGGCGAGTCGCTTCACGGGCGGTGAAGCAGGTCTGCGGGTGTCTATCTTTCTCTCCCCTCTCTCTCTGTCTTCCCCTCCTCTCTCCATTTCTCTCTGTCCTATCCAACAACAAAGCAACGTCAACAATGGCAATAATAACCGCAAGGAGGCTGCAACAACTAGGGCAACAAAAAGGGAGAAAAATAGCCTCCAGGAGCGGTGGATTCATGGTGCAGGCACCGAGCCCAGCAATAACCCTGGAGGGAAAAAAAAAAATTTATTGGGGGAGTAATGGTTTACAGTTGACAGTAAAATATATGCTGAACATTTCAGTTTTCCACATAACAATTTGGAACTTTTTTATGTTACTCATTTTTGTCCCTTCTTACTGGGATAGTGGCATTCTTATATTTTGAGGGAAGTCTCACATAATTATTTTGATTGATAGCTGAGACATGTAAAATTATCTATGGTAGAATAGTCGATATGGTTTGCAGAAAAATTTCAGGGCATGGGAGAATTCTAAAATGGGAAAATTCTCAAAATGATGTTGCCTAGATATGAATCTAGTATGGGATCTGTTATTTCAATTCAAAGTATCTTGTTTTTATACATAATATTGTCATAGTTCCTCCAATATATTTTTTTCTGTTTTGTTCTGTTTTTGCCTCCAGTCAATCACTGGGGCTATGAATCTGCTGCTTCTGGTGGCCATTTATTTATTTATTTTTATTTTTATTTTTGAAATGACAGAGATAAATTGAGAGGGAAGGGTAGATAGAGAATGGGAGAGAAAGACAGACACCCACAGACCTGCTTCACCGCTTGTAAAGTGACAACCCCTCCCCCAGCAGGTGGGGAGCCAGGGGCTCTTAAACTGGGATCCTTGTGCAGGTCCTTGCACTTAGTACTTAATGTGCTCTTAACCCAGTGCACCACAGCTCAACCCCCCCCCCAATATTTATTTATATGTTTACTTAAAACAATGCTGAGTTGGGAAAAAAAGTTCTGAATTGGGCACATATGTTTATTATCAGACTGAGCATTTTTCTTTTGGATATTTTGTAGCTTCGAGACATTTTTTGAGAATATTTTTTAGACCACAATTGAAACAACAAGGTTGGTGAGCCGGGAGGTGAGGCAATGGATAAACAAACGTGAGGCTTTAAGTTCAATACCTGACATCACATGTACCATCATGATGCTCGGGTCTGTCTCTCTTCTTCAGTCATAAATAAAAATAAATCTTAAACAAACTAATAAATAAATAAGTCTGTGAAGTGGTGGCGCACTTGGTTAAGTGCACACACTACAGTGTACAAGGAACCAAGTTCAAGCCCCTGGCCCCCACCTGCAGGGGAAAAATTTCACAAGTAGTAAAGCAGGGCTGCAGTTGTCTTTCTGTCTTTCTCTCCACCTGCCCCCCCCCCAATTTCTCTCTGTCTCTATCCAATAATAAATAAATAACCTATTGATGATAGAGAAAGAGGAAAGAGAACTGGGACATCATTCTGACACATGCAATGCCTGGGATCAAACTCAGAACCTCATGATGCCAAGTCCAACCCAGCACTTTAGCCATTGTGCTACTTCCTAGGCCACTCAAACTAGATCTCCAGCTGGTGAATGGGGGGTGGAAACTGGTGATACTAAGAGAGAATAATATCCAACTACCTTCAAATAAGACTGACCTCTTTGTGAGAGAAGATCTCCTAATTGGTAACATCTGGAAAAATGTACTCATTTAATAGAGACAGGACAATTTAGTTATTGACCAGAACAAGCTCAACTAATGATATTTCTATATTCAAGTCACATCAATCTCAATAATAATAATAAAAAGGATCAATGTTCTTTGATTCAGTAAAAGCTAGTTTCAGAGATATACAATGACATTAAATAAGGAGAACCCTAGCCCAAAAATTATCATTGCAGGTCCTACAGATTGCCCTGTGGAAACACAAGTAATTAAATTATGCAACTAATTACCCTCATTTTCAGTCTATGTTTATTTTTTATTAATGCTTTTTAAAAAATTATCTTTTTTAATTTATTTGATGGAAACAGCCAGAAATGGAGAAGGAGAGAGAGGCAGAGAGGGAGAGAGACACTGAGAGTCACTGGTAGCACTGCTTCACTACTCACAAAGCTTCCCTCCTGCTTGAACCTGGCTCCTTTCGAACTGTAACATGTATGCTCAACCAGGTGTGCCACCATCCAGACCCTCAGTCTATGTTTCATGTGAGCTTCAGATATATGTTGGGAAACAGGTCTCCCAGAGTGTCTTAAATTTTCTAAAATTTATTTATTGAGAGAGAACCCAAATGTTGCTCTGGCATATTTATAAAATATTTATTTATTTTGGCCTGGGAAGGGCACAGTGGATAACGCACTGAACTATCAAGCATATGGTCTCAAGTTCAATCGTTGGCAATGCATGTGTCAGTTTGATTTTCTGGTTCTTTCTCTATCCTCCTCCTTTCTCTCTCATAAATAAATGAATAAATAAATAAATAAATAAATAAATATGTTTAAAAACAGAGTAACATAGGAGAGAGAGCACGAGCACACCAGAGCATCATTTTAACATATGTAGTACCAGGGATCAAACTTGAAACCTTATTCTCTTGTGTCCCAAGCTCTTGGCACTGCACCATCTCTTGGGCTATGAAATGTCTATTTTCACTGGTTTAAGAAAAGTTCACTGTAATATCTTTACTCTCTTTTTCCCTAAAGATGCCATTAGGCCTCAGAAAATATGTGGTCATTGTTGCTAAAGGTATTATCATTATCAATAATAGTCCTCTATTCCATATGTATAATAATAAACTAGGGGCCGGGGTGGTGGTGCACCTGGGTAAGCGCATGTATTACAATGTGCAAGGACCCGGGTTCGAGCCCACCTGCAGGGGGAAAGCTTTACGAGTGGTGAAGCAGGGCTGCAGGTGTCTCTCTGTCTCTCTCCCTCTCTGTCACCCCTCCCTCTTGATTTCTAGCTGTCTCTATCCAATAAATAAAGATAGTAATAAATTAAAAAATAAAAAAATAATTAATAGCAAATGTTCAGATTACAGAGACAAAAATGCTTGGACTTTAATTCTGTTTCTACTAGTTATAAGTTGGAAGACTTTTAACATGTTACTTAACCTTTCTGTTTCAGTTTTCTGATTTTTAAGTCGGAACAATGCTAGTACCTATCTTACTGGGTCATTGAAAGAATGATATTGTTAGTATATTAAAGTGCTTAAAATGATCTGAAAGAAAATTCTATATGTGATAGTAACTATTTTTTTTTAATTGCCACTAGGTTTATTGCTAGGCTCGGTGTAAGCACAGTGAAGCCACCATTTCTGGTGGCCATTTTTTCCTCTTTTCTTTCTATTTTGTTTTTTATAGGAGAGATAGAAATTGAAAGGGGAGAGAAAATAAAGATATAGACACCTGTACAAGCACTTCATTGCTCATGCAGTGTCCCTGCCCTGAAGGTAGGGAGCAGATGCTCAAACCTGGCCCAACTGTGTCACCACCAGGACCCAATAGTTACTTTTTTTTTTTTTATCAAGTACTATCAGATATAGATTGGGTGTCACTGAAGAACACTGAGTCTGATATACTCTCTGACCATACTCTACTGATGGTAATTAAGACAGATTATCTCACAATAATAGAATAAAATGAGTTTAGAAAGCTCAGTCAAAAGCAATTACAGAAGCCAGAACTCCCACCTTCTGAACCCCATAAAGAATTTTGGGCCACAGAGACCGAGTGGTGATACATCTGGTTGACTGCACATGTTACAAAGTGCAAAGACCTGGGTTCAAGCCCCCAGTCCCCATCTGTAGGGGAAAAGCTTTGCAAGTGGTGAAGCACTGTTGCAAGTGTCTGTCTTTCTTCCTGTCTATCACCCCCTTCCTTTTTGATTTTTATCTAATAAATAAAATAATTTAAAAACTAAAATAAATAACAGAATTTTGGTCCATAGAGGAAGATGACCAGAGTGTTCTGTGTTCTGAACTCCATCAGGACCCAGAGAGAAAATGGGAAAAAAAGAGATTTGGAAGTAGCAACAGGTGTGTGACTTAGAAAGGAAGAAGATGCAGGACCATAGAAAAAATGGGCAAATATATATTAGTTAACCCATACCTATGATGTTGGGAGGACTACTGCAGTTTCCAATGGAGAGAATGGGAACACATAACAGAGCTCTGATGGTGAGAACAAGACTGCAATGCTTAGTGACTTTTCCAGATGCCAGGCCATGCCAGTTCCAGAGTGTGGTCTTTGGGAACAATAAGTAAAGTTCATTTCTGTTCCAAGGCTAAACTCTGGAAGGAGCAAACAGTTAATATTAACGTAAAGACGGAAAACCAAAGTTCTCCCAGCATTGTACACTCAGAGCCATAAAAAGAATTTAGGGAAGAACTTAGAAGATAGGGAGTTGGGTGGTAGCGCAGTGAATTAAGCGCAGGTGGTGTAAAGTGCAAGGACTGGTGTAAGGATCGAGCTCCCCACCTGCAGAGGAGTCGCTTCACAGGCGGTGAAGCAGGTCCGCAGGTGTCTATCTTTCTCTCCCCCTCTCTGTCTTCCCCTCTTCTCTCCATTTCTCTCTGTCCTATCTAACATCGACGGCATCAACAACAATAACTACAACAATAAAACAAGGGCAACAAAAAGGAATAAATAAATAAATAAATATTTTTTTAAAATTATGAGGGAGGCAGTTTCCAAAGAAACAGACATTCTTTGCACCAAAGTAAAAGACTCTAGGGTGGAGAGGGAGGTTTTGGGTTCTGGAACAAGATATCAGAGGAGGACCTAGTAGGAGTTGTACTGTTATGTGGAAAAATGAGAAATGTTATGCAAGTACAAACTATTGTATTTTACTGTCAATTGTAAACCATCAATTCTCCAATAAATAAATTAAAAAAGAAACACATTTTAGAAGATTAATTCATTCAGTAAGTAGTTATGTGTTCTTACAAGGTGGAAATATGACTGAATAAGATCCAGACTCTCATAGCAGAAGCTTAGTCTAGCATGGAGAAAGAAACAAGGAAATTTGTGCTGTTACCCAAAAGAGCTTTGAGGTTGACTTTGTGTGGTTGGCTGGGTCTGTGTTGGGTAAAGCTCTTTTCAGTAGAGTGACATTTCATTGCTATTTATTTTCAACACCCTTATAAACATTGACTTTGGGGCTAATGAAATAGAAGCCATCCTAACTCCTAAATGGCCAGCAGACAAAGACCTGAATTGCACCCATCACACTGGCTTATGTAGGTACCCAGAAAATACAATATGCTTTGGCTTTTTCTCCATTATCAAATGGTGGCTGGCTTAAGAGAGCTGCCCAGTGAGCATCAGTCTCAGAAACACGATAACAAGAATAGCTTGTTTCTTGTGTCAATAGGTTGTGTGTGTGTGTGTGTGTGTGTGTGTGTGTGTGTGTGTGTGCACAAAACTTAAAAATGCTTCTTGCTTAATGGTCTGATAAAATTTCAAAATTTGTGTAGGTGTGATTTTTTTTTCTAACTCCAACAAACATTTTGTTCGCGCTGGTGGTTAAAAGGAGGCATTTTACATGCTTAAGTATCCAGGTTCGAGCCCCCAGCTCCCCACCTGCAGGAGGGGTTGCTTCACAAACCACAAACGTTGAAACAGGTCTGCAGGTGTCTGTCTTTCCCTCCCCCTCTCTGTCTTCTCCTCCACTCTCGATTTCTCTCTGTCCTATCCAACAATAATGACAACAATAACAACGATAAACAACAAGGGCAACAAAAATGGAAAAAAATGGCCTCCAGGAGCAGTGGATTCATAGTGCAGGCACTGAGCCCCAGCAATTACTTACCCTGGAGGCAAAAACAAACAAACAGCATTTTTCCAGTACCCCTCCCCACTCCTGTTTTGGACAGGAAAGAGAAATTGTAGAAATTATGTTTCAGGGATCATGTTCTTTTAGAGACTGAAGAGAACTTAGTTATTAAATATCAGTGCTTCTCAAGCTCCAGGGACATCAGAATCATTTGGAGCATGGTGAAGGAGATTGCTTGTTGAACTTCAGATTGACAGGTCTTGCTCCTAGAAGTTTTCATTTGAAAGTTCTGGATGAGATTGATTGGATTTATGCAGTGAGTCGAAGTCATTGATGAACATTATAACTTGTCTAGTAGCTACACCGGGAGGATACTGCTGCATGGGAGACACTATGTAAGAGGAGCAAGCAAGGAAGCTTTTGTTTAACACAAATAGAACCACTGGTGGGGAAGGGGAGGAGGGAGAGTCAGTCCTAAAACAAATTCAGTCCAGTCAGCAGGAAGACAACTTTGATAAGTATCAAACAGAATTTTTCTTTTCTTTTCTTTTTAAAAAGTATTTTCTTTTCTTTTTTTTTTCATTGTTGCCCTTGTTTTTATCATTGCTGTGGTTATTATAATTGTTGTTATTGATGTTGTTGTTGCTGGATAGGACAGAGAGAAATGAAGAAAGGAGGGGAAGACAGAGATGAGGAAAGACAGATACCTGCAGACCTTCTTCACCGCTTATGAAGCAACCCTCCTGCAGCCAGGAGTCTCAAACCGGGATCCTTACACTGGTCCTTGAGTTTCGCGCCATGTGCACTTAACCCGCTGTGCTACAGCCTGACCCCTAAACAGGATTTTTCTATGCTCCTTCTCAAGCCATACCTATACTCTAGTTTTGAAGGGTCTTGGAGCAATGATTGGAGGCAGGTCAAAGAAAGAAATGGACAACAGATTCTGATCCAGTACTGCACTGGTAAATAGTCAGCATGCCAGCACACCAATTCTGCAAGACACAAATTTCTGTAATGTTTACAAATGCATTGCAGCATTTGCCCATTTTCCTGATATAACACAAAGCAGAATTGGGAAGAGAAGTCCACAACTATAGAAGGAGCCTGATCCCTCTCACCTTTGCTCCTGGCTAGAAGTCATGTCCAAGCCAGGATAGTGGAGAGAATAATCTAGAATGAAGATTGGGTTGTTAAATAGTATTTTTTGCTTATACTATGCCATTATTTACAATAACCTGAGGTGTTACTGTTACTGCTCAAATTTTATCCAGTGGCAAGGGAAAACAGAATGCATTTCAGCTTGTGGATAATGAGGGATAAAAGTAAAATTAAACTTTGGCTATATCATAAGAATGGTATCTGTCCATATGGACCCTTTTTTTAACAAAAAAAATATGTGGGATTAATGGTTTAGTCAACATTAAATACAGTTGTTAGTATATATGTAAAAAATATGTATATATATATATATATATATATATATATATATATATATGCGTGCTTTTTTTTTTTTTTTTTGCCACCAGTGTTACTGCTGTGGCTCAGTGCTAGCACTACCAATTCACTGCTCCCGGCAGCCATTTTTTTCTTTCTACTTTATTTTTATTTAATAGGGCATAGAGAAATTGAGAAGGGGAGAAAGACATTTGCAGACCTGCTTCACTGATTGTGGGAAGCAGGGGCTCAAACCTGGATCCTTATGCATGGTGATATGTACAATTAACTAATTGCACCACCATCACACCCCCATGTTTAAATTTCTTTCTTTCTTTCTAACCAGAGCACTACTCAGCTCTAGTTTATGGTGGTGCGGGGGATTGAACCTGAGACTTTGGAACCTCAGGTTTGAGTGTCTCTTTTCATAACCATTATGCTATATAACCCTGCCCTAAAATTTCTCATTTTTCTGAAAAATACTCTAAACCCCTGCCTAGGTACTCCTCCACCCCCACACAGCAGGACCTAACCCCCCCCCCCACCCAATCCTTTACTTTAGTGCAATAAACCATACCCAGGCCAAGTTTTACTTTCCCCTTCTGTTCTTATTCCTCAACTTCTATGAGTGAGATCATCCCATATTTATCCTTCTCTTTCTGGCTTATCTCATTTAACATGATTCCTTCAAGCTCCATTCAAGATAAGGTAAATTCATCATTCTTAATAGCTGAGTAATATATATATATATATATATTACTCAGTAATATATATATATATATATATATAAATATATATGGATATATGGAGAGGAATTGTAGGGATATAGGGTAAGTTCATTTCTAGCCTTCTGAGAGTTCTCCAGATTGCTCTCCACAGGAGTTGGACCAATTTACATTCCCACCAGCAGTTCACGAGGGTACCTTTGTCCCTACAGCCTCTCCAGCATTTGTTGCTATTTTTGCTGGTGTACGGCATTTTCATAGGAGTGAAGCAGTATCTCATTGTTGTCTTTATTTGCATTTCTCTGATAATGGCTTGAAATATTTTTTCTTTTTTTTTCCTCCAGGGTTATTGCCAGGTCTCAGTGCCTGCACCAGGAATCCACTGCTCCTGGAGACCATTTTTTCCCCTTTTGTTGCCCTTGTTTTTACCATTGTTGTGGTTATTACTGTTGTTGCTGTCCTTGGATAGGACAGAGAGAAATCGAGGAGGGGAGACAGAGAGGGGGAGAGAAAGATAGACACCTGCATGCCTGCTTCACCGCCTGTGAAGCGACTCCCCTGCAGGTGGGGAGCTGAGGGCTCTAACGGATCCCTATACCAGTTCTTGCACTTTGTGGCATGTGCACTTAACCTGCTGTGCTACCGCCCGACTCCCGAAATATTTTTTCTTAGATCTTTTGGCCTTTTGGATCTCTTCTGTAATGAATGTTAATGTCCTCTCCCCATTTTTGGATGGGGTCATTGGTTTTCTTGTTGCTGAGTTTGGTGAGATATTTATATATTTTGGCTTTTAGTTTCTTGTCTGTTTGGCATATAAAGATCTCTCATTCTGTAAGTAGTCTTTGTTTGGGTGGTTTCTTTTGCTGTGCAGAAGATTTTTTTTTTTTTTGCTTATTTATTAATGAAAAAGATAGGAGAAAGAAAGAAAGAACCAGACATCACTCTGGTACATGTGCTGCCAGGGATAGAACTTAGAACCTCATGCTTGAGAATCCAATGCCTTATCCACTGTGCCACCTCCTGGACCACTTGTGCATAAGTTTTTTAATTTGATGTAGACCCATTGGTTTTTTAGTCTTCCTTGCAATTGGATTTGTATCACTGAATATGCCTATAAAATTTAGATGGAAAAAGAGTCCCACTAATATTTTCCTTTAAGTATTTGATAGTGTCTGGTGTAACATGCAAGTCCTTGACCCACCTGGAATTTACTTTTGTGTTTGGTGAATGTAGTGGTTCAGTTTCATTCCTCTGCATGTTTCAACCCAATTTCCCCTACACCATTTGTTGAAGAGACCCTCTCTTCATTTAATAGTTTGGGCACCCCTTGTCAAAAAATAAGTGCGCTGGGCTCTCAATTCTATTCCACTGGTCACCGTGTGTCTATTATTGTTCCAGTGCCAGGCAGTTTTGATTGCAATGGCCCTGTAATATAATTTGAGGTCTGAGAGTGTTATGTCTCTAGTTCTGTTTTTTCTCGATTGTTTTGGCAATTCTAGGTATTTTCTTGTTCCAGATAAACTTTTTTAGTTTTTGTTCTATTCTCTTAAAATTTTTAAAGTGAATTTTAAAAGTGTAATTTCTTTATGAGGAAGGGAAAGAGGACCTGAGCATCACTGCCATATGCATTGTCAGGCACCAAACTCAGGATCTCATGCTTGAGGTTACATTTTACCCACTGCTCCACCCACCAGGTTGTCTTGATAAAATTAGGGGGTCTCCAGGTTGCACATGGAGAACCACCACTCAAAAATGGCAGAATACTTGGAAGAAAGGATGAGAGGGAAGAAGGATGGAAGGTAAATTAGAAATGCATGTTTATGTGAAATCTAGGTCCCCCCCCCACTGAGCACAGGTGATTTCTGCAGTTGAAGACCCCCTAATTTTATCTGCTCTACTCCTACTTTTGGTTTCTATCTATTAAAACATTTTGCCCTGCCTCATAACTTACTGCCTTTCAGACACCAAGCAGCAAAAGCTACTATGATTCTAGGGGCAGACAACCTCACCAGTTGCCCCGAAGCCTCACCTTCCCAAAGCTCTACCCAACTAGGGAAAAACGAAAACAGGTTGGGAGTATGAATCCATCTGCCAATGCCCATGTCCAGTAGGTAAGCATTTACAGAAGCCAGAACTCCCACCTTCTACACTCCTAAAAGAATTCTGGTCCATACTCCAAGAGGGGGAGAACTGTTAGGGGAAAATGACCAGAGGGCTCTGAACTCCCAATTCCATTAAGACCCGAAGAGAGAAGAGGAAGAAAAGAAAGACATTCAGAAGTAGTTAAGAGGTGTAGGTGTGACTTATAAAGGAAGAGAAGGCAGGGACATAGAAAAAAAAAAGGGGGGGGGCAAATATATAAAAATAGTTATAGATATAAAAGCCCACTCATGCCTGTGGTCCTGGGAGAACTACTGCTGTTTCCAATGTAGAGAATGGGGATACAGAACTCTGGTGGTGGGAACTGGTGTGCAGTTATACCCGTTTCTCAATACATTTGAAAAGCAATATTAATTCACTATCAGGAAAAGAGAGAAACAGGCGGTGGCGTAGCCGGTTAAGCGCACAAGGCACAAGGACCGGTGTAAGGATTCCGGTTCGAGCCCCAGCTCCCCACCTGTAGGGGGGAGGGGTCACTTCACAGGCGGTGAAGCAGGTCTGCAGGTGTCTATCTTTCTCTCCCCCTCCTCTCTCCATTTCTGTCCTATCCAACAACAACGACATCAATAATCACAACAATGTTAAACAAGGGCAACAAAAGGGAAAATAAATATTTTTAAAAATCTAAAAAGAAAGAAAGAAAGAAACCGACCCAGCCGGTTGGAAGATGCTGATACACGACAGGAGAGCCCCAAAGCCGTGGAAGAGACCGACAGGGTGCCCGTGTGGCCCTGATGACAGCAGGCTGGTGGCCTCGTGCGCGCGCTTTACAGTCGGAGCCTCCGAAGCGTGCGTGACGTCACTCCCCGGCGCCCGCCAGCAGCGCGGAGAGGCTCCTGCCCGCGCCCCTCCCATGGCGGACGCCGCGAGGGTGACCCGTCAGCTTGCTGGGCCCCTCCTGCAGGTGGGCGGCAAGGGAGGGAGCCCGGGAACCGACTTTGAAATCGGCTCCCCCCAAACTCGCCCCACTCTGTGAGCATAAAGCCCTAGTGAGGGCTGCAGCGCCGCTCCACCCGCCCCCCAGTCTTCCCGACTCCGGGCGCCCCTCGGGCGGATGGTCGCTTCCCGGCGCCGCGGTTCCGGGGCCGGTAACCCCAGGGGGCTTTTCTACGGTTTAAACAGATCCCCTTGCGGAGCCACTAGGGTCGGACTTCGGTGACGCCGACCGCGCATGTGCTGGCCGTTACGTCCGGAGAAAAACGGCAGGTTCTGGCCTCGTCGGCGCCCCTGGCTCGGGTTTTCTTGAGATTAAAGAGCAAATTCGCCGGAAGTTGGGGGTTGTGGGGTGAGGAGCCGGGGTCCGCGGCCCGACACGGCGTGTAGGGAGAAGCTGGGGTCTCTCCAGAGTGAGGAGGCCGAAGGCGGGCGAGGGAGCCGACGCCCCGGAGGCATCTGGGAAGCACCGCGCCTCCTCCAGGAAGGCCTCCGCCGTGCCGGCTTCCCGAGCCCGCCCGGCAGGCACTCGATTATCACTTTAGCGTTGTGTCGTCTCACATTCAAACGGCCGCCTTCTTGCCCTCAACAGAATTTTTGAGTACGGGACATTGAGAACCAGAAGATTAGATGAGCTCACAAAGGACGAGAACGCGGCGAGGAGAGGGTTCTGGGGGCGCAGATTCGAAGCAGGACCAAGCGCTGATCGGAAGGGCTTAAGCCAGGCGTCTGCGCAGGCGCAATAGCGGAGTTGCCGTTCAAATCCACGGTAGAGACGGAAGGAAGCAGGTGGGGAAGACTCAACAGACTTAGGCTTGCACCGCCTTTCGTCGTCTCCCACATGGTCTAGCGGTTAGGATTCCTGGTTTTCACCCAGGCGGCCCGGGTTCGACTCCCGGTGTGGGAACGCCAACTCTTTTTTTTTTTTTTTTTTTTTGGGGAAGCTTATTTCCTTATTAATTTATTTACTCTGTGACTCGAGTAAATTGAAACGAAGGGAGTCCTAATGAGCCTCCGCAGGGAGCATGAGAGGAGAGCCTATAGGAAAGCCTATGTAGTCGCGGGGAACAGAGAGAGGGAAGGAGACTAGCTGCAGCGTGAGGCCAGTTTTGGAAATAAGGGACCGGTGGAATCTGAGGTGCAGAGGAGCAGGCGCCCTCCTGCCCATGGCTGATGAGGCACAACTCCCGGTGACTGATTTACCAGCTGTTCTTCTGTCCTGTAAAGCTGGAGCAAAAGACCCAGAAGTGCTTCCCCCCCTTTTTTTCTTTTCTGTTAAGTGAAAGAAATGACTTATGAGAGGACTTTTTGAGGGCTTTTATTATTTTTGTTATTGTTGTCGTTGTTGGATAGGACAGAGAGAAATGGAGAGAGGAGGGGAAGACAGGAGGAGGAAGAGAAAGATAGTCACCTGTAGTGAAGCGACTCCCCTGCAGGTGTGGGGGGGGTGGGGGGCTCGAACCGGGTTCCTTAAGCCGGTCCTTGCGCTTTGCGCTTGAGGGCTTTTTGAGGACCGTCAAGTAAGAGTAAAGGACAACCGATCTATTGGGCTTGTAATTCAGACAGCTCGCTCAACTAGTTTGGGGTGGAGTGTTGGAAGAGAGGGAAAAAATGAGCTTATTGCAGATATTGAGGAGTGTTAAGATGTTAACATCTTAACATCTGTGTGACACGTTGTATCAAAAAACAAAACAAAACTGAAAAAAAAAGGCAAAACTTTCAAGAATTCAAGATATGCCTGACTAGAGTCAGCACTCTTGGTACTGATATGTGACAGCACAATTCCTAAATGTCACCCAAAGAAATGACCCCTCAGTTGTAATTATTTATCTTGCTTACCTCTCCATACATTTGCCAGCAGGAAAAAAACCCTGTAGGTGTTAAACCACCCTTCTCCAGGGGTGTCTGACTCTTTGAAGCTTCTTCAGCTTGCTCCCAGACTGCAATTAACCCTGAGAAGTGACTGTGAAAAAGACTTGGTGTCCACATGACTGAAATTTGCTCCCCTTTTACAGTTCTTTGAGATTTCTAGGAGCACAAAACCAATGCAATTTTTCATAAGGAAAACGTGGCTAAATATGAACTCATTCAGAATCCCTAAAAATAAAGAGTTTGGGGAAGAAATTGATTATTTAGCAGGTAAACTACAGTTATAGAATTAACTAGGGCAGAACTGATAGAAAAACAGAAAAAAAAATCAAATTATTATAGGTGGTATTTATTGAGCACATACTGTTAACCAGGCTAATTTTTCTCCCTCCAGGGTTATTTCTGTGGGTTGGGGACAAATTCACTGCTCCCAGCGACCCTCCCCCCCAACTGTGATAAAGACAGAAGTAGGACAAGGGTGGAGGAGAGATACCTGTAGCACTGCTTTACCACCGTGAAGTTTCCCCTGCTGCAGGTATGTTTGTGGGGGGCTTGAAAATGGGTTCTCAAGTAGGGTAACCTATGTGCTTTACCGGTTGTGCCACCGCTTGACCTTTACAATTTTTTTTTTTTTTGCAATGTAATCCTTATTTTATTAATATATAACATCATCATGCCTGTAATAGTCAGAGGCCTAGTAGGAAAGTACAGACAGACTCTTAGTTGAGAGATTAATAGTGAAACTATTTAGAATTTATTGAGGGTTTAAGGAGAAAATGGGAGATAAAGCAATCTTCAGGGCTTCTAGACCTGCTTTGAGGGGAGAGAGGGTGGCTGATGAGGAGGGCTCATAGTAAGGAGCTGTTCCATTCATATAAAGGCTCTCAAATCTCTGCATTATTCAAATGATTCATTTTCATAGTACAGATTGCTGGCATTATGGATTTGACAAAAGCTCTTAAAAAGCTTCTAAAACTTAAACTAAATGGACTGGAAAGATAGCAGAAGGGTTTGCAAAAGACTTTCATTCCTGAGGCTCTAAATTTCAGGTGAAATCCCCAGCACCATTATAAACTAGAGCTGAGCAGTGCCCAGATTAAAGAGAGAGAGAGAGACAGACAGACAGACAGAGAGAGAGAGAGACTCAGCACTCAGCATATTGGATAGTTCTAAAGAGACATACTTAATGAGTTTAACTTTGTGGGTAAATAGCCCCTTTAGTTATATAGTAGTTGGCATTTTTACATTGTATACACACACACACACACACACACACACACACACACACACACACACACACACACACACAAATTGAGGTCACTGTGGTTTCATTGATGTATGTTTTAGGAGTATAGGTTCATACTTCTTCAAATATATGTTGTTACACTGTGCCCACCACAAAGTACTGATATTCCTCCACCACAGACCATTGGACCCCCTTTACTATACTCACACTTCTCTCCTATGCTGGTAACCTCAACACTGCAGTCAGACTCCAAGGGGTTGTTTTGTCTATTTGTTCACTTTGTTTCTTTATGTTCCACATGTAAGTAAAAGTCAGCCCATATTTGTCTTTTTCCCTTTGGGATACATTCAGAACAATCTTTTAAAGTCTTGTCCATCTTGTCATAAAGAGATCTCATCTTTTTATAACCAAGTAGTAGTTCATTGTGTATATATAGTTTTGCATCTTTGCAAAACATTTTGCCATATAGCTTTCTATAGATGCCATAAATCATAACTAGTCTTTAGATTCATAGACTATTTGAGGTACAAAAGGCCTTAACAGGCATTTAATCAAGCCCTTCAGTTTACCTTTGCCATGTTGGTCAGGTCTGAGATTTTTTTTTTAAGATCTGAGACTTTCTTCTCTGATTCCCTGATAACGTGTACACACACACACACACACACACACACACACACACACACACACGTAGTCTCTTTATCAGCTTAGTCCCCTACAAATTCTGGCTTCAGAGAAGGGGACTAGGTGCCAAGATATATATAATATAATATAATATAATATAATATAATATAATATAATATAATATAATATAATATAATATAATATATATAATATATAAATGTTTAACTTATTTATAAAATGGAAATATTGACAAGATCATAGGATAAGAGGGGTACAGTTCCACACAATTCCCACCACCAGAACTCTATATTCCACCCCTTCCCTTGAAAGCTTTTCTACTCTTTTTTTAAAAAAAAATATTTATAAAAGCTTAGTCCAGGGAGAACAAAAGCAACTGGTGGCATAGCTATATGCAAATGATGTCAAAGGACATAAAGTATGGTGATGGTGTGTATGATGCAGCAAATCCTAACAAGGGGATTTTTCTAAGTTAACCCAATTGTCGATGTGTTTATTGAAATAACTATCTATTGTCTTGTTGGACCCTAAGACAACAGGAATCTCCTGCTTCCTCTATAGAGCCTATGTTTCTCCCAATCCTGGAACCTCTGCGGTGGGGGTCACTTCCCTGCATGCTTCTCTCAAGTCATACCAAATGATATTGTATTCGCCGATTCCAACCTAGTCAGTGCAACAAGTACCATCTTAGCATGTAAAAAAAAATTATTTATAAAATGGAAATATTGACAAGACCATAGGATAAGAGGGATACAATTCCACACAGTTCCTACCACCAGAACTCTGTATCCCATACTCTCCCTTGAAAGCTTTCCTATTCTTTATGCCTCTGGGAGCATGGACCCAGGATCATCATGGGGTGCAGAAGGTGGAAGGTCTGGTTTCTGTAATTGCTTGTCCACTGAACATGAGCATTGACAGGTCGATCCATACTCCCAGCTGTTTCTATCTTTCCCTAGTGGAGTTGGGCTCTGGGGAGGTATGGTTCCAGGATACACTGGTGAGGCCATCTGCCCAGGGAAGTCAGGTTGGTGTCATGGTAGTATCTGCAATTTGGTAGCTGAAAAAGCATTAAGATACAAAGTTGAAAAAATTGTTAAATAATCAGGCACCTAAAAGCATGGCTATAGCAGGTTTCCATTTTGGAAAAAGCTAGTAGGTCTATTTTAGGTATATTCTAAGGGGCCGATGGCTTTACTAGTTTTTGCCTGAGCCCAACAGCTAACATGCAGGTGTGTTGTTGAGGTGGTCTGGTGTCGGGCTGCACCGCGAGAGCCGACGTCCAGAGCAAAGGGGTACGTTGGGGCCAGATGTTGTTGAGGTGGTCTGGTGTCGGGCTGCACCGCGGAGAAGAGAGCGGACGTCCAGAGCAAAGGGGTACACAAATCTTTATTATAGGATGGCGGGGGGGTTTGGTTCAGACCACGTGGAGCCAGCCAGCAATGGCCGACCACGGGGGGGGGGGGGGGGGAGAGCAGGGGAGACCTCAGAGAGGGAGAGCTGAGAGCCCAGAGAGAGAGAGGGGGGGGGGCTGAGGGGGCTTTTTATTGGGCGACAACCAGAGGTGACGTGTAGGGCCAGGATTGGTTGAAGGGGGCAATGCTAGGGTTTCGCGCTGGGTAGTAAAACCTGGGGGCGGAGACTGCATCAGAATAACTCCTCAGCAACACAGGTGGGCCAAAGGTATTACTTGGGGAGATGGTGTCAGAGTTGGAAAAGGACTAGAAAGCTGAATCAGGGAAGACAGTAGCTCCTAATAGGGGAAAAGTATATAAATATTGTTAACTGTAAACTCCATCCATTTCATCTGGGGCCCATATTTGTTGCAGAAACCCATGTAACTTCTGCATCCTTGTGGTCATGGCTAGGAACATTCTAGGCTACACTAATTTTAGGACCCATCCTCCTTGAGTGGTAGAGTATGTTGCTCAACCTCCCTTCAGAGAATGGGGCAGGCTCTACTACTGTTGATCCACATTGAGGGCAAGGTCCTGTAGGGCACAAAGGGTTCCATTATGTTGTTCCTGATGGAGATGACCAGTGACAGTGGAAAGAGTGATCTGTTAGAGGTCTAGGCCCATCATGTCTGTGTGAGAATCCCATGACTTCCTGACTAGGGCCCCAGGTGATGGGGTGGCTAGGTAGTGACCAAAGAGCCATCATTAAAGTATGCTAGTCTCTTGCCCTTATCTAGCTTTTGTAGTCCTTATTTTGTCTGATAATGCTAGCCTTGGAGTGATTGAGGGAATAGTGAGGAGGGTGCCAATACATATTTTTAAAACTCTTTTGTATTATCATTCACTCATATGGAATATAAATAAGCAGAGCAAATAAATGTACAAAAAAAAGGGTAACCAAGCTATGCCTTACATTTTGTGAAAACTATGATGGTTATGGGGGCAAGGGGCCCAGAATCTCTGCTGGTTGGGGCAGTGAATTCCACATATGTATCTGGGTATAAAACTATACTCCTGAAATCTTAGAAATATGTAAACAAATGTTAATTCACTAATAATAAAATTATTAAAAATAATAAAACTTGGTTGTAGCTTGCTTTTGGTCACTTTTCACCATATACCTACATAAACACAATTGTAACAATTTTTTCTGGTTTAAGTTTTGAGGACCCCCCCATATAAATATTTCTAGAAAGTGATAAAATTTATTTGAGATATTTGAAATAGCTATATAGGCTCTCAATATTTCTGCACAGGATAACAATGAGGGAGTCTTCATAAAGATTACCTTTGTGTATTTATAGTCACGTAAACTGTATACTTAGAGATAAATACTGCATGGAAAAAGGACACATCACAAACATTAAAACTTCATGTTAACAAAGTAAAAGAAAGACGAATATGAATCTTAATTCACCCACATTATAAATCAGAATACCTTGGAAAAACACTGAATACTTGGAAAATCACTGGAACAAATCATCAAAAAATTGATTTGCAAACACCTAGAAGACCACAGGGTACTGGGTAATTATCCCACACAGCTTTGTGAAAAACAGAGCTTACCAAATGAATCTAATTTCCTTTTGTCATGCAGTGACAAGCATGGTGGATGGGAGAGCAGGTGAATAATCTGTTCTGAAATAAGAAAGGTTAGGATCTTTTATTTTGGTGTGTACTCCAGAAGGTAACACAGGTGAAGCTATTTCCCTCTAGCAGGGGCACATTGAGACTGAAAACAGGGCTCAGTGTCACTGAGGGACTTACACTTAAGTCTTTTCTTCCCAAGTCTTGTCTGCTTAGATTTCTACGTTTTTTAAAGTGCTTTTTAAAATATATTTGTTTATTCCCTTTTGTTGCCTTTGTTGGTTGATTGTTGTAGTTATTGATGTTGTTGGATAGGATGGAGAGAAATGGAGAGAGAAGGGGAAGACAGAGAGGGGGAGAGAAAGATAGACACCTGCAGACCTGCTTCACGCTTGTGAAGCGACTCCCCTACAGATGGGGAGCCGGGGGCTCAAACGGGGACCTTTACTTAGGTCCTTGCACTTTGTGCCACGTGGGCTTAACCTGCTGACCTACTGCCCAACTCCCTGATTTCTATTCTTTTCTTTTTTTAAAAGAAAATGTCATTCAGGGGCCCCAGGCAGTGGAACACTGGGTTAAGCACACATACTAAGTTCAAGGACCCACTGGAGGATCCCAGTTCCAGCTTTCTGGACGGTCGCTTCACCAGCAGTGAAGCAGGTCTGAAGGTGTTTATCTTTTTCTCCCCTCTTTATCTTCCCCTCCCCTCTCCATTTTTCTCTGTCCTATCCAATAAAAGTTGGAGGGAAAAAAAGGCCACCAGGAGCAGTGGATTCATACTGCCAACACCGAGCCACAATAATAACCCTGGAGGAAAAAAAACAAAAAAGTAATTGAGGTTCTTTCTGTATAAATTTTGTTTTGTTTCTCTGTTCAGTTTCCTTTACCTTAATTTTTCTTTATTCCCCTCTCCTTTTTTTAACCAACAGATTATCACTCGATTCTGTGCCTGCATGATTCCACTACTCCTGGCGTACTTTTAGAGAGACACAGAGAAAGAGAGACAAAATAGCACTGCTCTACCACTCCTGGAAACTTCCCCTTGGCAAGGTGTTCTCAATGTGGTGGCCAAGGACTTGAACCAAGGTCCTCATACATGATAAATTGTGCACTCAACTGAGTGAGCTATTTCCCTGTCCCTCCCTCATCTTACAGTGGGGATTATAAGACATACCTCATAGGGTTGTGAAGTTTAGATGAGTTAATGACTATGCAGGTTAATTAGAGATTAATGAAATTTGGTCCCCATCATCCTAACTTTCATGTTTATTGCTTTGTCTCCTTTACTTTCAATTCATCAAATCACAAAGCTAAATTTATCAGTCCCTACTTTCCCAGTGGTATCCACATACATTCTCTTTATTCCTTTTTGTCTGTGGGGCTGGGACCTCATGCATGCATAACTTCACTGCTCTCGGGTCATTCAGAGAAGGAGTGAGAGAAGCAATATAACATCAGATCTTTTCCTGGTGCCATGAAACTCCTATGTGGGGTTGATCCTGGGCCTTGTGCATGCTGATGCACTTATCCTATTGGAGAACTATCACTCTAGCTCTCCACTTAATATTATTCTCTACTTTTCCTTGCTACTACAGTACATTGTCTTGTTTCTTGAATTATTTCTCTGACTCTTAATCTCTTCTATCTTTACTAGCACACATTCTACTGCCTGTCACAGCCTGGAGCAAGCTGCTCCCTAAACCTTCAGAACCTTCAGAACCTACCTTTGCAGTCTAATTCCCACCATTTCTTCCCTGCACCACATATTTCAGTAAATTTCTCGCTGTGCCCTGGATCTGGTCTTTACTCCATTTTTCCTCAACTACAATGCTTTTATGCCCTTTCTCTAAATAGCAACATCTTATCCATCCTCCAGAGCTGAATACAAATCTCACATCCTTCATGTAACTTCCCTTACACCCCCTGTCCATTGGTTATCTCTTCTGACCCCCACCCAAGAGTCCTCTGTACCTTTTATTGTAATTCTGATTCCTCTCAAACTTCAAGTCTTAGCTTAGGTGTCATTTCCTCCAAAGTCTCTCCTGTCTCACTGATGTTTTCTTCTGATGTTTCACTCTCATTGCATTTATTTTATTTTAAAGGTAGGAACTAAGGAGAGAGAGAGAGAGAGAGAGAGAGAGAGAGAGAGAGAGAATGAGAGACGACAGCAATAAATCTTCCTTCAGTATGGTGGGGGCTGGGCTTGAGCCTGGGTCTTGCAGAAAGCATAGCATGGCAAAGCAGAGCACCCCCCCCCCCCAAGTGAGCCTTTCCTCTAGACTGGCCATTGCATTTATGACCCTACTAGATGCCACTCACTGGGGCCAGTGCAGTAGCAAATTTGATAAATAAGTATTAAGGGAATGTGTGAGCTGGACAAGGGCTGTCTTGTCCTAAGAAGACCCTTAGGTTCCAAGTTGCAGAAAACCCTTAGAACTAGCTTAGGCCTGAGAGAGAATTGTGGACTCACACAATCTAGTTGGGTTCAGGGACAAACAGGAGTTGCGTTTTCTCTCTCTGTGTTATCTAATTTATTTTCACCTAATATGGACCAGCTGCTTTCATGTGACAGAAGATCTGGGCACTACCTATTTTATACTCATTCTTTACAGTCTCCTCAAGCAAGAGGGAAGAGCTAGCATTAAAAGCTGTAGTACTCAAGGGTATGGGGTAACTCTTGGATAGGATACAGTTTGAAATCAGCCAAAGGAAGAAACACAAGGGCAATGTCTGGAATGGCTCCAAATGCCAGACTCTGATGCTGACTTTATGGAGAGAATATTGGCAACCTGAGAAGTTCAACTCAGTTTTTACGGGGGTGTCATGATGCAGTCATGATTGATAGGCTGGTTGGCTGGTCAAGTGACTGACCTCAGTCTCTGGGTTGACCAGTAACATGTGACCCAGAGCCCCTACAATAAACCACATGATTGGTCTTTCTGGCAGGGTCAGACCTCACTCTAAGACTTTCAGGTGTGATTAGTTCTTGATTTAAACAAAGATGCTTCTATCAGTTATAACATTACTTACTAGAAGCTGGTGGCAAATGCTAGAGTACCCTTTGGACAAAGTCAACATCTTCCATCTTTATCACTCTCTCACCCCAATCAGAATTATGCTGGGGTTCAATGCCTGTGGGAACTTTTTTTTCTCTTTCCTCTAGATAGAGGGTGAGAGACAGAAGAGAAGAGAGACACAGAAGAAGGAGAGACATCACACTACCCCACCACTCCTGAGGTTTTTCCCCTGAAGGCACTCCTATGTGATAGTGGTGGTGGTGTTTGAACCCAGGGCAAAGTAATGTATGTTCTCTGCTGGGTGCATCACCTACTTGAAAGCCCTCTACCACTTTTTTTTTTCTTCTAGTTTTCTTTTCCAGGGAGGTGGAAGAGATGTGATTCATTATTGCTACAAGCTACTTGCTCAAACTTGAACCAGTGCTCAGAATAGCAGCTCACACTAGAACTGACCTTTCTTTCATCTTCCCCCCTTCCCCAAGTTTCTTTTTCTTTTTCTTTTTTTTTTTTTTTGTCTCCAGGGTTATCACGGGGGCTTGGCACTACAGATCCACTGCTCCTGGAGGCCATTTTCCCCATTTTTGTTGCCCCATTATTATTGTTATTGCTGTTGTTGTTGGATAGGACAAAGAGAAATCAAGAGAGGAGGGGAAAACAGAGAGAAGGAGAGAAAGACACTTGCAAACCAGCTTCACTGCTTGTGAAGCAATCCCCTCCTGCAGATGGGGAACTGGAGACTCGAACTGGGATCCTTATGCTAGTCCTTGCATTTAGTGCCATGTGCCCTTAATCTGGTGCTACCATCTATGCTCACCCCCCCCCCCCCCCCGATTTTCTAAGGAGGAGTTACAAAAAGAGGACTGAAGAGGGACTGTGGAGATACAGCAGGGCTTCCCTAGGGTCACATTCTTTGCCTGGCTGCCCCACAACACCATGCTCTCATCCTAAAATGGAAAATGTGTGTGTGTGTGTGTGTGTGTGTGTGTGTGTGTGTGTGAGTGATGCTGGAAGTCTCTGTTATCAGAACTGCAAGAGATGCCAACTGCATTAGCATTTCTACTGTAGGTTCAAAAGCAAAGTTATGAATTTGTGCACAGAAAATAGAGAACCTGGTCAGGATTTTGTCCAGATCTTGAGGCATTTGATGGTGAACCTGGGGAGTTCATCTTATTATGATCTGAGAACCCTGTACTCCACCCCCAGTGGGTTTTGGGGACACTGGCCCAACAACCACAGCAGTCCAACTGCATCACTGGATGCTCTGGTTCTCCCATCGTGCATAGACCTAGCAAGTCTATTTGCCAGTGTACATGGCCCTGTACTCTTTTCTTGCCTCTGGGGTCTCTGTATCTAAAGTTGTTTTCCATTCTAAGCTTTATTACATGGTGGGAGAAAGGTAGGGAATTTTGTGAGCATCAGATGTGTTCATGAAGTAGGTAAGGTAGGAAACAGTGAATCTGACAGTGACCAGAAGCTGGAGTAATTTTCCATGACCTGTGCTTGTTAGTGTCCCCATTGGGGTTAATGGATTCCAAGCAGGGGCAGGAAGGGAAGTGAAGGTGGCATAATCAGAATTTGGCAACAGCTCAGTGGTGGGGTGTGAAGGGAAGGGATGATTTGTTGACAACCCCAAGATGATAAGCATCCCCAGAGAGACAGAAGTGGGGCAGAGAGAATGAGGCTTGTCTCCTCTGACAAATCTGAGGCACTGCTGGGATATCTAAATGGAGCAGGCTAAGTGTGCAGGAAATGCAGGCTGGTTCACCCCTGAAAGCAGACACCTGTAGGCAATTGTCATTTTCAGGCTGATTGGAGACTTGGGGGTTTTCTAACTGAATAGTGCCTGACTGTAGCTAGCAGAATGGGTGGCGGGGAAGGAGGAGAACTGTGAGATGTGCTTGGGAAGGTGGGAGAGGCTCCGTTGTATGTTTGGCCAGCAGTGACAGAAACAAACTTTTGTGTATCAACCACTGGACCTATTGTGGCAGTCATTTTAAGAGAACCAGACACATACTGCACAGTTGGAAAGGCCTTCAGTCCTGTCCCGTTATCATAGGTTTGATGTTTATTCTAATCCATTTCTGGTAGATGGCATCAAAGTGTCTTGAGGAAAAGTTGAATTTTTCTTTTTTAATTAACAAAAAAGTTTTATTATATTTATTTACTGGATAGAGACAGCCAGAAATTGAGAGGGGAGGTGACAGAGAGGAAGACAGAGAGACAGCTGTAGCCCTGATCCACCACTTGTGAAGCTTTCCTCCTGCATATGGGGACCAGGGATTTGAACCCTGGTACTTGTATACTGTAGTGTGTGCACTACCAGGTGTACCATCACCTGGCCCCCAAAAGTGACTTTTTCTAATTTATGCAAGGGTGTTATGAGCTAGCAGAGACTCTGAGGTGCTTGCTGAGCTTTTGTTTGTTTATTTATGTCTCTGCTTTTAATGCCTGCAAATATTCCAGTCCTTTCTGATTCTGCTACACTTTGGGAGTTCAGCTAATCATTTGAGCTACTAATTATTTTGTAAACAGTGTTTTTTAGTGTTGGCATGTGACTTCACACATTAGTTTTTGTGTGTGTGTAACTGTAGGATACAATGGTAAGATGAGTTAGGGGGCCAGGAGGTGGCACAACCAGTTAAGCACACACATTACAGTGCACAATGACCCAGGTTCAAGTCCCTGGTCCCCACCTGCAGGGCAAAAGCTTCAGAAGTGGTGAAGTAGGGCTGCAGGTGTCTGTCTCTCTCCCTCTCTATCTCCCCCTCCCTCTCAATTTCTTTCTATCTCTATCCAATAATAAATAAATAAAAATATTTTAAAAATTTTGAAAAAAGATAAGTTGGTAAAAAATGTCAGGGAAGACACTTTAACATAGAATACACATCAAGAGTCATAAACATGTGTTTCTCTTTTATCTGGTAATTAACAAAAACCGTAATCCATATCAAGAACCAGAGATTCAGAGGGCCATCAGAGGCTTATCTGGTACAGCATTTGCTTTACCATTCTCGAGGACTTGGGTTTGAGCCACTGGGAAACATATGGTGGGAAGGAACCTGCACAGAGGAAGCATCACAAATAGTAGAGCAGTGTTGTGGTGTCTTTCTCCTTCTCTCACCTTCTATCAGAAAAAAAAAAGTTTGCTTGGAGTGGTGGGATCATGTAGGTGCACAGTCCTAGTGACAACTTTGGTGAAAAAAAAAAAGAGGGCAGGGGTAGATAGCATAATGGTTATATAAAAGAGACTCTCATGCCTGAGGCTCCAAAGTCTCAGGTTCAATCCCCTGCACCACCATAAGCCAGAGCTGAGCAGTGCTTTGGTAAAAAAAATAAAAAAAAAAGAAAGAAAGAGAAAAAAGAAAAAGAATGAGAGACTCAGAAAAGAAAAAATTCCTTTCATTTCAGTTATTCCTTTCCTCAGGTTTCATGTCACATAGGACTAAGAAGCTTAGAGGGAAAGGAGCCTAGGAAATATTACATCCCATTTCTTGGATAATTTACTAATAACATTTAAACATCCCACAACTTTTTGTGAGTCTATAATTATATAATATAAAGTTAGAGGGAATTGAGAATAAGGGCTGTGCAGGCTGTATCAATTTTCCATCTTCCCTAGGTACACAAAAGTACACCTTCCTAGTTATAACTTCTACAGAGAAAACCCAGAATCTACCGTCATACCACTAACCAGAGGGAACAACAGATATGTTTCCTTAAATATTGAGGATGGGGTGGAGAAAGGGCAATGCTAGTGAGTTGGGAGGTTTGTTTGCTTGGTAAGTTGTAGAGGTGACATTACAGATGTATTTCATTAGGCACCTGAGTTCACTCATCTATTCTTTTCTCATCAACTGACTGCTTGCTTATTCTGCCAAGGTCGAATTGGGTCAAACAAGTTCAACACCTCTTGGGGATGTTCTGAGGGATCAACTGTGCAGCCAGTGGAGGATTCTTTTTTTAAGTTTGGGTCATGGGTTTATTCTCCCTTTGCTTAGGCCACAGGCCTCTGGCGAGTAAAATGATCTCAATGACCAGATGCCACACAGAAGGCACTGTTTGAGGAGCAATGTCACTCTACTGGTTTGGTCTGTCTGGACACTGACGTGAGACTGAATCTTCCACTGGCAAGATTCCCAACCAGCAGAAATGTTTTCAAAGCCAGCAGGCTTGGCTAGAGACCCTTGGCTACTTCCACAAGCCTTTCTGAGCTCAAAAGCTGGTTCCACATAGTTAAGTCGTTGCCCAGTCCACAGCTCTGAATGGGCCCTTTTGCAAATCTTTTCACTTTGCTTAGTAACTTGAGTGCCTGCTCCCTTTCTGGCAAGGACACTGTGGAAAATTCCCTGCACATAGAGAGCTGGCTTCATTTCCTAGCAATTCTACGAAGTTCTCTCTCTGTATGCAGTGGTAAAATGGAGTAGCCTAAACATCTTTCAAATCCTGGAAACTAAAACAGGAGTACCTGGGGCATTGATGGCAAGAATACAGTCTTACCTTTCAGCCTTGAGTTTTTTGTTTATTTAGTTTTTAAAATTTTAAATTTCAGAATACCTTTGGCACTGAAGGTCTAGCCACAGTGACTGCTTCAATTTGGGACCTGTTGGAACCTTAGTGGGTCCCCAAATATTTTGAATATCTTGGCAGAGCTTCCCAGACCACATAACCTTTCATTTTGTCATCTGTGATCCTATGCAAAAAGCTACTAGTTTTGTAAAGAAATCAGGGTGTGTGTGTGGGGGGAGGGGGGGTGGGAAGGAAACAGCCCTGGGGCACAGCTTTAGTTTTGACCCTTGGCTTTATCATCTTGAGGAAAATTCTGCATTTTCTTCAAATTCCAGTTCTTCTCTTAAAAACAGGACAGGAGGCTGGGCAGTGGTGCACCCAGTTGAGCACATACATGTTACAATATGAAAGGATGTGTGCTCAAGCCTCCAGTCCCAACCTGCTGGAGGAAGCTTCACCAGCAGTGCTGCAGGTGTCATTCTCTCTTCTTCTCTATCTCTTCTCCCTTTCAATTTTTTGTCTCTATCCAATAAATAAATACAACAGTAACACACAGTGCCTAGATGCTAAGGTCAATGTGAAAATGACTGACAAACATGCAAGGTGCCTGCTAGGGACTCCAGATTCTTACTTTCCCCTTCCTCTGGCTTTCCATCCCCTGTTCTTGTCTCATGTTTTTCAGACTGTTTTAACTTCTAGAACTCAAAAGAAAAAGACATTCAAATAAATATGTTTGTTGAAGCCAGACACTGAAAGCAGATAAAAAACCCCAAGCAGGTGTGAAGGGAGTGCCTGGATGGTCTGCTCTTTCTTTCTGTGGCAGAAGCATCTTGCAATTTGTCATTGAGATGACCTTTCCTGGAAGACCGTGGGGAGCAGACACACTAGTAGACTGCTGGCCCCTACTTTCTTCTGTAACCCAGCCCTTCTCAGATCCAGGCAACCAAAATCTCTCCACGGAGGGCTCCAGCATGTTTCTGGCTTAGAGTTCTTTCCATTCTGGAGTCTTCTCTGATGAACTCACATTCCAGAGGGACAGCGGGTAAGTTGCCTGAGAGCTCTTCACTAGACCTGTAACTTAGTTACAGGTAGTTCTTGCCCAGCAGTGTCTGGACTGCTGCTTGAGCTCTTGTTTTGTGCCTGTGTGTCAGAAAGTAAGGAGGTGCTTGGTGTGCACAATCCTTCACTTGGGGTTGTGTGCGCAGCAGATTTTCATTGGCATGTGGAAAACACTAATGAAATCGGGCATGCTGGAGCATGAACGGGGTCAAAGAGCAATCACAAAACACTTAATTGTGAACTGGGCTGCAGAGGGGCCTGTTCCTGCTGGGTGTGCTCCCACCTCCCAGCTGCCCTCAGCTTGGGGGTGCTCCTGCAGGGAGTCCTTAGAGGCTGCAGTCCAGCAGGGGGAACTCTCCTGCAATCATGAGGGCTACAACAAACCTGCTACTGCAGCTTGCTCCATCTTTGCCTGTTATCCTCCCTGCCCCTACCTCCTCCTGCTGGCCTACTATAACCATTTACCAGGACTACCCAGAGCCCTGGAAGAAGGAACACATCCCTTCCTGCAAGAGAAGAGGGGCATCCAAGGGCTGAGAAAGGGTTCTCTCTCTTTCTGTGGCTCTGATTATAGATCGCTGGGTCTGGAGGATGAGGACATCCTGCAGGAATGTACAGTAGTGCTTTCAAGATCTTAGTCATAAGTAAACAGAGTTATTGTGCTCTTTGTCTGGAGTGTTCTCTCTTTTGCTGGGCGGCCTGTGGTTTCCATGGCTATGGCTTTGTCTTTGTAGGCCTATAACCAAGGAGGATTTAAGTAAATCCTTGTGGGTCAATATTTCCATAAAGCCAAAAGGAAAAAAAGAAAAAGAAAAGACACACTTTTCTTAAACAATTCTAAGGAATCCTTAAACAGTTCTGCAACCACCACCAAAATAGCAGTAAAGAAAAGAAATTCAAGCTTTCAATGCCAGAAGCTAAAGAAAGGGGTTCACATTTTTCAAAAGTACTCAGAATGAGAAAGATGAGGTCTACTAATGGCTCTGATTGCAGCAAGTAAAAATAATAGTATTTCCTTCCCTGCTGAGTGTTTGGACAATATAAAGTTACATTTTTTCCCCTCTTACCTGTGCTTACTTTTCAGAATGCTCCTTGATTTGCCATTTCTTACTGTGTCATATTCCAGCACATAAATGAACCCGTGTTTCAAACAGTAGTTGGATTCAGTGACATTTGGTAGTGACTATGGGGGATAGATAGACTGAAGTAAGAAGGCTTAAAAAAGGGGGAGTGGGGAACAAAGGAGAGACTTGGTTCTGTGCAGAAACTAAGGGCTCCTGGCATCCTTACTTGGAAACACACACAATGTCTCCTAGAATTCCTGTGTCTCTTCAGAAAAGGGTGCTGTCTCTTGGTAAGGGATAAGGCAGTCAGAAAGCTTGGAGGCACTATAGCCCCAGTATACTGGCCCTTTGCTCAGGGTCACCTCCTTTCCATTGGCATGCTCTTTGTGTATGTCTCCTGTTTCCAAGGACCTCACAGCCTCACCACGGAAACAAGATGTGGCTTCCAAAATGAACTGTCAGCCGTGGTGCCAACCACTTGGGAAAAGGGCCTCTTCATTCACACCGACATTCACACCGACATTACCAGGCTGCCTACCCCTGGGATGACAACAACCCAGGCTTTGTCATCTGTATCCTTTGCTTCTTGATTCAACTGTCATAGGTGGCAAGACACTGCCACTGAAGACGTTGTGTTTGAGCCGCAACCTCGTCCACTGAAGTAAGGAAAGGTGACATTAATTTCCTTGCTGTTTGCTTGGGTTCTCACATGTTTGGACTTAAGCATACCAGGTTAAATCCAGGACCTCTCCTTACTTACCCACTTCAGGGGTTGTCTCCAACCCCTAACTATGATGTCACCTGGCAACCCACAGAACTTCCTGAGTGGGGGATTATGACACTTGCTTTGGTTCCAAGTGCCCTGATGCAAAGCCCTCTATGATTATTCTAACAGAGAGGGCAACTGGCCAATTGCCACCCTGAGTAAGGATGGCCTGTCTGGACAAAGAAAGGGAAGCTGATGATTGAGGAATGGTCTGCCTCCTGGGCCAGACGTCAGTGTCTCCTCACTTGCTCCAATCTTGTCACAAAGTGTGCTGTGTCACTGAGCAGAGACCTAGCTTTTTGGTCTGATGAGGGTGGATCTGGAAGCCCCAAGAAATCCTTGGGGTATAAAAAATAAATCCATGGATAAACAGAACCATCATATTAGACCCTCAAAAGAATGAGGGTTCCATGTGAGCTCAGACCTACAGGGATGCAGAGGTTATGCAGGCTCTTGCACTGAATACAGGTCCTAGATCAAATCAGTGGGGTTTATAGTTAATGGTATTTATATACTTTTCCCAGATTTGGGGGCTACTCTCTTCTCTGATCCAGCTTTCTAGTCCTATTTCCAAATCTTACACCATATCTCCAGGTAATACCTTTGGCCTACCTGCATGTCTGTTAGGTTCAGACAAAAAATAGTAAAGTCATAGGTCCCTTGGAATATACCTAAAATAGACCTACTAACTCTTTCCAAAATGGAAACCTCAAATATCACCTGCTACATTCTTACCTTTAGATTCCAGATTATTAAACAATATGTTTGTTGTTCTTTATATCTTAATGCTTTTTCAGACGCCAAGTTCTAGATGCCACCATGATGCCAACCTGACTCTTCTGGGAAGACGACCTCGCCAATATAACCTGGAACCCCATTTATCTGGAGCCCTGCCCTAATGGGGAAAGATAGAAACAGGCTGGGAGTATGGATTGGCCTGCCAATGCCCATGTCCAGTGGAACAGCAATTACAGAAACCAGACCTTCCACTTTCTGCACCCCATAAGGATCTTGGGTCCATACTCCCAGAGAGAGAAAGAATAGGAAAGCTTCTAGTGGAAGGGATGGGATATGGAACTCTGGTGGTGGGAAATGTGTGAAAATTTACCCCTCTTATTCTATGGTTTTGTCAATATTTTCTATTTTTATTTTAGTAGGTTTTACTTTTTAAAAATGTTTTTATTTATTTATTATTGGACAGAGACAGAGAGGTATTGAAAGGGGAGGGGGAGGTAGAGAGGGAAAGAGATAAACACCTGCAGCCCTGCTCCACTGCTCGTGAAGCTGTCCCCCTGCAGGTGGGGACCAGGGACCTGACCTGCTACCTGCACATTGCAATATGTGTGCTTAACCAGGTGTGCCACTGCCTGGCCCCCTATTTTTATTTTATAAATAAATCAAATAAATAAAAGAACGAGGGTTCCCTTGATTTCCATATAGTTAGTGCTTCCATGACCACCACAAAATGGGATAAATTTTAAGGAAAATCTGAGGGTGTCACTGACCCTTACTTTTCACCAGGCCTAGAGAGCACATTTTGATCTGATTATAAGGAGTTTTCTGACCTCAGCTGTTAAAATAAAATATGGGGGTATCTGGGATTTGAATTTGAAGGTGACTCTGAAAGGTCCCAGGAAGATTATGAAGCTTGAAATGGAATCCTATCTGTCCCATTACAAAAACAACACAAAGAGGAAAAGGTGGTAGTGAGGGAAAGCCATTACAGCCCAGATTTCAAATGCACACAAAAGCTGGAAGGAGGGGCACATAATGAAGGGTGTCACAAAAGAATAGCAGGAATCTGTATATTAGTGTCAGAAAAAGCTGAAGTCCAGAATATGCTAAGACTTGTGAAAAAGCAGCTGACATGAGAATAATGCTCCATGGTTTGCAAAGCATTTTCATGTAAATGATCACATGGATCCTCACAATAATCCTGGGAGGGGGTAGGATTTATTATCCTTGGAGTGTGGGGGTGGTACTTCTCAGTGGCAAAGCTGGGACTTGGGCCCAGATCATCTCAGGCCAAATGCTTTATCTTTCCTTCACCCTACATCACTTTCTGTTGTATTGCTCAGGAGTGTATTTAGAGAAAGTTGGTGGTGGGGGAGGGTATACATAGGGAGATGATGTATCAAAGGCTAGAAACAGAAAGCAAATCCAGTTCTCTCTCTCTTTTGTCCTCAGTGTTCATCACAAAGCTTGACAACTATCAAAGGAAAGAACACTTCTCAAGCATGGGGAGACCATCAAGATAAATTACGTCTCCAGGTCTAGTCTTGGACATTGAACATTAGAGAAGGCTATTTTCAAGGAATCCTAATTTCTCTTGCCTGGAATTTAGTCCAGAAATTATTCGCTTAGTGCCTGTGTTGTCAACAAGATCTATGTTTCTTGAAGGTACAGACAGTGGCCACCCTTTCCATCCTTTCCATTTAGTTATGTCCACTGACCCCTTGGGACATGAATGAGAAACTGACTTGCCAGCAATAATTTTCCACAAGATTGTGAAGACAGAGAGAGAAGCATGCTGCAGGGACAGCCATCATCAGGACTTCCAAGAGTGGAAAGATAAATTATAAAGTCTGCTTACCAATGAACTATTATTAATCTCTATTTACATCTGTTTTAAAAACGAAACTGAGAATCAAAGACATAAAATGGTGGCCACCTCAGTCATCCTGGAAACCTTGATCAGAACCTGACTCAAGCTTCTCAAAGCTGAAATGGGAGCAAGTGGGATTTTTATTTTTTAAAAAATATTTATTTATTTATTCCCTTTTGTTGCCCTTGTTGTTTTATTGTTGTAGTTATTACTGTTGTTGTTGGAAAGGACAGAGAGAAATGGAGAGAGAAGGGGAAGACAGAGAGGGGAGAGAAAGATAGACACCTGCAGACCTGCTTCACCACTTATTAAGTGACTCGCCTGCAGGTGGGGAGCTGGGGCTTGAATCAGGATCCTTATACTGGCTCTTGCACTTTGTGCCACATGCGCTTAACCTGCTGCGCTACCACCTGACTCCTGCAAATGGAATTTCTAAAAGTATGAGAGGGCGTGGAATTCAAGGCAAGGATCCTCTTTTTCAGGTTCTAGGCCCTGCGTTTAGGATGAGTTGTTCTACTAAATATTTAGACTTGGCAACTGCAACTGTGAAATAATTCACTCTGTAGAGTGCACACTTTGCCATGCATGAGGACCCCAGGTCCAAGTCCCTGACTATCACCTGCAGAGGAGAAGTTTTATAGGTGGTAAAGTGGTGTTACAGTGTTTCTCCTTCTCTCTCTCACCTTCAATTTAGAAAAAGAATCAGTCAGGAGCAGAGGAATGGTGTAGGTGGAGAATCCTAGCAATAACCCTACTGGCAAAAAAAAAAAAAAGGTATTTAGGCTTATTGAAGAAGTTTTACTGGGATCCAGGGACTGACGCACTGAGTTAAGCTCATATAGTGTAAACTGCAAGGACCTGTGAAAGGATCCCCCTTTGAACCCCCAGCTCCCCACCTGCAGGGGGTGTCGCTTCACAAGTGGTGAATCAGGTCTGCAGGTGTCTATCCTTCTCCCTCTCTATCTTCCCCTCCTCTCAATTTCTCTCTTTCCTATCAAAATAAATAAAATGGCCATAGGAGCAGTGGATTTGTAGTGCAGGCATCTAGCCCCAGTGATAACCCTGGAGGGAAAACAAAAAGAAGTTTTACTTTCTGCTTATGTAAGATGGTTGCATATTAGGGAAGCTGAGCTAAACATGAAAATGGAGCACTGCTGTCAATTGTCTATACTTGTTATCATTACAGTTATACACATATTAAGGTAAAGTCTGTAGGCAGAATATACTTTAATGGGTACTGGGATGTCAAGGGACCAGACATAATTCAACCGGTTTTCTATTAATTTCCTAAATTCCTCTCTTCTTGGAAAAGACATTAAGAGCAAGTTTCTCATTTCTTCTTCTGAAATCAACATACACATTTCCAATATGATGTGTGAACTTCTGAGGGAATGGAGGGAGCATGAGCTTACCCTTTATCTCATGCTCTTCTCTCCTTATTAGTACCATAGGAGTCTTTCTGCCCTTTAACACACCCAAGTGTTCCTAATCCAGGCAACTGGCATCTGCTGTTCCCTCTTCCAGAAGAATCCTTCCCTAGACCATGATCTCTGCCACTGGTGTGATGTCCTTCAAGGCCTCAGCTCAATCACAAATTCTTTGGAGAGACCTGGCTGACACATTCATTCCTTTCTTCAGAGCCCACTCATTCTAACATGAAATTGTTAATTTCTGTTGCTTTATTCCCCCTTCTCCCCATTCTCTCTTTACTTTGTTTTGTCTACATATATTTTTGTCTTTCCACTATTTAGATTTATCTGCCGACTCCTGACCCCCAGCTAAAATGGGGACTCTGTGAAGCAGATACCTTCCCTGGTTGTTCACTTATATGCTTTCAGTGACCAGGATGATACTTGAGCATAAATGCTCAATATACATTTATTGCACAAAAAAGCTTTCTCTACCTGTTCTGATTTAGAACACTTAGAGACACTATGATGGTCTATCTTCAACAAATGGTGAAGAGGGGAGATAAATGGGAGGAACTGGGAAGCACTTTAACATCAGGAAAGATTATTAATGTCTGAGTTGTCTCTAATAACTTGAAAACAATCCTTAGCACCAGACTTAGATCAAAAGTTCTGGAAGCATCTCTAAGACGGTGCCTCTGTCTTGAAGCAGTAAATGAAATCCGGGAGAAAGCTGAGAAAAAGGTATGGGGCACTTTCTGTTTGGGAATGCAAAATACACTGCTGGCAGGAGGTAAGTCTGCTTAAGGTCTCTCAAAATAGCCTTGATTCCAATCATGGAGTGCTTGCCACATGACCAGTTCCATGGGCCAGATCAAATATGGAAGAAGTTAAGAGGAGGCCAAGAACAGGCAGTAACAAGACACTTGGGTGGTAAGGGAGGAAAATAAGTGTTGGGGAAAAAACTCTAGCATTTCTGCTGATTTTCTTAAAAACTGTAGGCAGTCCCTTTTTACCTAATTTCTGCAAAAATGAGCATGATTTTGTTGTCTTTCCTAGTGGGGAAGGTCAGAAAGGATAAGGCCTCTGGGCCATCTTTTGGAATAAGACCCTAAGTGGCATTAAGTTTAAAAAAAAGTCAGAAAGTGTTCACTCTTATGAACTTACTTATGAAGTTATAAGTAATTCAGGGCTGAATGGTACCTACAATGTCACTAACCCAGTGGCCTCATGCCCAATTGTTCTGTCATCTTTGGGTATTGTCTTTATCTGTGTGGTGGACACTTCCTCATCCACAGGATGAAGGCAAGAAAGGGGGAAGCTGCACAATACCTTTCACTCATATCCCATTAGCCAGAGCACTGTCTAAAGCCACACACCTCAATATAAAGAAGTCTAAAATGTGCAGAGTATAATGCATTGGACTCTTCAAGCATGGGGTCCTGAGTTTGATCCCTGGAATCACATATGCAAAAGTGAGCCTTTTTTTTTTCCTCCTCGTTTTTATCTCTCATAAATAAATAAATCATTACAGATTGAAAAATGAAGGCTAAGAAATGTGGTCTTTAGCTGGGAGCTATATGCTAACAAAACTACAGTCACAAAATAAAAAAAGGGAGGGGGAAATTATCAGGGGACAGCATCTCTGCTACAGGTGACTGGTGGATATTGTGGCAAAAAGCTTTGTAAGTACAATGAGGGTTCTCCTTTGCAGCTGCCCTAGGGGAGGAGGCTTAAATGGGATTTGAGAGACTCTCTGCCGATTTTTTTCAGAGCAGGAAACTGCACAAAATTTGATAAGTAGATCAGTGGGGATTTATTCTTAGAACAAGTACTAAGTCAGTGATAATAAACAAGGCATATTAGTGTCATGAGAAAAAAGTAGAGCAATCCTGAAATCTTTACCCAAATGTAGCACAAACCAGGCAATTTACCAAATCAATCAGAATTCTGCTTTCTGCTTTCACCGTCAACCATTCAGAATTAACTAGAAGGCGGCTTCACTGTGGAGTTTAAATATAGAAATACTAGAGTGCAAGCTTTATAGATAATAAATTTGTGGCAGGCACTTATTCATTTGGTGCATAATTACGAGGCACCAAGTATATCACACTGCACTACGGGGATGGTGCTGCTCTCAAAAATAAGATGCACCTTGACACAACAAGACAAGATTTGGAATACTTTGGGAACTCACTAAGTCATGGGTGAGTGCAAACACATGTGGCTCGTGGACAGAGAGGGACCTAGAGAGATATTCCTGGGGCTGAAAACCCGTACCTACTCAGGAGTGACTGGTAACAGTCTTGAAGTTTGCCAGTTGAGGCACCATCTCTGGTCTGAGTTTTATTAAGAAATAAACTGCAGACAGGAGGAGAGGATCCCCTAAGGCTCACCAAATGCAACTGTGAGTCTCCATTGCTACTGTCCCTGGAGGCTAGAGCAGCAGTGGGGAGGCCCTGTGCTTACATCAGGGGAAGAGAAATGATCAGGCTACTCAGGAGAAGACATACACTCCTGGTGGAAATGGGGATGTATAGTGGCAGCCTTTCCACTTTGTTCTCCAAAGGAATTAGGAGATATATTGAATAATTGTCTTAGAACCCATGGAGTACAAACAGGTTCTATTTAGAAACTCAATAGGGCCAAGGACTGCAGCTCAGCTTGACTCTGCTGTCAGAGAAGCTGAAGTGGGCCTGAGGCTTTGGACTGTTGGGAGTAGAAGTCTCTTTGCATAACTACTGTACTATCCCTCCCCCACCCTGTTTTATTTCTAGGTTAGGAATGAGTAATTAAGCTAAAAAAATCTACTTAGAGTTAAAAAGCTTGAAGGCTCCCATAGCCTACAGGGAAGATAAAGAACAAAAGAGGGTTTAACAGCCACCATGTTTCATCTCAAGGACTGAGACAACATTGAAAAAAACATTAATTTCCATAACTGTGAACTCTTCAAGTATGTTACTTAGACACAAGTCAAACCAGGCAATAGTAATTAGTGGATTCAATAGTACTGAAATAGGGACCTCATAACACACTATATATAATGGTTAAGCCAAGAAGAAATATTGGAGAAATGAACTATGACAAAAGCCCAGATAAACCTCTCCCAAGGTAGAAGCACATAAGAATGGGGACAAGATCCAAACACTAATTGAGTGAGGGAAGAGTTTGAAAGTAATATCAGAAATGGGGAAACAGCAAATGAGACTCTGAAAGAAAACACTATCTTGAGGCAATTAGAGAGCTGAAAGTTCAAATAACTGAGCTAAGAGCACAACTAGCTGAACAAGCTAATACAGGATCAGAACAGGGTAACAAAATAGTTGAGCTACAGAAAACAACAGAGGGAGAATAGAATCAGTGAGGTAGGAAACAGAGTTAGCAAGACTGAAGATAAATTAGAGAAAACTAAGAATAAATAAGAGATCTCAAAAAGAGAGTAAGAGATACTGAAAATAACAAAAGAGACATATGGGATGACTTCAAAAAAAGTAATATATACATTATTGGATTGCCAGAGGAAGAAAGAGGAGGAGAAGAAAGCATTCTACAGGACATAATAGCTGAGAACTTCCGTACTCTAGACAAGATAAAAGACATATAGGTTTAAGAAGCTCAGAGGATCCCAAATAGAATTAACCCAGACTTAAAGACACCAAGACACATCATATTTAGAATGAAAAGGAATATGGATAGGGGAAGGACCTTGAATACTGCAAGAGAAAAACAAAGAGTCACCTACAGAGGAAAACCCATAAAGTTAGCAGCAGAATTTTCCACACAAACATTACAGGCCAGAAGAGAATGGCAAGATATATATTGAGCATTTAATGAGAAAGGCTTCCAACCAAGACTGTTGTATCCTGATAGACTGTTATTCAAACTAGATGGAGGCATAAAAAACTTCTCAGATAACTAACAATTGAAGGAATTAACTATCACCAAGCCTACTCTGCAAGAAGTTCTGAAAGGTCTCTTATAAACAGTCATATCATAATAAACATACCATATATCAGAACACTCTAAAATTTTAGAATAATGGCATTAAAATATCTTCAATCTATAATATCAATAAACATCAATGGCCTGAATTCACCTATTAAAAGGCACAGAGTAGGAAGCTGTCTGTAGGAATCCCACCTAACTCAACAAGACAAATACAGACTCAAAGTGAAAAGATGGAAAACTACCATACAAGCCAATGGACCACAAAAAAGGACAGGAACAACTACTCTCAATCTGGCACAATAGACCTTAAAATAAAGAAAAATTAAAAAGATAGGATGGACATTACTTAATGCCCAGAGGATCAACCAATTAAGAGGACTTAACAATTATTAACATCTATGCACCCAGAAGAGGGCATCTAAATACATCAAACATCTACTGAAAGAGCTATAGCAATATATTAATAGCAACACATTAATAGTAGGGGATTTCAACAACACTTGGATGTTAGACTAGAAACTATCAAATACTTAGAGGAAAATATTGGCAGAACTCTTCCATCTAAATTTTAAAGGCATCTTCAATGAAATGAATCCAATTACAAAAAAAAAAGTTGAAGAATAAACACAAAGCAGAACCTAGACTGGGTCTGGTGTATTGCAGCAAAGTAAAGGACTCTGGGGAGGGAGGAGAGGGTTCAGGTCCTGAAACATGATGGCAGAGGAGGACCTAGAGGGGCATTGAACTATTGTGTGGAAAACTGAGAAATGTGAACAGGGGTAGATGACATAGTGGTTATACAAAAAGACTCTTATTCCTGAGGCTCCAAAGTCTCAGGTACATGGTGAATTCACCTTTACTCCATCTTTGACAGAGCTCAAAGATATAATTTTAGGTGAGATAAGTCAGAAACAAAAGGATAAATATGGGGTGATCTCAGTCATGGACAGAAGTTGAAAAACAAGATCAGAAGGGAAAACTGTAAACAGAACTTGGACTGGAGTTGGTGTATTGCACCAAGGTATAGAGGAGGGTATAGAGGAGGAGGGTTCGGGTCCTGAAACATGATGGCTGAGAAGGACCTAGTGGGGGTTGTACTGTTATGTGGAGCTGTTATGCATGTACGAACTATTGTATTTTACTGTTGACTGTAAACTATTAATCCTCCGATAAAGAATTTTTTTAAAAAAAGAATAAGATGCACCTTAAGAGTTCAGTAACAGGGGCTGGCAAACGCTAGAAGAAGAAGTAACAGGGGCCAGGTGGTGGTGCACCTAGTTAAGCACACATTACAGTGCACAAGACCTGGGTTCAAAACCCTGGTCCCCACCTGCAAGGAGAAAGCTTCATGGGTGGTGAAGCAGGTCTGAAGGTGTCTCTCTGTCTCCCTCTCTATCTCCCCCTCCCCTCTCAATTTCTCTCTGTCTCTGTCCAATAATAAATAAATAATATTAAAAAAAAAAGAGTTCAGTAACAAAACACTTGTGTATGGGTTAGGGTATTCATTCATTCATTCATTCATTCACTCATTAATTCAATAAATATTTAGTGATTACTCCCTCTTAAGTCAAACTCACTCAATGAAGTAGCTGGAATATATTAATAAACAAACTAGATAAGACTTCTGTATGTTCTAGTCTGAGAATAAAGGCAGCAAAGAAGCAAGTATCAGCATGTCTGAAGCATCCTGAGTAAGAGGAGAGGGAGACAAGAGAAGATTGAGAAGAACATGAGGTACCTAGTTTTTCTAAAAGGGATGGAGCTTGAGCTGGTCATTGAAGGACAAGTAAAGCTTCCTAAGGATGGTGAGCTGTGGAGTGTATTTGCAGACTCTGGGGGGGGGGGTTGGAGGGGGATCAGAAAGGTTCATATTGGGAGCAGTGAAAGAGGAGACTGGAGGAGAAAACTAGGGGAAAAGTTCTGGGAGATTTTAAAGGTTAAGAAGCTTGAATTCACAAAAATAATGTGCGATCGTTTAAGCTGAAGAGAAACATGATCAAAGAGTGGTGTTAGAAAGATTTTCTGTATGCTAGACCTGGGCTTCTCAGTCTTGGCACCATTGAAGTTTTGAGCTGGATGACTTTTTGATGTGAAGGGCTGTCCTGGCACTGCAGGATGTTTACCAGCATCCCTGGTTTTTAGACAGTATCAGTTGCACTATCCCCCATCTCCTAGGACAACCCAAAATGGCCCCAGTTATTGTCAGATGTTCCCTGGGGGAGGGGACAAAACCACTCCTAGCTAAGAAGCAGTGCTTATTGATTTAGTGTATTTTCATATTCTGTTCCTTAAATTAGGGTCTTGAGACTAAAAAATGTCCTTACAATTGATCTATCTTTGTTAGTTATGCAAAGCAAATTATTGTGTGGACATAGGCTTTTTGAAACTCATATAAATGCATCTATGTGGTGCTGGGCAGTGGTGCACCTGGTTAAGTGTACATACACAGTAGTAAGTGCAAGGAACAGCGCAAGAGCCTGGGTTCCAGTCCCCGTTCCCCACCTGCTGCAAGGACAATTCACATGTGGTAAAGCAGGTCTGCAGGTGTTTATCTTTCTCTCCCTTTATATCTCCCCTCCCATCTCAATTTCTCTCTGTCCTATAGAATAATAATAATAATAATTTGGGGCAGGCAGATTATTATTATTATTATTATTATTATTATTATTATTATATGCAGGTAGAGCAGTGGGTTAAGCACACAAGAACTGGCATAATGATCCGGGTTCGAGGCCCTGCTCCCCACCTGCAGGGGGTTGCTTCACAAGCGATGAAGTAGGTCTGTAGGTGTCTACCTTTTTCTCCCACTCTCTGTCTTTCCCTCCTGTCTTGATTTCTCTCTATCCTATCCAACAATGAAGACTGTAATAACAACAACAATAACAACAACAACAATAATAAATAAGGTCACCAAAAGGGAAAAAAATGGCCTCCAGGAGCAGTGGATTCATAGTGCAGGCACCAAGCCCCAGCAATAACCCTGGAGGCAAAAAACAAAACAAAACAAAACAAAACAAAAAAATCCTTCCAGGAACGGTGGATTTGTAGCACCAGCACTGAGGCCCAGAAACTGGAGGCAAAAAACAAACAAATAGCAAAAAAGAAAAAACATAAATTCTAGTGAAAGTGACAAAAGAGCAACTATCATATTATTGACTGAACATTGCCTGTGTTCTACAAATAATAAGGATTTAATATATAGTTCAAATTGAATGCTTAAACAACTTATCACTCTTTATATAACCAATTTCTACCTCAAAATGAATTAAAAAATGTAATAGTGTTTTCATATTGATTTACAAAATTATAATATAATAGTGGTATAATTCCTTTCCTATCACCAGAGTTCTGTGTCCTCACTCCCTCCATTGGAAACTGCATTAGTTCTCCCAAGATCACAGATATGGGTTGACTATTATTTTTATGAATATTTATCTCTCTCTCTCTATATATATATATATGTATATTTTCCCATTTTTTCCTATGATCCTGCCCTTTCTTCCTAAGTCACCTACTACTTCTTTTTTTTATATATTCATTTATTTATTTTCCCTTTTGTTGCCCTTGTTTTTTTATTGTTGTTGTTGTTGTTACTGATGTTGTCGTTGTTGGAGAGGACAGAGAGAAATGGAGCGAGGAGGGGAAGACAGAGAGGGCGAGAGAAAGATAGACACTTGCAGACCTGCTTCACCGCCTGTGAAGGGACTCCCCTGCAGGTGGAGCTGGGGGGCTCGAACTGGGATCCTTAGGCCCGTTCTTGCGCTTTGAGCCACGTGCGCTTAACCCTTTGCGCTACCGCCCAACTCCCTATCACCTACTGCTTCTGAGTGCCCTCCCCATCTCCCCCCCTTTCCCCAGAGTTCATTAAATTTAAATGAATTTTGTGAAAACTCTTTGGAAAATTCATCCCCTCCAAACAAAAAACAATCCTTTCATTGTTTCCATTCTTCATATATCTGAAAAAAAATGTAAGAACATATGAAGAATTCTGGAGAAAATGTTTTTGTTTTAAAGACATAGATTCCTCTGACTTTAAGTAGTGTCATATATTGAAAAGAAAATAGTGGGGCTGGGTGGTGGCACACCTGGTTGAGTGTACAGTGTGTAAGTACTCTAGTTCAAGCGTCCAGTCCCCACCTGAAAGGGAGAAGCTTCACTAGTAGTGAAACAGCACTGCAGGAGTCTCTCTCTCTCTCCCTCCCCCCCTCTCTCCCCCACTTCCCTCTTCTCTCTCAATTTCTGTCTCTACTCAAAATAAATTAAAAATATACTTAAGGGCACATTCTATGGAAAAAACTGATGAAGATGGAGCAAAGACTGTAATGATCCATAATATGCGATCTCCCACAAGCCAAAAATGGCCAACGATTGCCAGGAGCTACTAGAATCTAGGAAGGGGCAAGAAGCATTCTCTTCTAGAAACTTTTTTTTTTTGCCTCCAGGGTTTATTGCTGGGGTTCCATGCCTGCATTACGAATCCACAGCTCTTGGCAGTCATCTTTTTATTTTTTCCATAGTTGCTGCTGTTGTTGGGTAGGACAGAGAGAAGCTGAGAGAGGAGGGGATGACAGAGAGGACAGAGGAAGACAGACACTTGCAGACCTGTTTCTCCGCTTGCGAAGCAGCCTCCCCTGCAGGTGGGGAGCCAGGGACTCCAACCCGAATCATTAACCAGTCCTTGCACTTTGCACTACATGCATTTAACCCAGTGTGTTACCACCAGGCAGGCCTCCCTCCTGAAAACTTTTGAAGGAGTCCTACCTGCCTATACCTTGGTTTGGAACTTCCAGCCTCTAGAACTGTGAATGAACATCTGTTATTTAAATCATTCAGCTTATAAAAATTGCAGTGCAGGATCACAAATAGATAATGTAATTCTGTAATTGTTTTCAGTGTACTATTATTATTTTAAAAACCAGAGCACTACCTAGGTTTATGGTGGTGATGGGACATTAAATATAAGGTCATTTGCATAACCACTGTACTATCTCTCCAGCCCTGTTCATTCATTCTTTTTAAATTTTTAAAAAAAATATTCCCTTTTGTTGTCCTTATTGTTTTATTGTTGTAGTTATTATTGTTGTTGTTATTGATGTCATCATTGTTGGATAGGACAGAGAGAAATGGAGAGAGGAGGGGAAGACAGAGAGGGGGAGAGAAAGATAAACACCTGCAGACCTGCTTCACTGCTTGTGATGCGACTCCCCTGCAGGTGGAGAGCCAGGGGTTCGAACCAGGATCCTTAGGCCCGTCCTTGTGCTTTGTGCCACCTTGGCTTAACCCACTGCTCTACTGCCCGACTCCCACTTTCTTTCTTTCTTTCTTTCTTTCTTTCTTTCTTTCTTTCTTTCTTTCTTTCTTTCTTTCTGTTTGTCTTTCTTTCTTTCTCTTTCCTTCCTTCCTTTCTTTCTTTCTTTCTTTCTTTTTTGATAGTACACAGAGAAATTCACTGTGAATTGTGAAGCTTCCCATAGCAGGTGGTGTCCTGGGGGCTTTGGCCTAGGTTCTTGCTGTTTATTAAAAAATGTTTTCTTACTGACACATGGATTTGCTAGCTCTTACTTTTCAGAGTTGGCATTAACTACAATGTTTCAGGCTTTCAACACAACCACTTATAGCTCCATACCCACGACATCAAAAAACAAACAAACACAAAACAAAACATAGTCAAGAATTCTTTGCCACAAATAGATCCTCCTGGGAGCAGTTATGGCTCCTGACCAAAATCCACGCCAAGAGAGATGGGCACCCACTGTGGTGGATGGTGATCTGTGATGGCTTCCCAGTTCCCTAAATAGAGAGTAGAGAAGGGGTGAATCTTAAATCACAAGGAAAAGGGGAGACTCCTGCTCAGAACCTAGAGAAAAACCCTGGGAGATGATGTAATGGGGGCTGGGTATCAGGACAGGAGGGAGGACTGACTAAAGGACAGAGGGAGGCATAGAGCAAAGAGAGGGGTGTTTGTGGGGGTTAGGAAGAGAATGAGAAGCAAGGCAGCTGAATCCTTTCAACAGAGAGAAATGATCTTAATTCACCACAGGCAAAAAAAAAATATCAAAAAAGAAGATTACACAACATTTTTAATGACAGTGTTTCTGTCATTCATCCTGATAGTAGTAATTATGTCTATTATGCAGATTTGGTGGTAAGGTGCTGTTCTCTGAGCTTGTTTCTGGGGAGGAATGAATAGGAGGAGGTTTAGCCAAATAAAGCCTGGGAGGTCTGGGAGTTCTCCTGTATAATCTCACAGATACACTGTTTCTTATAAAACAAGAGCTTCCAAAGACCTCAAACAGGTAGATATTTTCCCTGTCATGCTTTTGTCCTTACTATGTCCTGTGTTTATTTTTTCTGCTATTAGAGGGGCCAGACATTGGATTGGCTTGATCTTCAGCCAAAACAAATGATTTCCACATGTATTTTTAGAGTGGGAAAGAAGTGAATATGTGGCTTGTCTAGAGAACAACTTAGAAATTCATCTAAATTTTAGGTGAGGGTGGAGCAGGGGAAGATGTTGGTTGGGAGCAGAGGATCCTCAGGCCGGCCAGACTGCAAATATTGCCTGCTGTTGGCCAGGGGTACTTTCACTTCATTCAAAAACATTTGCTCAGCACCAACAGTGTATCAGATGCTAGTAGAGGGGCTCTGGGTATAAAGAGAGTTAAAATAAAAGGTGGTGGTGGTAGTGGTGGTGGTGGTGCACCCGGTTAAGAGCACAGATTACCATGCGCAAGGACCCAGACTCAAGGACAGAGAAATCGAGAGAGGAGGGGAAGACAGAGAAATCGAGAGAGGAGGGGAAGACAGAGAAGGGGGGAGAAAGACACCTGCAGACCTGCTTCACCGCTTTTGAAGCAATCTCCCCTGCAGGTGAGGAGCCAGCGGTTCAAACCAGTCCTTTCGCTAATTATATACGATTAACCCAGTGCTCTACTGCCCGGCCCCCAACAAAATTATTTTTAATAAGATTTATTTTTTAATTTTTAAATATTTATTTATTTTCCCTTTTGTTGCCCTTGTTGTTCTTTATTGTTGTTGTAGTTATTATTGTTGTTATTGATGTCGTCGTTGTTGGATAGGACAGAGAGAAATGGAGAGAGGAGAGGGGGAGAGAAAGACACCTGCAGACCTGCTTCACAGGGATCCTTACGCCGGTCCTTGCACTTCGCACCACATGCCTTTAATTCGCTGTGCTACCGCCCGACTCCCTATTTTTAATTTTTTTTTGCATGATGGAAGGAGAGAGACAAGCACCACTCAGTTCTGGTATATGCAGCATCATGATGAAACCTGAGGCCTCATTCATTCAGGCTAGCCCTGTGTTTTCTTGACTCATCTCCCAGACATAGTAAAGGGGATTTAAACAAGACTTTGTCTTTGAAAATGCAGTAGTTTTTTTTGTTGTTGTTGTTGTTGTATTTATTTATTGGACAAAGATAGCCAGAAATTGAGAGGAAGGTGGAGATAGGGCAAGAAACAGAGAGACACCTGCAGCACTGCTTCACCACCTGTGAAACTTTCCCCCTGCAGGTGGGGAGTGGGGTCTTGAACCCGGATCCTTGTGTACTGTACCATGTATGCTCAATCAGGTGCACCACCACTGGTCCTAAGTCTTTTTCTCTAATTCATCTCCTCAGCCTATGCATTTCTGCTATGCAGACTCCAGATGTTAAACCTTTTTTGTTCTTTACTGATGACCCCTAATGCATTACCGTGATAACCCTAAATGCATGATCTCTGAGCTCCAAGTCTTCTACTTACTCGCCAGACTCCTCACCCAGGCCTGACTTGCTTCTCCTCCTCAAACTTCATCTCAGGGAGTTGTCCCCCTCCACTGCTTGGGACTGACTGTGCGTATCCCCCAGGGCTAAGGTAGAAATTCATCCTTACCAGCTTGGACTTTGCATTTGCCCAGGAATCAGGGAATGTCCCACTGCACATGACGCACTGCGCACATCCCCACGCACAGGGTCTGGGGGCTAGCGCACAGGTCACTGTGCTGGGGGCTGCGTGCAGGGAACATGGCACCTGCATCATGGCGCTGGGTTCCCGGCATGGACAGGGGGCGAAGAGTCTGCAGGAATTTCTTCTCAAGCCCTCCCACCAGCTCTGCTGTGAAACTCAGCTGGGTTCCCTCCAGCTCCGCTGAGTTTCTAGCGTGAGAGCCCGCGGAGAAGCAATTGAATTCAGAGTGTGGAGAGTGCAGGGACAGAGGAGGGGTGTGCAGCCTATACTTCCCCTAGCCCTCAGAGGTCACTGGTGCTTGGCCATGGGGGCCGCCACCTTCCTCTGTGCAATGTGTGTGTGAGGTGGGGTGGGCGCCTCCTGCAGTGCCTGTAGGCTCAGACAGGGGGAGGGGTGACCTTTGTACGCTCAGGTGGTGTGAGAAGCACCTTACTTTTACTCTGTGAACTTTTTTTTGCCCTGAAGATATATTTATTTATACGGGGTGTGGGTGGTGGGGGAGAAACTGAAGCATCACTCTGGCACATGCAGTGCTGGGGATGGAACTTGGGGGACCTTAGGCTTTATCCATTGTGCCATCTTTCAGGCTGCAGTATGAATCTTTTTTCCACTATTTTTTTATTAGTGATTTACAGGATTAGAAAACAACCGGAGTTTAATAACAACAACAACAAGCAACAAGGGCAACAAAAGGGAAAATAAATAAAATTAAATTAACAAAACAACCGGAGTACAATTCCACCCGGTTCCCACCACCAGAGTTCTGTGTCCCCACTCTCTCCACTGGAAACTGCAGTGGTTCTCCCAAGGTCCCAGATATGGATTGACTATTATTTCTATAACTGCCTGACTATATATACGTTTGCCTGTTTTTCTCTCCCTATGGTCTTGCTTTCTGTTTTTAAGTCACTACTACACCTTTTACTACTTCTGAATGTCTTTCCTTTTTTCTTCTTCTCTCTTTGGGTCCTATTGGAATTGGTTTCAGAGCCCTCTAGTTATCTTCCCCTAACATTTCTCCCACTCTGAGAGTATGGACTAAAATTCTTTTTAGGGCATAGAAGGTGCGCTTATTTTTAGGGCACAGAAGGTGGCTTATTTAATTGCTTCTCCACAGTAAACTTTCTTTTTAAATTAAATTAATTTATTATTGGATAGAGGCAGATAAAAATTGAGAGGGAAGGAGCAGTAGAGAGACAGAGACAGAGATACCCGCAGCCCTGCTTTACCACTTGTGAAGCTTTCTCCCTGCAGGTGGGGATCAAGGGCTTGAACCTGGGACCCTGTGCACTGTAACATGTGCACTCAACTAAGTGTGCCACCACCTGGTCCTGTAAACCTTTTTAACCTAATATGTGGACAGTTTTTTTGTACCATGGCTGCACCCAAAGTCCATGAAGATGGCTTCTGAGCTGGGTTCTCTGTTTACAAAGTCCCCTGGCAGGGCCTCACCGAGTACCCCACCTTCTCCTTTTGGTCACTGGTGCAATGTAGATATCTGAGGTCCATCACTAATTCACTAGGTGTCCTCCTTCAGACTGGGCATGCATTATTAATTAACATTTATATCAAGATTCAGGTGACATGTCCTGCCCTGTTCTCTGTTTTCAGGGAACCAATCCAGTTGAAGCAGTGATGAGTTGTTACTCCACACAGAGGAGCTCCAGCCACCTCCCTGTCACATAGCACTTGTTATTTACTTGAAACCTATGCTAAATACTTCAGTCTTTTCAAATAGTTGCGAAAGGTTAGATTCAGTTCCTTCATCAAATTGATAGAAGAGTCCTCATAGGTGAATAACTCCAGACTTCAGTTTTTTCTAGTTCTTTTTTTCTCTCTACCTTCCTTCTTTCCTTCTTACTCCTACCTTCCTTCCTTCCTTCCTTTTTTAAAAATTTATTTAAGAAAATATTAATTAACAAAACCATAGGGTAGGAGGGATACAATTCCACACAATTCCCACCACCCATTCTCCATATCCCACCCCCTCCCATGATAGCTTTCCCATTCTCTATCCCTCTGGGAGCATGGACCCAGGGTCATTGTGGGTTGCAGAAGGTAGAAGGTCTGACTTCTGTAATTGCTTCCCCACTGAACATGGGCCTTCCTTCCTTCCATATAGAGACAGAAAGGCAAAGAGATAGAGAGAGTGAAAGACTACAACACCGAAGTTTCATTCAGTGTCGTGAGGGCTGGGCTCATACCTGGGTTGGGCACATGGCAAAACTGCCCAAGTGAGCTATTTTGCTTGCCCCAGGCTTCCAGCTCTATAGGCAAAAAAATGTGACTCAGAGATGTTAAATCTTTTCTCAAGGTTATACAGCAAGCTTAAGGATCTTAGTTAAAACCCAGATCTCTTGTGTCTTAATTATATCCTCCTTTATATATGATGAGTTCTCTAAAATATTAAATTTAAATTCAGAGTGATCTGACTTTAAATTCCTTATGAATGCATGAAATGAATCTCAAAACATGCAGATCTCCAAGAGAAATAGTGAAACATGTTCTTACATCTGAGTGTGGGTGGTAGTTATTGTTTGTTATTTGGTCACTTTGTTATTTTAGACTTGTGGAGATAAAGAGATCAGATTCTTAAAGTAGAAGCCAAGAGTGCAGAAGAATGTGAGAAAATATGAAATAAGATCTCAAAAAAGAAACTGGAATAGAAATCATAAGTCGTGGGAGTTTGCATGCAGAGCTATGAAAAATCCAAACATAGAAACTACAGGCATATTAGGAAGGGATGAGGACTCTGGAGTCTGACATACTTGGCTTTGAAGCTCAGCTTTACCTTTTACTATGATTTAGGGGATTTTTCTTTTCCTTTTGTCCTTCCTTCCAGCAACGTAATTATCATCAGGGCTCAGTACCTGCACCACGACTCTACTGCTCCTGGTGGTCATATTTTTATGTCTCTCTGTATGTCTCTTCCTTTCTTATATTTGACGGGATTGAGCAAAATGGATCTTGGAGGGAGGGAGAAAGAGACATGCCTGCTGCGTTGCTTCATCTCTCATGAACTGCCCCCCTGCAGGTGGGGGTACTCAAACCTGGGTTCTTGAGCATGGTAATATGTGCCTTTTTCAAAGCCACATTATGTGCAAATTTTTAAGTCGATAACTTTGTATGGACAGTGAATGATGTTATAAATATGCAAATGGAGCTTGGCAGAAAGAAGATTCCCTGCCCCTGTGTAAAATTTAGATAGTTAGATTATGTGTTGTGACTAATCAGAACTTGGACTGGAGTTGGTGTATTGCATCAAAGCAAGACTCTCATGTGTATGGGGCGGGCAGGGTTCAGGTCCTGGAACATGATGGCAGAGGACCTAGTGGGGGTTGTATTGTTATGTGGAAAACTAGGAAATGTTATGCATGTACAAACTATTATATTTACTTTCAACTGTAAAATATTAACCCCCCAATAAAGAAAATTTTTTTTTCCCTCCAGGGTTGTTGCTGGGCTCGCACCATGAATCCACTGCTCCTGGAGGCCATTTTCCCCCTTTTTGTTGCCCTAGTTGTTGCAGCCACGTTGTGGTTATTATTGCCATTGTTGAGTTGCTTTTGTTGTTGGATAGGACAGAGAGAAATGGAGAGAGGAGGGGAAGACAGAGGGAGAGGGGGAGAGAAAGATAGACACCTGCAGACCTGCTTCACTGCTCGTGAAGCGACTCCCCTGCAGGTGGGGAGCCGTGGGCTCGAACCGGGATCCTTACGCCGGTCCCTGCGCTTTGCGCCACGTGCGCTTAACCCACTGCGCCACCGCCCGACCCCCTAAAGAAAATTTTTAAAAAAAATAAACAGCACAGAAAAAAACAACAGCTATCTGTTGTGAATTGGAAGCTAAGTGTCATAGAAGGTGGGAGAAAGTTCTGGTTCTACTTAGTTTGTACAGTACTACACACACACACACACACACACACACACACACACACACACACACTCCTCTATTACAATCTCTGGAGTCCTAGGCTAGGCTGCCAATTTGATCCATCAATGCTATCTCCTGTTTTCTTTTCTCTCCTTCCTCTCATAGTGGCATCTGATTTTTCTGCATTTACTTTCCTTGTGGTTTGGGTGGGGTTGATTTTAGGGATGAGAATGTGACCATTATACCACCTGCCTCAACAACCTGGTTGGTTCAGCAACAAGCCTAGGTCAATTAGAGCCCAGTGAGAGTCAGCTCCAGAACTTTTGTAGATTGTAGGGACAAGAGAGTCTTTTTTTTTCCTTTTCTTTTTCGCCTCTACGGCTATTGCTGGGGATCGGTGCCTGCACTATGAACCCACTGCTCCTGGAGGCCATTTTTTCCATTTTGTTGCCCTTGTTGTTATTGTTGTTGTTGTTGGATAGGACAGAGAGAAATGGAGAGAGGAGGGGAAGACAGAGAGGGGGAGAGAAAGATAGACACCTGCAGACCTGCTTCACCGCTTGAGAATCGATCCCCCTGCAGGTGGGGATTTGGGGGGGGGGACTTGAACCAGGATCCTTATGACAGTCCTTGTGCTTCGTGCCATGTGTGCTTAACTCACTGCGCTACCGTCCGGTGTCACAAGAGACTCTTTTTCCTTTGGTGAACTAAGAGGAGAGGATCAAGATGCTGAAAGACACTTTACCACCGTGACAAGCAGAGCCTTATAATGACAGAGACTTCTCTCAGAATGCAGAACAGAGCTATGGAGGAGAAACAAATACCAAAACAGCCCTTCTTTTTATTTATTATTATTATTTAAATTTTTATTTATAAAAAGGAAACACAAAAACATAGGATAAGAGGGGTACAACTCCACACAGTTCCCACCACCGGAACTCTGTCCCATCCCTTCCCCTGATAGCTTTCCTATTCTTTATCCCTCTGGGAGTATGGACCCAGGGTCATTATGCGGTGCAGAAAGTGGAAGGTCTGGTTTCTGTAATTGCTTCCCTGATGAACATGGGTGTTGGCAGGCTGATCCATACTCCCAGCCTGTCTCTCTCTTTCCCTAGTAGGGTGGGGTTCTGGGGAAGCGGAGCTCCAGGACACATTGGTGGGGTTATCTGTCCAAGGAAGTCTGGTTGGCATCATGCTAGCATCTGGAACCTGGTGGCTGAAAATAGAGTTAACATACAAAGCCAAATAAATTGTTGACTAATTATGAATCTAAAGGCTGGAATAGTTCATATGAAGAATTGGGGGTTTCTATTTTGTAGATAGATAGTAGTCCTATTTTAGTTACATTCCAAAAAGCCCATGACTATGCTAGTTTTCTTTCTTTTCTTTCTTTCTGTCTTTTTTCTTCTTCTTCTTTTTTTTTCCTGAGCCTGACATCTGATACATAGGTGGATTCAAGTTATTTTCTGGGAAGATGTTGTAATAGCTGGAAAAAGGACTAGAAAGCTGGATCAGTGAAGAAGGTAGCTCCCAAATATGTGAAAGTTGTGTAAATATTGTTGACTATAAATCCCATAGATGTGATGTGATCTGGGGTCCATATTCAGCTTAGGAGCCTATGTGACCTCTGCATCCCTGTAGATCTGAGCTCACATTCTGTGGTCATCAGTAGGAACATTCCAAGCTGCTCCAATATCTACCCATCTTCCTCAGGTGTAGCATAGAGTATGTTGTCCAGCCTCCCTTCAGAGGCTGGGACATTCTCTACCATTGTTGATCCACATTCAGGGCAGGGTTCTATGGGGGCCCACAAAGGGGTCTATTTTGTTGTTCCTGATAGAGATGACCAGTAACAATGGAGAGAGGGATCTATTCAAGGTCTAGGCCCATCATGTCTGTTTGGGAATCTCAGGATTTTTTATTATTTTGTTTATTTTTCTGTCATGGTTTTGCTAGAAGTTTGTGCCTGCATTATTCCACTGCTTCTGGTGGACTTTGTTTTGGTTCATACAGTGGGTGAAAGAGGAGAGGCAGAGAGAGAAGGAAGAGAGCAGAAACATCATTCATTGTTCTAAGCCTTGCATGGTGCTGCTGCATGGTGACTCGGACATTAAGCCTCGTATATGGTAAAGTGGATATTCTGTGCTGGGTGAGGTATCTCCTTGTCTCGTTTTACAAAGTGTAAGTGTAGGGCAGGTAAAATAGCTCACCTGGGGCAGATCGCTTTCTTTCCTCTCCTCTCCTCTCCTCTCCTCTCCTCTCCCAGATCAACTAGGAATACCAAAGGAGACCACCCGGACTGAAACAAGACAGGACTAGAATGACCACAGAAACCCAGTAAATCACCCGTGAGTACAAACACGCGTGGCTGGTGACAGAGAGGAGAGAGGGGCCTAAGGAGAGATTAGTGACTGCTAACATTCAGCAGTTTATCAGTGGAGACACCACCTCCAATCTGCTCCACCAACAAGGGGACAGCTGAAGGGAGGAAAGGACTCCCCAGAGACTCACCAAGTGCAACTCTGAGTCTCCATTGCTACTACCCTCAGAATCTGGAGCAGCAACAGGGAGGGAAACCAGGGGACAGAGATCTAACCGGGAAACTCAGGAGAAGACCTATACCTCGGTGGCATAGCTGAGGGGCTGTGAAAGTCTCTTTGCATAACCACTGGATTATCTCTGCCACACCCTGCTTTATCTCTTGGTCAGGAGTCAGTGATTAAGCTAAGAAGCCTATTGATAGTTTAAAAGCCCTCAGGCTCCCATAGCCTACAGGGAAAAAAAAAAAAGGCTTTTACACCACTGAGCTCCAACTCAGGGATTGAAAAAACTGTTAACATATATAAAATGGTTAAAACAACAAGAAAAAATATTGGAGACTCGAACCAGGACAAGAGTCCAGCTAAAAGTCTTCCAGAGGGTGAAGCACAAAACAACGAGTTCAACATCCAAACATTAGCTAAGGAAATAATAACAGGAGTGAGTAAAGAATTTGAAAAAATTGTAGTCAGAAATGCAGGAACAACAAATGAGAATATGGAAGAAAATTCTAATTATCTCATGGTTATTAGAGAGCTGAAAGCTGAAATCGCTGAGCTAAGAAGGCAACTAGCTGAACAAGCTAAAACAGTATCAGAGCAGGGCAACAAAATAGATGAACTCCAGAAAGCAGTAGAGGGCAGAGAGAATAGAATCAATGAGGCTGAAGACAGAATTAGCAAGATTGAGGATGAATTAGAGACAACAAAAAAAGAAGTAAGAGATCTAAAGAAGAGATTAAGAGATGCTGAAAACAACAACAGAGTCCTATGGGATGACTTCAAAAGAAACAATGTACGCATTATTGGTTTACCAGAGGAAGAAAAAGAAGGGGAGGAAGAAAGCATTCTCCAGGCCATAATAGCTGAAAATTTCTCTAGTCTAGACAACACCAAAGACATAAAGATTCAAGAAGCCCAGAGGGTCCCAAACAGAATTAACCCAGACCTAAAGACACCAAGACATGTCATACTTAGATTGGAAAGGAATAAGGATAAAGAAAGGATCCTCAAGGCTGCAAGAGAAAAACAAAGAGTCACCTACAAAGGAAAACCCATAAGATTAGCAGCAGACTTCTCCATACAAACACTACAGGCCAGAAGAGAATGGCAAGATATCTATCGAGTGCTCAATGAGAAAGGCTTTCAGCCAAGAATACTATATCCTGCTAGATTGTCATTCAGACTAGATGGAAGCATCAAAACCTTCTCAGACAAGCAACAGTTGAAGGAAGCAACCATCACCAAGCCAGCCCTGAAAGAAGTTCTGAAAGGTCTCCTATAAACAACCAGACCACCACAAATAGGACATATATCAAAACACTCTAAAACTCTACAAGAATGGCGTTAAAATATCTTCAATCTTTGATATCAATAAATGTCAATGGCCTGAATTCACCTATTAAAAGACACAGAGTAGGAAGATGGATCAGAAAACACAACCCAACAATATGTTGTCTACAGGAAACTCACCTAACGCAACAAGACAAACACAGACTTAAAGTGAAAGGATGGAAAACTATCATTCAAGCCAATGGCCCACAAAAAAGGGCAGGAACAGCTATTTTCATATCTGACATGATAGACTTTAAAATAGATAAGATTAAAAAAGATAGGAATGGACACTACTTAATGCTCAGAGGATCAGTCAATCAAGAGGACTTAACAATTATTAATATCTATGCACCCAATGAGAAGCCATCTAAATACATCAAACTTATACTGAAAGAGCTACAGTAATATATTAACAGTAACACAATCATAGTAGGGGACTTCAACACCCCACTATCTCAACTTGACAGATCATCCAGGCAGAAAATCAGTAAAGACATAAGGGAGCTAAATGAAGAGATAGATAAACTAGAACTATTAGACATTTTCAGAGTCATTCATCCCAAGAAACTGGAATACACATTTTACTCAAATCCACATGGATCATTCTCAAGGATAGACCATATGTTAGGTCACAAAGACAGCATCAGCCTATTCAAGAGCACTGAAATCATCCCAAGCATCTTCTCAGACCACAGTGGAATTAAACTAACACTTAACAATCAACAAAAGATTAGTAACAGTGACAAAATGTGGAAGCTCAACAGTACACTTCTTAACAACTTCTGGGTCAAAGAGGAAATCAAGGAAGAAATCAAAATGTTTCGAGAGTTCAATGAAAATGAAGACACAAGCTATCAAAATATTTGGGACACAGCTAAAGCAGTCCTAAGAGGGAAGCTCATAGCTATACAAGCACACATTAGGAAACAAGAAAAGGCACAAATAAACAGCCTGATTGTACATCTCAAAGACCTAGAAGAAGAACAACAAAGGAATCCTAAAGCAAACAGAAGGACAGAAATTACTAAAGTTAGGGCAGAAATAAATAACATTGAGAATAGGAAAACCATACAAAAGATCAACGAAAGTAAATGTTGGTTCTTCGAAAGAGTAAACAAAATCGACAAACCTTTAGCCAGACTCACAAAACAAAAAAGGGAGAAGACCCAAATAAATCCGATAGTAAATGAAAGGAGAAATCACAACAGACACTGCAGAAATTCAACATATCATGCGAGGCTTCTATGAACAACTATATGCCACCAAGCTAGAGAACCTGCAAGAAATGAATGATTTCCTAGATACTTACCAACTTCCAAAACTAAGTAAAGAGGAAGTGGATAACATGAACAGGCCCATCACAGCTAATGAAATTGAAAGTTATCAAAAATCTTCCCAAAAATAAAAGTCCTGGACCAGATGGTTTTACAAATGAATTCTACAAAACTTTCAAAGAAGAACTAATACCTCTACTTTTAAAAGTCTTCCAGAAGATTGAAGACACTGGAATACTCCCTGCCAGCTTCTATGAAGCCAACATCACCCTGATACCAAAAGCAGACAGGGACACAACCAAAAAAGAAAACTACAGACCAATATCTCTGATGAACATAGATGCGAAAATATTGAACAAAATTCTAGCCAACCGGATACAGCAGTATATCAAAAAAATTGTTCATCATGACCAAGTGGGGTTTATCCCAGGCATGCAAAGTTGGTTTAATATACATAAATCAATCAGTGTGATCCACCACATCAACAAAAGCAAGACCAAAAACCACATGGTCATATCAATAGATGCAGAGAAAGCCTTTGACAAAATACAACATCCCTTTATGATCAAAACATTACAAAAAATGGGAATAGGTGGAAAATTCCTGAAGATAGTGGAGTCTATATATAGCAAACCTACAGCCAACATCATACTCAATGGTGAAAAACTGGAAGCATTTCCACTCAGATCAGGTACTAGACAGGGCTGCCCCCTATCACCATTACTATTCAACATAGTGTTGGAAGTTCTTGCCATAGCAATCAGGCAGGAGCAAGGAATTCAAGGCATACAGATGGGAAGAGAAGAAGTCAAACTCTCCTTATTTGCAGATGACATGATAGTATACATGGAAAAACCTAAGGAATCCAGCAAGAAGCTTTTGGAAATCATCAGGCAATACAGTAATGTGTCAGGCTATAAAATTAACATTCAAAAGTCAGTGGCATTCCTCTATGCAAACACTAAGTTAGAAGAAATTGAAATCCAGAAATCAGTTCCTTTTTCTATAGCAACAAAAACAATAAAATATTTAGGAATAAACCTAACCAAAGAAGTGAAAGACTTGTATACTGAAAATTATGAGTCACTACTCAAAGAAATTGAAAAAGACACAAAGAAGTGGAAAGATATTCCATGTTCATGGGTTGGAAGAATTAACATCATCAAAATGAATATATTACCCAGAGCCATCTACAAATTTAATGCTATCCCCATCAAGATCCCAAGCACATTTTTTAGAAGAATAGAACAAATGCTACAAATGTTTATCTGGAACCAGAAAAGACCTAGAATTGCCAAAACAATCTTGAGAAAAAAGAACAGAACCGGAGGCATCACACTGCCAGATCTCAAACTGTATTATAGGGCCATTGTCATCAAAACTGCTTGGTACTGGAACATGAACAGGCACACTGACCAGTGGAATAGAATTGAGAGCCCAGAAATGAGGCCCCACATGTATGGACATCTAATCTTTGACAAAGGGGCCCAGACTATTATATGGGGGAAGCAGAGTCTCTTCAACAAATGGTGTTGGAAACAATGGGTTGAAACATGCAGAAGAATGAAACTGAATCACTGTATTTCACCGAATACAAAAGTAAATTCCAAGTGGATCAAGGACTTGGATGTTAGACCAGAAACTATCAGATCCTTAGAGGAAAATATTGGAAGAACTTTTTTACCGCATAAATTTTAAAGACATTTTCAATGAAACGAATCCAATTACAAGGAAGACTAAGGCAAGTATAAACCTATGGGACTACATAAAATTAAAAAGCTTCTTCACAGCAAAAGAAACCACTACCCAAATCAAGAGACCCCTCACAGAATGGGAGAAGATCTTTACATGCCATACATCAGATAAGAGTTTAATAACCAACATATTTAAAGAGCTTGCCAGACTCAACAATAAGACAACAAATAACCCCATCCAAAAATGGGGGGAGAACTTGGACAGAATATTCACCACAGAAGAGATCCAAAAGGCCGAGAAACACATGAAAAAATGCTCCAAGTCTCTGATTGTCAGAGAAATGCAAATCAAGACAACAATGAGATATCACTTCACTCCTGTGAGAATGTCACACATCAGAAAAGGTAACAGCAGCAAATGCTGGAGAGGGTGTGGGGTCAAAGGAACCCTCCTGCACTGCTGGTGGGAATGTCAATTGGTCCAACCTCTGTGGAGAACAGTCTGGAGAACTCTCAGAAGGCTAGAAATGCACCTACCCTATGACCCTGCAATTCCTCTCCTCGGGATACATCCTAAGGAACCCAACACATCGATCCAAAAAGATCTGTGTACACATATGTTCTTGGCAGCACAATTTGTAATAGCCAAAACCTGGAAGCAACCCAGGTGTCCAACAACAGATGAGTGGCTGAGCAAGTTGTGGTCTATATACACAATGGAATACTACTCAGCTGTAAAAAATGGTGACTTCACCGTTTTCAGCTGATCTTGGATGGACCTTGAAAAAATCATGTTGAGTGAAATAAGTCAGAAACAGAAGAATGAATACAGGATGATCTCACTCTCAGGCCGAAGTTGAAAAACAAGATTAGAAAAGAAAACACAAGTCAAACCTGAAATGGAATTGGAGTATTACACCAAAGTAAAAGACTCTGGGGTGGGTGGGTGGGTGGGTGGGTGGGGAGAATACAGGTCCATGAAAAATGATGAATGAAATAGTGGGGGTTGTATTGTTAAATGGGAATCTGGGGAATGTTATGCATGTAAAAAAAAAAAAAAGAAGTAGAAACGCAAAGCAGAAATTGACTGAGTTTGGAGTATGGCACCAAAGTAAGAAAGCAGAAGTACACTAGAGTTTGCAGTGAGTACCTCCCTAACACTTCCTCTCCAAAGTCCAAGCTTTGGGTCCATGATTGCTCAACAATTTGTTTGGCTTTGCATGTTAACTCTCTTTTCAGTCACCAGGTTCCAGGTGTCATCAGGATGCCGGCCAGGCTTCTCTGGATTGAAGACCCCACCAATGTGTCCTGGAGCTCAGCTTCCCCAGAGACGCACCCTACTAGGGAAAGAGAGAGGCAGACTGGGAGTATGGACCAACCAGTCAACGCCCATGTTCAGCGGGGAAGCAATTACAGAAGCCAGACCTTCTACCTTCTGCAACCCACAATGACCCTGGGTCCATGCTCCCAGAGGGATAGAGAATGGGAAAGCTACTGGGGAGGGGGTGGGATATGGAGATTGGGCGGTGGGAATTGTGTGGAGTTGTACCCCTCCTACCCTATGGTTTTGTTAATTAATCATTTCATAAATAAAAAAAATTAAAAATAGCTCACCTGGGTAGTATGCCTGCTTTATCATGCACATGGCTCAGGTTCAGGCCTAATCTCTTACAGGAGTGGAGGAAGCTTTGGTGCTGTAATGTCTTCCCTTTTCTCTCTTTCTATCTGAAAAAAATTGACCGAACTCTCTTTGCCAAGCTAGGACCATCAACATGTGAGTAAATGGGTAAATGGTCCTCATTCTCCCCTCCCCCCCCACACCCCACCCCATAGGTACTCTGACATGTGGGTGTTCTCAGTTTTCCTGAAGTTTAAAATTCTTGAAAAAAAAAGTTGGTCTAGATTGAAAAAATCTCTGGCTAGAGTGACAACAACCAAGAATTTTAGTATCATGGATTAGATTCTCTGGACTAGGTTTAGATTCTGGAAGAAAAGAGACAAGGAAGCAAGAATAGTGGGAGATTTGTACTGGCCTCTGCAACAGTGAATTCTAGGGCAGTAGTGGCCATAGTGACACCAATGGTGTCTAGTTTCCAATTCTGGCTCTAGTGCTCAGTGTCCAGCAGTGGCTACAGGAGTGATCTTTCCAGGTGGTATCTGGGCTCTAATTTTGGGCCATGGCTCCAACTGTCTATGTTCCTTTCTTCCTTCTTTTCCTACAGTTGTCTTTCCACTGTTCGATTCCATGATTCCCTCTGCTAATTGTCTCAAGGAAGCATTTTCTTCTTATAGTAGCCAATCACTTCCTGTTGGTAGAAACATGAAAGTTGGTTATAATAGCTGCTGGGACTGATAAGAAGTATTTCATATATTCTCCATGTCAGTACCTATTGCTGCATAACCTGTAAATTAGCAGATTAAAAGTATTTATTACTGCTCAACAATGTGCAGGTTTGAAGAGGTAGAATTTTATTTCTGGGGGCTGGACAGTAGCACAGAGGGTTAAGTGCACATGGCACAAAGTGCAAGGATCAGCATAAGGATTCCAGTTCAAGCCCCCGGCTCCCTACCTGCAGGGGGCGTTGCTTCACAAGTGGTGTTGCAGGTCTGCAGGTGTCTATCTTTTTCTCCTCCTCTCTGTCTTCTCATCCTCTCTCAATTTCTCTCTGTCTTATCCAACAACAACAGTAACAACAACAAAGGCAACAAAAATTGGGAAAAATGGCCTCCAGGAGCAGTGAATTTGTAGTGTAGGTACCGACCCCCAGCAATAACCTTGGAGGTAAAAAAGAATTATTTCTTTCTCAGATATGAGTTGTCCCAGATTGGCTATGTGAGTTTCATTCACATAGCTAAATAGCTCACTTTCTTCCATGTAAATTTTTAGTCATCAAGGAAGGAAACGAAAGAAAGTGCCAAGAACTCACAACCACAGTCTTGAGACACAGACCAAAAGTGGAACATGCCTGTTGTCATAGTCCACTGTTAACCTAAGGGGGAGGGTCTGGTACTGTGGAGGGGGAAATATAGCTCAACAAGTAGCATTTTCTTCAATAACATAATTTAAAAGGACAATCAAATGGTGGACACTTGAAGCACTATGGTAGGAAGAAACATAGTTATGATGATGGGCTGTTCAATCTTCAGATTATTTAATTTTTTAAAAAAAAATTTATTTACAAAAAAGAAACACTGTCAAAAACCATAGGACAAGAGGGATACAACTCTATACAATTCCCACCACCAGAACTCCATATCCCATCCCCTCTCCTGATAGCTTCCCTACTCTTCAACCCCGTGGGAACATGGAACCAAAGTCATTATGGGGTGCAGAAGGTGGAAGGTCTGGCCTCTGCAGTTGCTTCCTGGCTGAACATGGGCATCGGCAGGTCAATCCATACTTCCAGCCTGTCTCTCTCGTTCCCTAGTGGGGTTCTGGAGAAGTGGGACTCCAGGACACATTGGTGGGATCATCTGTCCAGAGAAGTCTGATTGGCATCATGTTAGCATCTGGAACCTGGTGGCTGAAAAAAGAGTTAACATATAGAGCCAAAAAAATTGTTGACTAATCATGAACGTAAAGGCTGGAAAAGTTCATATGAAGAGTTGGTAGTTAGTAGTAGATAGTAATAGTCAGTAGTCCTATTTTAGTTATATTCCAAAGAGCTCATGACTATACTAGTTTTCTCTTTCTTCCTTCCTTTCTTTCTTTTAAAATTAATTTATTTATTTTAAAAAGGAGACATTAACAAAACCATAGGATAGGAGGGGTACAACTGCACACAATTCCCACCACCAGATCTCTATATCCCATCCCCTCCCCTGATAGCTTTCCCATTCTCTATCCCTCTGGGAGGATGGATCCATGGTCATTGTGGGTTGCAGAAGGTGGAAGTCTGGCTTCTGTAATTGCTTCCCCGCTGAACATGGGCAATGAGTGGTTGATTCATACTCCCAGTCTGCCTCTCTCTTTCCCTAGTAAGGTGGGTCTCTGTGGAAGCGGAGCTCCAGGACATATTGGTGGGGTCGTCCGTCCAGGGAAGTCTGGTCGGCATCATGCTTATATCTGGAACCTGGTGGCCGAAAAGAGAGTCAACATACAAAACCAAACAAATTGTTGAACCATTATGGACCTGAAGGCTGCAATAGTGCAGATGAACTGTTGGGTGGTACTCACTGCAGACTATTCTGTACTTCTGCTTTCAGGTATATATTTTGCCCTAGTTTATGGATACGTGTGAACATATGCTCTATCTCAGGGGACCTGGTCTATATCTAGGTTTTGGGATTTTGTTAGGAAGTGAACCGTCTGGAATGGAATTAGAATATACTATGAAAGGAAAGGTCTCACCCAAGTGATGAAGCTGAAGGGTTGTCATTACACACCTGAAGTCTCTGGACACAGTCTGAAGTGAAGCATGCTGGGGTGGCACTCGTTGCACTGATTAAGTTGTGATCGGCGGATGCAATATTATTTGATATGAATTGAGAGAAGCATGCAGGAAAGTGCGCCCCACCCTAAGGTTCCAGGACTGGGGGAAATATAGGCTCTATAGTGTAAATGTGAGGTTCCTGCTACCTTAGGGTTCAAGAAGACAACGGATAGTTACTGTTATCATCACATTATTTGGTAATTGGGTTAACTTTGAAAGGTCCCTTTGTTAGGGTTTGCTGTATAATCCCCATCATCTTGTATATAGCTGTGCCACCGGTTGCTTCTGTTCTGCCTGGTCTAGGCTTTTGAGAGAGTCCACATATCAAAGACTCAGCCTATGTATTAAAAAGACTCAGTCTGTGCTTTAAAAAGTTTGAGACATACAATCAATTTTCCCCCTCTCATGTTAATTAGTGATTATATGACTGCAATTTAATAGTAGTGTACATAAACACCATTCCCACCACCAAAAGACTGTCTTCATTCCCACTCCCCTCCCCTCCCCCCCCCCCCCCCCCGCCCCGGGAAGCCTAATGTCCACCCTCACCCTCACCCTCACCCTCACCACAGGGTTTTTACTTTGGTGCCCTACTCTCATTTTAGTCAGATCCTGCTTTTAGTTTCCCTTTCTGTTCTTCTTTCTCAACTTCTGTTGATGAGTGGGATCATCCCATACTCATCTTTTTCTTTCTGACTTAGCTCACTTAACACGATTCCTTCTAGCTTCATCCAAGATGGGTCAGAGAAGGTGGATTCATTGTTCTTAACATCTGAATAGTTTTCCATTGTGTATGTATACCACAGCTTTCTCAGCCATTCATCTGTTGTTGGGCACCTGGGTTGCTTCCAGGTTTTAGCTATTATGAATTGTGCTGCTATGAACATAGGTGTACATATCATTTTGATTGGGCATTATGGAATCCTTGGAGTATATCCCCAGGAGAGGAATTACTGGGTCATATGGAAGGTCCATGTCTAGCCTTGTGAGAGTTCTCCAGACTGCTCTCACAGAAGCTGGACCAATTTATATTCCCACGAGCAGTGCAGAAGGGTTTTTCTGTCCTCTCCAGCATTTGTTGCTGCTGTCCTTTTTGATGTATGACATTCTCACAGGAGTGAGATGGTATCTCAATGTTGTCTTTATTTGCATTTCTCTTATAATCAGTGACCTGGAGCAGTTTTTCATATGTTTGTTAGCCTTTTGATCTCCTCTGGAGTGAATGTTTTGTTCATATCCTCTGCCCATTTTTGAATGGGGTCATTTGCTTTTTGGTGCTAAGTTTGCTGAGCTCTTTGTATATTTTGGTGATTAGTCTCTTGTCTGATGTATGGCATGTGAAGACCTCCTATTCTGTGAGGGTTCTCTTTGTTTGTGAGATAGTTTCTTTGGTTGTGCAGAAGCTTTTCAATTTGATGTAGTCCCATTGATTTGTTTTTGTTTTAGTCTTCCTTGCAATTGGGTTTGTTTTATCAAAGATGTCCTTGAGGTTTAGGTGGGAAAGTGTTCCACCAATGTTTTCCTCTAAGTATTTGATAGTTTCTGGTCTAACATCCAGGTCCTTGATCCATTTGGAGTTGATTTTTGTTTTTGGTGAGATAAGGTGTTTCAATTTCATTCTTCTGCATGTTTCAACCCAGTTTTCCCAGCACCATATATTGAAGAGAGCCTCCTCCCTCCATTTAATACTTTGGGCCCCCTTATCAATATTAGATGTCCATAGGTGTGGGGTTTTAGTTCTGGGCTTTCAATTCTTTTCCACTGGTCTGTCTGCCTATTTTTGTTTCAGTACCAGGCTGTTTTGATGATTGCCTTGTAATATAGTTTGAGATCTGGGAGTGTGATGCCTCCATTTCTGTTTCTTTTCCACAAGATGGTTTTGGCAGTTCTAGGTGTTTTCAGGTTCCAGATAAATGATTATAGTGTTTGTTCTATTCTCTTAAAGGAGCTTGGTGGAACTTTGATGGGTATCACATTAAATTTGTATATGGCTCTGGGGATAATATTCATTTTGACGATATTTATTCTTCCAATCCGTGAGCATGGGATGTCTTTCCATTTCTTGGTATCAGTTTCTAGTTCCTTGAATAGTGACTCATAGTTTTCAGTATATAAGTCATTCACTTCTTTGGTCAGCTTTATGCCTAGGTATTTTATTGATTTTGCTGCAACAGTGAATGGGAGTGATTTCTGGATATCTTCTTCAGATTTAGATTTGCATAAAGAAATGCCACTGATTTTTGTACATTGATTTTATAGCCTGACACCTTGCTATATTTCCTAATAACTTACAGTAGTTTTCTGCTAGATTCTTTAGGGTTTTCTATGTATACTATCATATCATCTGCAAGTAATGAGAGCTTGACTTCTTCCCTTCCAATCTGTATTCCTTTGATTTCTTTCTCTTGCCTGATTGCTATGGCAGGAACTTCCAATACTATGTTGTAGAGTATTGGTGTTAATGGACAGCCCTGTCTAGTCCCTGATCTGAGGGTGAATGCTTTCAGCTTCTGTCCATTGAGTATGATGGCTGTAGGTTTGCTATATATGGATTCCACTATCTTGAGGAATTTCCCATTTTTTGTAGAGTTTTGAGCATAAATGGGTGTTGGATTTTGTCAAAGGCTTTCTCTCTGCATCGATTGAAATAATCATTTGGCTTTGGCTTTGCTTTTATTGGTATGATGAATGACACTGATTGACTTACGTATGTCGAACCAGCTTTGCATTCCTGAGACAAATCCCACTTGGTCATGATGAACAATCTTTTTGATATACTTCTGTATCCGGTTGTCCAGGATCTTGTTTAATATTTTGGCATCTATGTTCATCAGAAATATTGGTTTGTAGTTTTCCTTTTTTGTTGTGTCCCATCTGCTTTTGGTATCAGGGTGATTTTGGCTTCATAGAAGGTGGAAGGGAGTGTTCCTGTTTCTTGATCTTATGGAAAAGCTTTAGAAGTATGGGTATTAACTGTTTCCTGAAGGTTTTGTAGAATTTATTTGTGAAGCCATCTGGTCCAGGACTTTTGTTGTTGGGAAGATTCTTAATAGCTGTTTTGATTTATTTGTCTGTGATTGGTGTATTTAGGTTTTGTAGTTCTTCTTGGTTCAGGTTTGGAAGTGTATATGTTTCCAGGAATTCTTCCATTTCTTCCAGATTTACTAGCTTGGTGGCGTATAGTTCTTCATAGAAGTTTCACATGATTTTCTGGATTTCTGTGGTGTCAGTTTTAACATCTCTATTGTTTACAATTATATTAATTTGAGTCTACTCCCTCCCTTTTTTTTTTGTGAGTCTGGCTAGGGGTTTGTCAATCTTGTTTAATTTCTCAAAGAACCAACATTTGACTTCATTGATCTTTTTCTTATTTTCAATATTGTTTATTTCTGTTCTAATTTTAGTGATTTCTGCCCTTCTGGTTGCTTTAGGGTTCCTTTGTTCCTCTTCCCCTAAGTCCTTAAGGTGTGCAGTAAGGTCATTTATTTGAGCTTTTTCTTGTTTAATATGTGATTGTATGACTATGAGTTTCCCTCTCTATACTGCTTTAGCTGTGTCCCAAATATTTTGATAGTTTGTGTCTTCATTTTCATTTGTTTCCAGGCACATTTGAATTTCTTGCTTGAGTGTCTCTCTGACCCAGTGGTTTTTAAGTAGTATGCTGTTTAGTTTCGAAATTCTGTGTCTTTCAGTAATTTTCTGTTTGTTGTTAAATGTTAGTTTTACTCCACTGAGGTCTGAGAAGATACTTGGGATGATTTCAATGCTCTTGAATTTGTTGATGCTGTCTTTGTGGCCTAACATGTGGTCTATTCTTGAGTATGTGTTGTGTGGATTTGAAAAGAATGTGTATTCCAGGTTTTTGGGGTGAAGAACTCTGAAACTGTCCAGGAGGTCTAGTCTGTCCATCTCTTCATTTAATTCTCTTGTTTCTTTGTTGATTCTCTGCTTTGTTGATCTGTCTAAGTCTGAGAGTGGGGTGTTTGAATCTCCCACTATTATTGTATTACTACTGATGTATTTTGTAGTTCTTTCAGTAGGTATTTGATGTATTTAGATGGTCCCTCATTGGGTGCATAGATGCTAATAATTGTTAAGTCTTCTTGGCTGATTGATCCTCTAATCATTTTGTAATGGCCTTGCCTATCTTTTATTACTTTATTTAATTTAAAATCTATTGTGTCAGAGATGAGAATGGCTGTTCCTGCATTTTTTTGTGGTCCATTAGCCTGTATGATAGTTTTCCATCCTTTTACTTTAAGTCTGTGTTTATCTTGTTGGGTCAGATGGGATTCTTCCAAGCAGCATATGGTTGGGTTATGTTTTCTGATCCATCCTCCCACTCTGTGCCTTTTGATGGATGAGTTTAAGCCATTGACATTTATTGATAGTATGGATTTAATGTATTGTAATGCCATTATTCAACAATTTTTTATTTGCTCTGATATATTGCAAGTATTATAGTGATATTCTTGTTTATAAGAGGTCTTTAGAACCTCGTTCAGGGTAGGCTTGGTGATGGGTGCCTCCTTTAACTGTTGCCTGTCTAAGAAGGTTTTGATCCCTCCATCTAGTCTGAATTAAAGTCTAGCAGGATATAGTATCCTTAGTTGAAACCCTTTTTCATTCAGTGCTCTATAGACATCTTGCCATTCTCTTCTGGCTTTTAGAGTTTGAGTGGAGAAGTCTGCTGGTAGTCTTATGGGTTTTCCACTGTAGGTGACTTTTTGTTTTTCTCTTGCAGCCTTTAGGATCCTTTCTTTATCCTTGCTTCTTTTCATTGTAACTATGATGTGTCTTGGTGTCTTCAGGTCTGGGTTGATTCTGTTTGACACTCTCTGGGCCTCTTGAATCTTAATGTCCTTTCTGTTGTTCAGGTCTGGGAAGTTTTCTTCTATAATTTCCTCTAGAATGTTTACTTCCCCTTCCTCTCTTTCTTCCTCTGCCAGGCCAATTATATGAATGTTACTTCTTTTGAGATCATCCCATATGTCTCTGTTGTTGTTTTCAGTGTCTTTCAATCTCTTTTTGAGCTCCCTTACCTCTTTCTTAGTTTTCTGTAGCTCATCCTCTGTCTGGCTCAAACTTTTTTTTTCTGCTTCTGTTAGTCTGCTCTTCTTTCCTTCATCTTCTTTCTTCAGTTCAGCTATTTCAGCTTTCAGTTCTCTAATTACCTCAAGGTAGCTAGTCTTTTCCTTAATGGTCTCATCTTTCGTTTCTCTAATTCTATTAGCCCTTTCCTCCATAGTTGTCTTTATTTCTGTGATTATTAAGTTTACTATTGCTTGCATAGTTTTCTTATCTATGGTTACTTCTGACTGATTCGTAGTTTCTTCTAGGCTCTTGTCTTCATTCATTGTAATAGCAGTTTTATTTGCTCTTGTTTTAACCATTTTTTTTATTGATGTATTTTTTATTTTTATGTTCTGTTGTTCCTCAGTTGTTATATTTTGAGTACAAGCCAAAATATACTAAATACCTTTATGACAAATGCAATCACAAACCTTGGAAATTACAATAGTGACTGAAGCAAGGATTGAAGTAGTTTAGCCAATACCAGTTAGCCAAAGAATGCCTCCAGTCCAAGAAGAAATAGCCACCAAATCCAAATGAAAAAGAAAGAGAAAGGATAAAAGGTATAGCAAGAATAGACAATTATGCAAATCTACTGTCCACTGTAAATTCTAGGGGTAGCAAGTGGAGAAAGGGAAATAGAGAAGAGACACACAAAGAGAGTCCACTCTGAGTCAGATTTCTTCCCTAAAATAATTCACAAACAAGTATCATGAATTCATAAAGCAGAAGAAGGAGAAAGGAAGAAAGGAAGACAAGAAAAAAAAAGAGAAGAAAAACAGAGCAGTGAAAGGAAAGGTTTTTTTTTATTTTAATTTAATTATCTTGGAGGGGGAGAAGGGGGAGAGTGGATAGAGGAGATAGGTAGGGTGAAACAAGTTCCTCTCACAGTGGATAGGACACCCAGTCACCTAGCAATGGAAAATACACTAAGAGTTAATTTTGGTCTACCTGAAGGAGGGGGGAAAGGGACACGTGTATATATAATAGTAATAATAAAATAGAACAGAGTAAAAACCCCCTAACAGTCAGTCTGCAGCTTTGACGGCTTCTGGTTGGCTCAGGCACCCTGAGCAGGGACACCAATTGTTAAAAAGAAAAAAAAATACCCTCAAGGTAGTCTTTCCCTGGTGGGGCGAGGCTCTGATTGGTCAGATATTTGTAACTCCAATTGGGCTTTGGCCATTTAGAAGGAAAAAAAGAGGAAAGTGAATCAGAAAGGAAATGGGTTGGAATGAAACCCCTGGTGATCCAGGAATCTTAGTAGAGAAAAAAGCTCAGTGGGGAGCCCGCTAGCAGCACCTCTCCAGTCCCAGGAGTCTGGTTATGGGGGGGAGGGGTGCACTTCGGAAATTATAAAAAAATTTCCTTTCTTTTTTCTCTGTTTTCTAACCCAAATTGAGCTATAGTCACTTCTTTGGTGTCACACCTAGGACCCCTTATCACCATCCTGCTGAAGGCCAGGTATCCTACCCTTTCCAGCAGTTGTCGTAAGAGCTCATGCCAGCAGCTGCTTCCAAGTCGTCATCTTGGCTCTGCCCCCCAGATTATTTAATTTTATTTACATGCAATAGTAATAGGAGATGTTAAAGAGTTACGCAGTATATGTGTTATAACATGTGTCATAACTCATGATTTGATATAGTCAGAGTATTCAGCAGTCAGGGAACCTGACTATCTTTTAACTTTTCTTGACTTTTAGATTCTTTATTTATAAGAAGGAAGTTGCAGTTACTGCCTGATAAAGTTGCTTCAAGGATTCACACCCGTAAATTATATGCCCAGAATAATTCCTGGTGGATATGAGGTTGTCAGTTATGATTGCATTCACCAGGTAGGGTAGTTAGTATGCTTGACTATGAGTTGGAAATTAGGAGTTTCTTTTTCTTCTTACTTGCTCTGATTTTCCCCCCCCCTGGAGTTGGATCCTTGCACATACACAATGTTACTGCTTCCAGCTGAATTTTCCCTCAGAGAGATAAACAGAGAGATATCACAGCATTAGAATTTCCTCCATTGCTGTTGTATGCTTATGTGTTGCTGGGCTCAAACCTGGGTCATGGTATGACAAGGCACATGCCCTACCCAGTGAGCTATCTCTTTAGCACCCTAGCTCTGGAAACTTGAGGAAGTCTAATGTTTACAGGCCTTGGAAGCTTTTTTTTTTTTTTTTTTCAAAAGAAGAAGAATTTTCATCTGCTATTCATGGTTTCTTTAAGAAACTGTAGGTCTAGAATTTTTCTGTGTTTTCATATTTTGAATATCACATTCAAGTCTATACCTTCCTTGTAGGAAAGGTTAGTAATGAATGACTTCCTTAACCTTTTAAATCTGCTTTTGTTCACCAATTTCTCCTTTGAAGGATTGTTGCCAATATTAATTGGAATTAATTGGGATACAAGTGAAAAAGCATTTAGGAGTTTTTTTTTAATTATATTTATTTATTTTCCCTGTTGTTGTTTTTGTTTTTTTATTATTGTTTTTGTTATTGATGCAGTTGTTGTTGGATAGGGCAAAGAGAAATAAAGAGAGGATGGGAAGACAGAGAGGGGAAGAGAAAGATAGACAACTGCAGACCTGCTTCACTGCCTGTGAAGGAGTTTATTTTTTTTTCTTCCAGGGTTATCACTTTGGCTTGGTGCCTGCACTATGAATCCACTGTTCCTGTGGCCATTTTTTCTTTTTTACTTTCCTTTCCTCTTCTTTCTTTCTTTCTTTTTTTCCTTCCTTCCTTCTTTCTTTCTTTCTTTCTTTCTTTCTTCCTTCCTTCCTTCCTTTCTTTCTTTCATAGGACAGAGAGAAATCAAGAATAGAAAATTAGAGTTTTTTTTTCTGATTTATTTTTTCAATTTTTCTTTATTGAGGGGATTAATGGTTTAAAGTAAAAAATAAAATACAGTAGTTTGTGCATGTGTAACATTGCTGAATTCTCTGCATAACAATTCAATCCACTCTAGGCTCTTCTCTGCCATAATATTCCAGTACCTGAACTCTTATCCCCTACCCTGGAGTCTTTTACTTTGGTGCAATACACTAAACCCAGTCCAAGTTCTGATTTGTGTTTTATTATATTTATTTATTTATTCCCTTTTGTTGCCCTTTGTTGGGCTAGTGATGCGAGAGAGAGAATGACCCAGGAACCAAGCTCATGGCAGTGACGCAATTCAAATCTTTATTCATTTGAGTGTCCCAGAGTTGGGTGGTAGCACAACTGGTTAAGCCACGTGGCACAAACCGCAATGGCTGTTGTCAGCCTCCCAGTCTGCCTCCCTGCTTCTCCAGGACAGAAAAAGGAAGAGACAAGTTGGAAACGGAAGTGGCTTGACAATACCTTTGGGGTTCACCTGTCCCTTCTTGCTCAACCTCTCGGTAGAGAGAGAGATTGACAGGATAGATGCATCCCTCAGGTGAAGCCCTGCCAGGCTCTACCACATCCTCACAATTTCCCTATATCCCTTGTTGTTTTATTGTTGTACTTATTATTGATGTCATCATTGTTGGATAGGACAGAGAGAAATGGAGAGAGGAGGGGAATACAGAGAGGGGGGAGAGAAAGATAGACACCTACAGACCTGCTTCACCAGAGCCAGGGGCTCATACTGGGACCCTTACACCGGTCCTTGCACTTTGCGCTACCTGCGCTTAACCTGCTGTGCTACTACCCAACTCCCTCAACTTCCTTTTTTTTTTTTTTATTATTAGTGATTTAATAGTGACCTACAAGATTGTGGGCTAGAAGATCAGAGTTTTAAGTGAGATGTAAATGGGAGTGAGCAATGGTTTAATGATTTGGTTTATTTTAATTTTTTAGTATTATTTTTATTTATTTATTGGATAGAAATAGTGAGAAATCAAGAGGGAAGGTGGTGATAGAGAGGGAGAGAGACAGATACCTATAACACTGATTCACCACTTGTGAAGCTTTCCTACTGCAGCTGGAACTGGGGGGCTTGAACCTGGGTCCTCATGCATTGTAACATGTGCACTCAACCAGGTGTGCCATTAAAATCTTTTAAAAAGATTTATTACATTTGAGAGAGAATTTCACATGTTACGGAAAGAGAGAGACAAGCCAGAGCACCACTCTAGCACATGTGGCGCAAAGGGTAGAGCTAGGGACCTCAGATATGTAAGTCCAGTGCTCTGCCCATTGAGTGATTTCCTTGACCTTGACCTTATGATTAACCATTTTATTTTTATTATTTTATTATTTTTTTAATGTGATGCCAGGAACAAACTCAGGACCTCATGCATCTGAAGTACTGCTGAGCTGCCTCCTTGACCAGAAATTTATTCTACATTTTTAGAGACATAATGACATGCAGAGTGAGGGAGAGAGATACCAAAGCATTGTTTCACAACCCATGGAGCTCAGCCCGTTTTCATATGTGGTGATGTCCTTGGTGCTCTCATGTGGTCCTAGCGGTCAGGCACAGAAGGCACGCACTTTACTGATGAGTCAACTAGGCCCTGAATGGTCATTTTAAAGTTTTTCCATTTGTTTAATTTTGTATTTGTTAATGTTGTTTCCCTTCTTCTGCCTTTTTAAAATGACAACCAATTATAGAATGATGGTAATATGAAGGTCTTACAGAAAGTATAAAAATGAGTCTGAAAAAACTCAAGAGTCTCAGGTTTTCACAATATTATCCTGTAGTGAATATTGAGTAGAAATGGTGTGAGATAAAACAAAATTCAGAGAAGGGGCCACAACAAAGACTTGTGGATTCAGAGACTCTCAAGAGTCTAGCATAGTCTACACTTAGATATAGTGAAGCTGAAAACATAGCCATTGATTTCGGTAGCTGTTGTGGGAAGGAGGTGTCGCTTTGAGGTGATCCATATCTATGCTTGATGATTTGTATGTGGTATTAAAACATATATACTTGAAATAATAGGTGTTGTCCTCTCTTCTAGTGGTTTAGGGAGATAGAGATATATGCTTGTCTTCCCATTCTGCTTGAGTATCACCTAATTTTTTTAAAAGTATACTTTAAAAAAATTATTTTTATTTTTTCCTTTTTGTTGCCTGTGTTGTTTATTGTTATCATTGTTGTTATTATTTTTGTTGTTGCTGTCGTAGTTGTTGGATAGGACAGAGAAATCAAGAGTAGAGAGGAAGACAGAGAGGGGAAGAGAAAGACCTGCAGACCTGCTTCACTGCCTGTGAAGTGAACCCCCTGCAGGTGGGGAGCTGTGGGTGGGAACCAGGATCCTGATGCCTGTCTGCGCACTTTCTGCCATGTGCGCTTAACCCACTGCTCCAGTGCCCAGCTCCCTAGTATCACCTAATTTGAGATAGGCTTGGTATGGAGTGTGTGGGGCAGGGTCTTCACCTAAGGGTGCCATCAGTTGGGAAGAGGCAGTATGAGGACTGGAAATTGGAAATTGGTAGGAAGTCTATTCATAGGCTGCAGCTTTCCCTCTCACTCTAAGCCTTATGGCCTTAAGCTCTGAGATGCTTGGAAAGTCCAGGTTGGTGGCTTTTATCTGTACATAAAAGTGTCTAATAGAAGAATGCTTATCAGCCTTGAAAAACCAACCAACCAACCAACCAACCAACCAACCAACCAACCAACCAACCAACCAACCAACAATGCCCTATCTGGAAAACCTAAAGATTTAGTTGAAGTGAAAATAGTGATGTGGACACGTATCCAGAGACTGGCCAGTTGAGGTCTTCCGGGCATTTAACATAGAGTGGCTTAAGTAGAGCATAGCTTGGGGCAGAATCTCACCATACTCCAGGGGCATGTGGGTGTGTTCTCTCATTGCCAGTCTCCTTGTTTTGCAAACATTTGCTACTTGCCCATTTGCTTCTCTAGAGTTTAAGCTCCCTGAGGGCAGACACCAAGTTTAGCTTTCACACAGCATTTGGACATGATATATATGCATGCATACCTGTTTGCCATTTTGTTATGTGGTGTTGGGAAATGAATTCACACCTGTGATATGCGTGTATGACCTGCTGGGGTCCCTATGTCATTTTGAGGGAAAAGATAATACAGCACCATTCTACCATCCATGGAGCTCCATTGTGTGTCCCTGGTGCTCCCTTGTGGTGCCCAGGACTTGAACCCAGGACCTTTTGCTTGCTAAGACACAGACAGGCTCTACTGTGTGAGTAACCTCTCAGCCTGTGTTGAACAAATGCCTGAATTTCTCTGCTTGTAATGTGTTTGCCTTCTGAGTAGTTGTGCTTTAGAGATTAGTTCCATATCCCCAAAGCTGATGCAGGATCTAGCTCAAATTTGCTGCTCTGTAGATATTCCCACTGATGTCTCCTCAAATGATGAGTGATAGAAATTGCTCACCTATGGCTGAAAACAAGAAAATAAGAACTGTAAGAAAAAAGAAAAAGGAGAGTGGACTGTGTAGCATCAAGGAGGAGGGTGCACTGTGTATGAAAAGTGAGGCCAGTGTAGTCTTTCACTAGCAGCCTCCCTGAGCCTGAAAGAGAAGGATTAGTAGCTAGATGCCATTTCCATGATTTCTCTTTCAGGGCACGGAAGGACTCTGTAGCTTCCAGTATAATATTTGGAGCCTTATGAGTGTATTCTGAATGACTGCCCATGTCATTGACACTTAGTAAGGCTAGGCTTGGTGACTGGCATCCTTGTAAAGATTTTCCCCTCTTATCTGGCTTCCTCACTTTCTCCTTCACTTCTGCTCCCTGTAGTTCTAAGGAGTTCTATTCATTAGCAAAGGTTACAGCATATGAGCACTCTGTCTCAGATTCTACTTTCTGGGGGATTTTAGGCTAAAGACAAGTAGTAAAGTCAGAGAAATCTTATATTCATGACTGGTACCAGTAGGGGCTTTGTGATTTTGAGTTATGGGCAGATGGAGTAGAGTTGCTGGTCTGTGACCTGAGACTGGGAGGCAGCTTGTAAAGCATTCCCTCCATCTTCATGTAAATGGATTTCTGATTATTTTTAACATTTTAATATTATTATAATTCAACTAGACCATTGCTCAGCTTTAGATAATGGTGGTGCTGGGGATTGAATATGGGACCTTGGAGCCTCAGGCATGAAAGTCTTTTGCATAACCGCCATGCTTTCTCCTCCATGACTTTTTGTTTAAACCACACAGGTCCATTTCTTTCCTTCTTGTGAAATTCACTTTTCCGTAGCCTCCTTGCATGACCATGGAGTGTAAGAATACTAAAATTGACACTCAGCCCACACTATCTCTTCTCCAGGCACTTTCTGTTGTTGCTTTAGGGAAGAAAGGTATATGACGTTTGTCTTTCATGTTTGTCTGATTAAAACCCAACTCCCTGGTTCCAGGTGAACCCAAAATCAGCTTCCCTATCTTTACACAGAACAGGGGGTGGGGTGATGACACACTCACACTAGGTTGAGTGCACGTGTTGCAGTATACAAGGGCCCAGGTTCAAGCCCTAGTCCCCATCTGCATAGCAGAAGCTTCATGAGTGGTCAAGCTGCTTAGTGATGCAAGTGTCTCTCTTCCACTTTCTCTCTACACTTCCATCTTGGTTTCACTCTGTCTCTGTCCAATCCATGAATAAATAAATAAAATAAAATAAAGTTACATAGGGGAGTCATGCAGTAGCGTAGCAGGTTAAGTGCACATGGCACAAAGCTCAAGGACCTGCCTAAGAATCCTGGTTCAAGCCCCTGGCTCCCCACCTGCAGGGGAGTCGCTTCACAGGTGGTGAAGCAGGTCTGCAGGTGTTTATCTTTCTCTTCCCTTCCTCTCCATTTCTGTCTGTCCTATCTAACAAAGACAACATCAATAACTACAACAACAATAAAAAACAACAAGGGCAACAAAAGGGAAAATAAAAAAATAAATATAAAAATAAAGTTACACAGGGAAGAGCCACAATGTAAGTGGGACATGAGGAAGCTGCAGTGGCATCTTCAGTCTTCCCACAACCCAAGAAGTCATGCTTACTTACTACCACAAGCCATGTGGATGCTCCTTCAACTGAAGAGAAGGGATCTAGTAGTATTCTAGCAGCTAGTGGGCTCCTGGGAACCACCCAGTTAGGCAAGGAGCTATACCTTTCCAGGTGTGTGTCTCCTGTTGCTGATGGTTGTCCCAGAGAGACTGCCACAAGACCCTAGAAATGGGGCCAGTTGAGGGTAGCGCTGACTCTCATTGAGAGCAACCGGAAATTCAGCACAGATCACCCATAGATCAGTACAGTAAGATCTATCCACAGGCATACACCTGTGACTGTTGTGAAAGAGATGAAAATAAATGTAACCAGTATGGGGCACAGGGCCTTATTTAGATTCTATTTCTGCAGGCTGATTAGACCATTTCCGAAGATGCACATTGTTGCCTCATGGTATTGCTGTTGGAGACAAGTCTTACTTAGTTGACTCCTTTGAGATGACTCTCCAGAGTCTGAAAGTAAGCAGCCCTGCTACAGTTCTTTGCTCAGTCAAGGGTGTCACATAAATGGCATGTATGCTTGACCATGTTCACCATGGTCCCCAAGCACAGTGGCTCTGCCAGGGTTGCCGGGTCCTGGAGGTTTAGTTTGGATGTTCACAGTACCAACACAGCTTGACACTGTGCATCTTTCTATCCTGGGCTGAGCCCATCCAGAGTTCCTTGATTTTGCAGCTAAATGTCAGTTTGAAACATGTAGTTACACTTGCCATTTTGTATACAGTGTGTATTTTGTTTTGGTTTTATTTTGTCACTAGGGCTTCACTGTTTCAAGATAATTTTTTTTTTTTTTTTGGCTTCCAGGGTTATCTCTGGTGATCAGTGCATGCACTACGAATACACCACTCCTGATGGCTGTATTTTTTCTATTGTTGTTGTTGGATACAACAGAGAAATCAAGAGAGGAGAAGACAAGAGAGGGGGAAAGAAAGATGAACACCTGCAGACCTGCTTCACCGCTTGTGAAGTGACACCCCCCCCCCCCGCAGGTGGGGAGCTGGCGGCTTGAACCAGGATCCTTGCACCAATCCTTGTGCTTTACACTATGTGAGTTTAACCCGGTGTGCTACTGCCTGACCCCCTAAAGATGACTTTAAAAATATTTATTTCTGGGAGTCGGGCTGTAGCGCAGCGGGTTAAGCGCAGGTGGCGCAAAGCACAAGGACCAGCATAAGGATCCTGGTTCGAAGCCTGGCTCCCCACCTGCAGGGGAGTCGCTTCACAGGCGGTGAAGCAGGTCTGTAGGTGTCTATCTTTCTCTCCTCCTCTCTGTCTTCCCCTCCTCTCTTCATTTCTCTCTGTCCTATCCAACAACAACAACAACAATAATAACTACAACAATAACACAACAAGGGCAACAAAAGGGAATAAATAAATAAAATAAATATTTTAAAAAATATTTATTTCTTTATTCCCTTCTGCTGCCCTTGTTGTTTTATTGTTGTAGTTATTATTGTTGTTGTTATTGATGTTGTCATTGTTGCATAGGACAGAGAGAAATGGAGACAGGAGGGGAAGACCGAGATGGGGAGAGAAAGAGAGACACCTGCAGACCTGCTTCACTGCTTGTGAAGTGACTCCCCTGCAGGTGGGGAGCCAGGGACTCGAACCAGGATCCTTGTGCTGGTCCTTGCACTTTGCACCACCTGAGCTTAACCCACTGCGCTACCACCCGACTCCCTTAAGATGATTTTTAAGAGGCACACTACAACATTAAAGCTTCCTTTGGGGAGCTGGATTTCAACCTGGGTTGTCTGTATGGCAAAGCAGGTGTACTACACAAGTAGACTCTCCCCAGTCCTTGCACACTGCAAGTCATTTGGTTCATCATGTTCCAGACATGCTAAAGAAGATGTGTTGTTCTATAACCTGTGTCTGATTGGCCACATGGTTCAACTGTCTTCTCTCCTCTGGACTGAAAGTGCTTTCTGGCTCTGACTTCTGTGTACTTATAGAACTAAGAAGACACATGGATATGATTTTGAAGGTGGTGGTGGTTCACTTTAAGGTGACTTCCGGTTATCCCCAGGGAGTGGAGTAGTGAACATAATTTTTTTTTTTTTGCCTCCAGGTTTATTGCTGGGGCTTGGTGCCTGCACCATGAATCCACTGCTCCTGGAGGCTATTTTTTCCTTTTTGTTGCCCTTGTTGTTTTATTGTTGTTGTGGTTATTATTATTGTTGTTATTGATATCATTGCTGTTGGATAGGATAGAAAGAATGGAGAGAGGAGGGGAAGGCAGAGAGGAGGAGAGGAAAATAGACACCTGCAGACCTGCTTCACCGCTTATGAAGTGACCCCCCCTGCAGGTGGTGAAACGGGACTCAAACTTCCTGGTCCTTATGCTGGTCTTTGCACTTTGCTCCATGTGCGCTTAACCCGCTGTGCTACTGCCTGGTCCCCTGGAGATAATTTTTATACATGATTTATAAAATCTCTCAGTAGGTCTCTACCTCAGAAGATACCATGTTGCATTAAGAATACCATTTTCAATAGAAAAGTAGATATAAACCTCTTACTAGAGTTATACCAACTTAGAAAACAAAGGACCTGTTTTTTTATAATCAGTATCAAACATTTAAAACCATTTAACACAAATCAGTAAAGTGTCAGTTCATGACAATATCGCTCTGTTGTGTTTGCTGAGAAGCCCTTGCTTGCCTAGTTACAAGGACTATGGTCACTAGTGTCCTAGAATTCTTGAGAAATGTACAGAAGAGAAGAGATTGTTGTTCCCAAGTGGCAGGCAGAGTCTGGGGGCCTCCTTGCTTTCTCTCCCAGTTTGTCTTCTTGGCTCAGGCATTCATAATTAAAGCTAGTGTGTGACAAAGAAGAGTTTATTTTGAAACTGGTGAGATAATTTTTTTCCCCTGTTATCTTCAAGACTGTGTTAAGGACCCATAAAACTGAAGCTCTCTGAGGATGCCATTTGGAGCCTCATTAGAGATTCCTGGCAAGTTCACATGTATACTCAAAGCTGTAAGTAGAGAGATTCTTTCTCCTCAGCCTTATTCTCAAGGCTGACAGTGGTGAAACTTTGAACTGAACTTGCTATAGAAAGGCTATCAACACCTCTCAAAACTCCTTTTCTGCTTCACAGTGACTGAATCCCTCTAAGAAAATGGGGGGAAAAGTGAGGACTGGTCTTGAAATCATTATGTGCTACATGGATGTTTTAATGCTGGCATTTTAAGAAAAATACCTCCATGCAGCTGGTCTCCACATGTGAAAATATCCAATATAAGAAGCTGACCTCTTAAAATTCTTTTTATTTTTGACTTTCTTTTTAAAAATTTTATTTGTAAAATAGAAAATATCGACAAAACCATAAAATAAGAGGGATGAAATTCCACACATTTCCCATCACTAGAGCTCCATATCTCATTACCTCTATTGGAAGCTTTCCTATTCTTTTTAAAAAATATTTATTTATTTATTTCTTTTTTGTTGCCCTTGTTGTTTTTATTGTTTTTGTAGTTGTTATTATTGTTATTGATGTTATCATTGTTGTATAGGACAGAGAGAAATGGAGAGAGGAGGGGAAGACAGAGAGGGGGAGAGAAAGAGAGACACCTGCAGACCTGCTTCACTGCCTATGAAATGACTCCCCTGCAGATGGGAAGCCAGGGGCTCAAACTGGGATCCTCACGCCGGTCCTTGTCCTTTGTGCCACGTGTGCTTAACCCGCTGTATTACCGCCTGACTCCCAGCTTTCCTATTCTTTATCTCTCTGGGATCATGGACCCAGGGTCATTATGGGGTGCAGAAGGTGGAGGTCTGGTTCCTGTAATTGATTCCCTGATGGACATGGTCATTGACAGGTTGATCCATACTCTCAGCCTGTACCTATCTTTCCCTGCTGAGGCAGGGCTCTGAAGAGGTGGGGTTCAAGGGTACATTGGTAAAGTCGTCTGTCCAGGTGAGTCAATTTAACAACATGGCATCTGCAACTTGGTGTTTGGAATGTGTATTCCTTTGCTTCCTCCTTGTGGGACTTGGTTTAGTAGTTCTTGTAAGGAGGGGTTGATTGTGGCAAATTCCTTTAGTTCTTGAATATTTGAGAAAACCTTTATTTCTCCCTCATATTTGAAGGGTAATTTTGTAGGATACAATAATCATGGCTGGAATTCCCTCTCCTTTAGAACTTTGAATATGTCATTCCACTCTCTCCTTGCCTCTAGAGTTTGTAAAGAGAAATATGATGAAAGTTTTATAGCTCTGCCTTTGTATGTAACTTCTTTCCTTTCCCTAGCAGACAGCAACATTTCTTCCTTGTCGTTGACTTTTGATAGTTTTACAATAATGTGCCTTGGCATTGGTCTTTTTGTATTTATAAATCTGGGTGACTCTTCTGCCTCTTGGATGAGAATGTTCAGATGGTTTCCTAAGTGAGGGAAGTCCTCAGCTAAAATTGCTCTGAAAATGGACTCTGGGTCTTTGGCCTTGTCCTCTTCATATATGCCTATCACTCTTATATTCAATCTTTTGATGGAGTCTGCAGTTTCACAGAGAGTTGCTTCAGTCTTTCTGAACCATTCCTCTCCCTCATCTTTGAATTGAAAGAGTGGCCTGGCTGTATCTTCTGGACTGGAGATTATTACTTCTGAACATTTGGATCTATTTGCTAAGCCTTATACTTGGGCATGGGTTGCAGTGAGGGTGTCTTTTACTCCCTGGAGTTCTGACTGAAGTCCTTCTTTCAAGAACTTAGTAATCTCTGTTATAAGTTCATCTCTCATGTGTTTTAATTCCATAGTAACATACTCTTTTTAATTCTTGCTTAAATTCTTGGAGAAAAAAATTCTTGGAGAGCCCTTTTATTGAGCTCTGTGTAGTCTGTCTCTGAGAGTCTCTCTGATTCTGTAATTCCTTGGATTTCCTCTGTTTCATTTCTGTCTGGCTGATATGGCATAGCTGGCTATTTAGTTCTGTTTCTCTGCTTGCGCATTTTTTGTCCTGGTTATTGATGGCCTTGAGAGGCTGCTTCTGTCACGTATTTCTCATCTTACAGAGAAATTCCTATCACCCGCCCAAGCTGGTTTCCGCCCAGGAAGATCTACCTGTGAACAAGACCTGACCCTCTCAACTTACATTGAAAATGAAGAATTTAAAGACGGGTGCTGTCTTTGTTGATCTCACAGCAGCCTATGACACGGTCTGGCACCGTGGTCTCCTAGTCAAGATCTCAAGATGCCTGCCTCCATGGGTGGCCAACACTATATCGTTTCTTCTCCAAAACAGAAGATTCCGGGTACATCTGGGTGACAAGTCTAGCAGATGGAGACCTGTCTCAAGTGGCCTCCCCCAGGGCTCTGTTCTGGCTTCTATGCTATTTAATATTTACATCAATGACCTCCCAGAAACTTCTTCAAGGAAGTTCATCTACGCCGATGACATCTGCTGTGCAACTCAGGCATCCAAGTTCGACATCCTCGAGGAAACACTCACGAAAGACATGTCTCTGATATCTGATTACTGTAAAAAATGGCGACTAATTCCTAGCACTGCAAAAACGGTATCATCTGTTTTCCATCTACACCATGCCTCGGCCTCGCGTGAGCTTAATGTGCAGCTTGGCAGTACGAGAATCCGGCATGAAGCCCAGCCAGTCTATCTTGGCGTTACTCTCGATCGCACTGTCATTTCACAAACATCTCATAAAATCTGCAGCAAAGGTGGGCACGAGGAATAACATCATTGCAAGACTGGCCAGCTCCTCATGGGGCGCGAGCGCTTCCACACTATGATCATCATCTCTGGCATTATGCTATTCCACTGCAGAATACTGTGCCCCAGTATGGTTCTGTAGCCCCCATGTCCACTTGGTCGATTCCAAATTATATTCCTCCATGAGGATAATTTCTGGAATCATCCGTTCCACCCCGGTTCCATGGCTGCCAGTTCTTAGCAACATCGCCCCGCCAGATATTCGTCGGGATGCGGCATCATCTAAGTTCATTTCCCACGTCTACGCTCGACCAGACCTGCCAATATACGCGGATATCTTCGCCCACCCTGTCCAACGCTTGACGTCTCGTCACCCAATCTGGTCCCCTATGCCTACACTGAACTTCTCTGTTCCAGTCTCTTGGAAACAGAGTTGGCAGTCAGCTGAGGTAAAGAACAAACACCTCATCACAGACTCCTGCAAGCGTCAACCTGGCTTTGACCTAGCACGTTATGATTGGGCCCTCCTCAATCGTTATCGAACAGGCCATGGCTGGTGCGCCGCTATGTTCCATCGCTGGGGAGCCAGAGATGACCCGTATTGCCCCTGCGGCTACAGACAGACTATGACCCACATAGTCAATGACTGCCACCTCTCCAGATTCAAAGGAGGTCTTGAAACTTTACATCAGGCTCAACCTGATGCTGTTGACTGGCTACGGAAGAAGGGCAAACGCTAGAAGAAGAAGAATGGCCAGCAGGTGGTGCTATTGTGATCTCTAGGTTTCTCTTGCTTATATAATCTGCGGCTTGTGGGACTGGGTGGGGGAGTTATTGCTTTGGGCTGTCTTGCCATCACAAATTCCCTGTTCTATGTTGTGCTCTTGCTTTGAATTCAGAAGGCTAAAGCCTCCCCTGAGTCAAAGACTGAGAGGTTTTAAGCCCCTGTCTCTTTTCTTCCGACACAAGGAACAACGTTACTTGCTTGCTGGGCTTGAAGTGAAATCTCCAAAATGGCGCAATGGTGCGTCCCAGTGCCCGTGCTGTCCTAATCTCTGATTTGACTTTGCTGTTCTTCAACCCACACCTGCATCCCTTTTCGCTCCAACCGCACTTGTGCATCCACCCAAGGCTACAGAACTTTCAGCTGTAGATTATGACTTTAGTTGGGTCTCTTGTTGTATTTATTTGTTGTTTTGGGAGGAGAGGTGATTTGGTCCCGGTTATTCCATGGCCATGCCTCCCTCTTGAAATTCTTTAGGCAGACCATTTCAAAGAGTGGGTAATGTCAAAGGTCACCTAAGAGCAAGGTAAATAGAAGGCAATCAGAAAGGAGTAAAAAGACACCATCAAACCTAATTGAGGTGGACCAGAGTTGGGTGCATCTCGCTCTGCCAAAGATGCTACAAACAGGTTAGGATTCACAATTCCAATAAGTCTAGGAGCCTTTTTTTTTTTTTTTTTTGCCTCCAGGGTGTTTCTGGGGCTCAATGAAGTTCATGTGAATCCTCAGCTCCTGGAGACCTTTTTCTTTTTCAAATTTGACAGGACAGAGAAATTGAGAAAGGACAGGGAAGTAGAGTGAGACAGAAAGAAAGACACCTATAACCCATCTTCACAGCTTGTGATGCTCCTCCCCCCCAACCCCCAGGTAGTGAGTAGGTAGGGAGTGAGGATTTGAACCTGGGTCCTTGTGCATGGCTGTGTGTTCACAGAGTGGGCGCACCATCACCTGCCCCACTCTAGGTACCCTTTTCATAGCAATGTTAAATGTTAAATTTTCAAAATAATAACTTTTATTTGACCCTCAAACAAAGTTATTACTCTTCAGATGGCCCTTGGCAGAAAGAAAGGTCCTTGACCCCTGTGATAGACAAAACCAGCATTGTGGTCAGAGAGATCTCCTACCCTTACCTCCAGCTTACACCAGAGTGCCTCTCTGGCTTATGTGATACCAGGAATCTCCAGAAACAGTTAGCAGGGTACACATTTTATAGTACACTGTGCCCTGCCTACTTTTAGCAATTTATTTGACTAGTAACTCGACAGCTATTCACCAGAAATCACTGTGTGTCAGATGCCAGATTCTAGAAGTATAAATATTTCCTAAACTGGAAAAGGCAAGACACAGCTCAGCCTCAGAGCAATGCTATGGCAAAAGTGACTGGTATAGTCCAATCACCAGAAATGTAGTTTCTATCATATATGGATATGCACTTCCTATATACATCCTATGTAGGTGTCTGGTCCATATGAAATTTTGGTAACAGAAATATGATAAAAATCACTGTATTGGGAAAATACTGATTCACGAGATAGTTGTCACTTGAGTATATTTTCTTATCTCCCTGTGATATATGTCTGTGCACTACTCCCACCACCAATGTTAATCCTCCTCTTTCAAGTTTTTTTTTTTTTAATTTCTTTATTGGGGGATTAATGGTTTACAGTCAACAGTAAAATACAGTAGTTTGTACATGTGTAACATTTCTCAGCTTTCCACATAATTCACCCCCCTCCACTAGATTCTCCTCTGCCATCATATTCCAGGACCCGAACACCCTCCCCCCACCCCAGAGTCTTTTACTTTGGTGTAGAACACCAAACCCAGTCCAAGTTCTGCTTTATGTTTTCCCTTTTATTCTTATTTTTCAACTTCTATCTATGAGTGAAATAATCTCATATTCATCTTTTTGTTTTTGACTTATCTTGCTTAACGTGATTCCTTCAAGTCCATTCAGGTTGTGGCAAAGGAGAATATTTCATCTTTTTTTTTTTTTAAAGCTAGTAGTATTCCATTGTGATCTATACCACAACTTTCTTTTTTTTTATTTAAAAATTTTTTTTATTTATTTAAAAAAGGAGACATTAACAAAACCATAGGATAAGAGGGGTACAACTCCACACAATTCCCACAACCAGATCTCTGTATCTCATCCCTTCCCCTGATAGCTTTCCTATTCTTTATCCCTCTGGGAGTATGGACCCAAGGTCATTGTGGGATGCAGAAGGTGGGAGGTCTGGCTTCTGTAATTGCTTCCCTGATGAACATGGGTGTTGACAGGTCAATCCATACTCCCATACCATAACTTTCTTAACCACTCTTTTCTGTTGAGCTTCTGAGTTGTTTTCAAGTTTAGGCTACTATAAATACTGCTGTTAAGAACATAGGTATACATATATCTCTTCAGGTAGGTTTTTTTTTAAGGATACCTTTTAATTTTATTTTGTCTTTTTAAAATTTATTAGTGATTTAATATTGATTTACAAAATTACAAGATAACAGGGTTACAACTGTACATATACTGTTCCCACCACCAGAGTTCTGAATCCCCAATCCCTCCATTGTAAGTTACAATATTTCGCTTGAGGTTGTAGATATGTGTCAACTGTTATTTCTACAACTGTCTATATTTATATGTATTTGTCCCTTCCCCCCCCATAGCCCCATCTTCTCTTCCTTTCCAAGTCACACATACCAGTACTACATCCAAATGTCCCTCCCTTTTTCCTCTTCTCTATCTGGGTCCTGATAGAGTTGGAGTTCACAGCCCTCTGGTCATTGTCTCCTATCACTTCCCCCACACTGGATTATGGATCAGAATCATTTTGGGGGTGCAGAAGGTGGAATGTCTGGCTTCTGTAGTTGCTTCTCTGCTGGACATGGTTTGTTGGCAGGTCAATCCATACCTGCAGCCTGTTTCTGTCTTTCCCTAGTGTGGTAAAGTAGGAGAAGGTTCCAGGACACACTGGTGAAGTTGTCTGCCCAGACAAGTCAGGATGGAATCATGATAGCCTCTGCAACTTGGTGGCTGAAAGACAGCAAGATATAAAGCAGGACAAAGTAATTAATGAACAGGAAACAAAAAGTAGGAACAGAGCAGATGAGAATAGGGATCTTAGGGTGGAAAGAAGCTAGGAAATCCATTTTGGGCATGTTCTTAGGGGGTTCACAACTATTGTAGTTTTTGCTTGAGTTTGATAGCTAACATGGAGTTGGACAAAAATTTTGTCTGAGCAGTTCGAGCCCCTGGCTCCCCACCAGTAGGGGGATCATGTCACAAGCGGTGGAGCAGGTCTGCAGGTGTCTATCTTTCTTTCTCCCTCTCTTTCTTCCCCTCCTTTCTCAGTTTCTCTCTGTCCCATCCAACAACAACAAAATGGAAAAAAAAAATGGCCTCAGGAGCAGTAGATTCGTAGTGCAGGAACGGAGCCTCATTAATAACCCTGGAGACAAAATAAATAAATAAATAAAAGTCTGAGAAGGTGGTTTTCAGAGTAGAGAAAAGGACTAGCTAGAAAGTTGGATTAGGGCAGAGAGTAGCCCCCAAAACTGAAGAAAATCTGTGAATAAAATTAACTGTTTAAATGTCTTTTTCATGACAATGCTGGGCAGTTCTGTGCCAAAAGGAAAGAGAGCAGTTCTCAGTATCCTACATAGTGAACAAGCTTAAATAGCCATGAATAAAAAATCAGCCATGACTTCAGCTGATTTTGGAGGATGTCTTTGATCTGCTTCTATGCCAAATGGGAGGAGAGCAGCTGACAGTGTAAGGTGGACTTGAATCTGGTATGTCTGCATCATCCGTGTTTGGTGCAGACTTGAAGGACATATGCATAAAGATGTGGAGATATGCTGACTACAAGACACTGGACAGGGAGATTTAAGTAAAGTCAGATCATCTTCTGGAACTTTGAAGGAATGGAAACAAGTGACACATCTTACCAGCTGGAAAGGTAGCTAAATGGATGTTCATGGGAAAGCAAAATGGTTTGTTAGTGATGGTGAGCAAGGTGCTGACACACTGCATCTATTGCTCTTATTTCATGTAAAATAAAAGCTAATATTGACTGACCATCAAAAAATAAAATAAAATAAAATAAAATAAAATAAAATAAAATAAAGTAAAGTAAAGTAAAATTAACTATTTATTCCATCAATCTGACCCAGGGCATATATATATATATATCACTAGAGCCTGTGTAACCTCTGAGTCCCTGTTAGTCTGATCTTGCAGCTCATGGCCACAGTTGTGAACACTGCAGGTTGCACTCATTTCAGGACCAGTCTTCCTTGAGTGGCAGGGCAGGATAACCCAGCCTTCCTTTGGAGACTGAGGTACTCTCTACCATTGCTACTTTATGGTGAGGGCAAGGTCTTGGGAAAGCCTGCAAGAGGGCTTATGATGACAATCCTGATGAAGTCACCAGTGATGGTGGAGAGAGGGATTACTTAGAGGTCTAGGCTCCACATAGGTATTCTTGTATTCTTTTAGTCATATTTTATTTATTTCTATGTGGTGCTGGAAAATCAACCCAGGACCTTGAATATGCACATGATGCTGCTGAGAGGCCTCCCAGATCCAATGTTCTATTCCTTATTTATTTAATTTTTTTAGAGAAAAGAGAGGAGAGACAGATGCAGAGAGTGGGGAGACACCACAGCACCACTGCGACCACCTGTAGTACTTCTTTGTGGAGTTAGGACTCAAACACAGAGCCTTATGCACCACAGAACACTGTTTTACCAGGTATATATTCAAAGCACTATTCTACACCCTTCTCTCCTTTCTTTAAACTGTGTAGTTATCCCATTTCTCTTTGTTCCAAAAAAACTTGCTCCCTGGGACTAGCCTGACCTCCTCCCCACTCTCAGAGGTATAGTTCCTAAAACTCAGAGAGCCAGCTGGGTCATGTAGAGCCAGAGTGCTATTTTGTGAGCTGAAAGAGGCATAAGTTGAACTAGTCTGATGCTGTGAGTTTTGGTCTTGCCCCACAAAAATGAAAATGATCTATCTCTTGACCTGAAGAAGAGCATAGTATCTGGGGATATTAGTACCGCAACAAGCAGGCACACTTGAGAGTACAAGGTGAGTTGTTCTGGGGTCCTGAAGACACCAAGGGTGGCCAAGGAGGGGGGTTTAACTAAGGTTTGAAGAATGAACCTCTGTGAATTTTGGTCAAGTTTCTTAGTTGATTTGTGCCTCAAGTTTCTTTCTTTCTTTTTAAAATTATCTTTTATTTATTTGGTAGGAACAGCCAAAAATTGAGAGGAAGGGGGAGGTAGAGAAGGAGAGAGACAGAGAGACACCTGCAGCACTGCTTCACAGCTTGTGAAACTTCCCCTCTGCAGGTGGGACTGGGGGCTTGAACCTAGGTCCTTGTGCATTGTAATATATGCACTTAGGCAGGTGAGCCACCACTCAGCCCCTCAAGTTTCTTTCTTTTTTTCTTTCTTTTCTTTTCTTTTTCTTTTCTTTTCTTTTCTTTTCTTTTCTTTTCTTTTCTTTTCTTTCTGTCTTTTCTTTTTGCCTCCAGGGTTAGTGCTGATGCTTGGTGCTGGCACTATGAATCCATTTCTTCTGGATGCCATTTTTTCCATTTTATTGGATAGGACAGAGAGAAATTGAGAGGGGAGGGGAAGATAGAGAGGGGAGAGAAAGATAAGACACCTGCAGACCTGCCTCACCACTTGTGAAGCAACCCTCCTGCAAGTGGGGAGCCGAGGGCTTGAACCAAGATCTTTGCATGGATTATTATACTTGCTACTATGTGTGCTTAACCCAGTGTGCTACCACCCTGTGCCTCAGTTTCTTCATCAGTAACACAGGATAGCATCTCCTGTGACTTTTATAAGACTTATATGGTTTACTAAAAGTGCTTGGAATAGGGCTTGTCTTGTGCTCAGTAGTGCTCAGCTTACATGTAATTAGTACACTGATACATAATAAGCAAATTCCTGGGGTGCCATCACAAAGCAGCTTTGTCTTTTCTCCCACTACCCTATGTATCTGGATTAAAAGTCTCAAGGCTTTCCTGACCATGCTGAAGAAACAGCAAGTTGTAGAGTCATTCTCATTCAGAAATGAGAATGTGCCCTCCTGTATGTTAGTCAACACTTCAGTCTTTCACCTCTGTTCAGGAGGACTGGCTGTGGTCAAGAAGTTTGTATGGGTGGGGCAGGGGTGAGGTCAAATTTCTTGCTCACCTCCTCCCATACTGACCAGCAGTGACCTGACCTCTTGGAGGTCAGTGGGGTGAGAGGCCTGGTGCAAGAAAGTCCTCATACACTGGCTCTGTGCCCTCTGGGCTGGCAGAGGAGACTTACAGCTGATGTCTCCTGGGTGGTTCTGTGGGTGCTTCAAAAACCTCCTCCCACTCCAGCCATTTAACACTTGGGTGTCTTGTCTGTAACTGCCTTTGTTCAAATCTGCCCTTCTCAGACACTAGGTTCCCAGCAGTCTTCTCTAGTTCAGGGGGGACAGCACATTGCCCTTCCTGCCATCCCAGTGCAGGTTTCCAGGACACTTTGAGGCATGTCTGCCTCCACAGCCTCTTTGCCAACACAGGACACCACTCTCTTCTGCTTGCCAGTGCCAAAACAGGTTGTATGCCACCCATTAGATTTCTCATGTGAAGTCAGGCATCACCCTACTCTATCCTTGACCCTAAACTGTAGGGGCTTCACTGCACCTCTGTGTCTCCCTGAAACTCTGCTCTCTTAAAGTGGAATGAGGGGTGTCTGGTCTCTTCATCTTTTGGGACGGTGAGACTTATAGTAATTAAAAGAAAAAACTTCTGCTGGCCTTGATGGAGGTTTAACAAATGGCAGTTTTATTTTTTTATTTTTATCTTTTAAAGGTACTTGTATTGTGCTATATTTTTTCTTTTTTTTTAGTTGTTTTTAAATTATCTTTATTTATTAGCTAGAGACAGATATTAAGAGGGAAGGGGGTGATAGAGAGAGAGAGAGACAGAGAGATACTTGGAGCCCTGCTTCACCACTCTCAAAGCTTTCCCCCTGCAGGTTGGAACCAGGACTTGAACCTGTGTCCTTGCACATTGTAACATATATATATATACGCTCAGCCAGATGCACCACCACCCGACCCCACAAGTAGCGGTTTGATTACAATGCAGGTTTAGTTAGATACACAAAACTATGGCAGCAAAATAAGCAAAGGGGGAAAGACTGGCTAGCCATGTGGTGTGGAGCCATGAGTCCTTAAGCTTCATAACCAGTGTTCAGCTACCGCAGGCTCCAGGGAAACAGCATGGTAGGGGTGCTGGTATTAGTGGAAAGGTGGTGAGGAGAGCCAGAAAGGCAAGCAGGAAAAGAGTAATTTCCACTACTTGATTAAATAACTTCCTATACACCCACAATCCCTTGTGGGTTTGTGTACATTGGTCATATGCTTTTGACTTTATGTCAGGCTGATTGATGTCAGTTGTACGCTAATTATAGTTATGTGCCATAATTCATTTTGCTCACCATAAGTGAACTGTGCCCTCTATCAGAGACTTATCAGCAAAGAGATCCCCCAGAAGTCTTCTTCCAAATCCACAGCACCTTCCAGGAAGATGGGGGTTTGTCTCTTGGCAGTGTTTGGCCATTGACCCTCTGCCAGGGATTCGGGATAGTTCGCCTCACAGCTCAGCATGGTGACTTTTACCTGTCTTTGTTCCATTCTTTCAAGTGACACTTTCTAACATCCTCCACAAGGTGGTAGCCATCCCTTCCACTGGGGATGAGTAATGAATGGTGGTCTGCTGGTGGGTGGCACAACTCAGTGAGACCCAAGAAGAGTCTTAGTTTTTTTAAAAACTTATTTATTTATTATTTTTTAAGAACTTATTTATTTATTTATTTATTTATTTATTTACCTTAGAAAGATGAGAGAGAGAGAGAGAGAGAGAACCAGACATCACTCTGGTATATGTGCTGCTGGGGATTGAACTCAGGACCTCATGCCTGAGAATCCAGTGCCTTAGCCACTGCATTACCTCCTAGACCATGAAGAGTCTTAGTTTTTACAGATATGGACACAGGTTCAGGAAGCTAAGCAACTGCCAAAGTTCATATAGCTAGGAGGTAATTTGGCTTCTGTTATGTTCTTTTCATTACACCATAACACCTTTGCAAGTGGGGGTGGCGGGGGGGGGGGGGAGCACAGTTCTGTGTTCTGAGGGCCTTGTGTTGATCAGGGTGTTGTCCTCAGGAGGAAAGAGCAGTGGGAGCCACCTGTGCCTGGCCCGGCCTGCTGTGCTCACAGCTGCAGTGGACATTTTGTCCTCCACACCCAGCTGCCAAACAGAACTGGCTGAACTGGGCAAACACAGGCCGAGACTTCACTCTCCCTGCTTCACACCTGACACCCAAAAGGTCTCCTGCCCAAGAGATCAGTTCACTTTCTGGGTGAGCCAGGCCCTGGTTAGGAACAGCAAAGGGCCCTAGAAGAGAGTCTTCTGTGCCGCAGACAGAGTTGGTTTCCCACTTGACCCAGGCCCTGCAGGATCTGCCAGCCCTGCAGCTGTACTCATCCTGTAAACACCAGTGTCCTGGGATCTTACTCCAAAACTCATGCCACAAGTCTTCTTTTCAACATAACTTGGTTTTGTTTTTTAAACATTATTTATTTATTGGACACACAGAGAAAAAAATGATAGAGAAGGGGAGATAGGAAGAGAGAAAAACAGGGGCTGGGTGGTAGCACAGAGAGTTAAGTGCACATGCTGCAAAGCACAAGGACTAGCATAAGGATCCAGGTTTGAGAACCTGGCTCCCCACCTGCAGTGGGGGGTCACTTCATAAGTGGTGAAGCAGGTCTGCAGGTGTCTATCTTTCTCTCCCTCTGTCTGTCTTCCCCTCCTCTCTCCATTTCTCCTTGTCCTATCAACGACAGCAACAATAACAACAGCAACAAAGGCAACAACAAGGGCAACAAAGTGGGAAAAATGATCTCCAGGAGCAGTGGATTCACAGAGCAGGCACCGAGCCACATCGATAACCCTGGGGGCAAAATAACAACAACAACAACAACAACAATAATAGCAATCAATTAATTTAAAATATAAAAAAACATCTGCAGCACTGTTTCACCACTCATGAAGCTTTCTCTACCCACTCCCAGGTAAGGACTGGGGACTTGAACTTAAGTCTTTGCACATGATAGTATGTTCACTCTGCCAGGTAAGCCACTGTCTGTCCCTATAGTTTGGCTTTTTAAAAAATATTTATTTATTTATTCCGTTCTGTGGCCCTTGTTGTTTTACTGTTGTAGCTATTAGATAAGACAGAGAGAAATGGAGAGAGGAGGGGAAGACAGAGAGGGGGAGAAAACAATAGACACCTACAGACCTGCTTCACCACTTGTGAAGTGACTCCCCTGCAGGTGGGGAGCTGGGGGCTTGAACCGGGATCCTTAACACTGGTTCTTGCACTTTGTGCCACCTGCACTTAACCCACTGCGCTACCATCTTACTCCCTGTTTGTTTCTTTGTTTGTTTTGTTTTGTTTGTACCAGAGCATTGCTCAGCTTTGGCTTATGTAGGTGTGGGAGATTGAACCTGGAACCTCAGACATAGAAGTCTGTTTGCATAATCTTTATGCTACCTCCTCCTCTCAACCTTATATTAATTACAAAATGGGATCATTTGCCAAAGGAGTAGGAGATAGATGAAATTTAAATGGGTCTCCCTAGCAAGAGGCTTACCTGACACTATTTTTTAAAAAAAATTATTTATTTATTATTGGATAGAGATAGAGAGAAATTGAAAGGGAAAGCGTAGAGAGGGAAAGAGACAGAGAGACACCTGCAGCCCTGCTTCACCACCTTTTGATGGGGACCAGGGACTTGAACTTGGGTTAATGCGCATTGTAATGTGTGCACTTACCCAAGTGCAATATCTCCTAGCCCCACCTAATATTGTTTTAACTACTCTTTATTATTAAAGTAATAAAGCAATGTATATTAAATGAAAGAAATTTGAAAATACAGATAGTAGATGAACAGAAGTTAGAAGATAAATCATGATGGTGAAGTGGTAGCCCACCCTGTGGAGTACAAACTACCATGTGTGAGGACTTGTGTTTGAACCTTCAGTCATTGCTTGGGAGTACCAGGCAAAGGGAAGCAGTGCTGTGATGTCTCCTCCCTCTTTTTTGTCTCACCCTCTGCCTTTCATCTATCTAGAAAAAAAAAAAAAAAAGTCTGCTGGGAGCAGTGCAATTCTGTAGGCAAGAAGCCCAAACAAAGGGAGTCGGGTGGTAGCGCAGCGAGTTAAGCGCATATGGCACGAAGCACAAGGACTGGAGTAAAGATCCCGGTTCGAGCCTCAGGCTCTACACCTGCAGGGGAGTCTCTTCACAGGCAGTGAAACAGGTCTTCAGGTGTCTCTCTTTCTCTCCTTCTCTCTGTCTCCCCTCCTCTCTCGATTTCTCTCTGTCTTATCCAACAACAGCAACAACAACAATAATAACAACCACAACAATGATAAAAAACAACAAGGGCAACAAAAGGGAAAAAAATGGTCTCCAGGTGCAGTGGATTCCTGGTGCAGGCACCGAGCCCTGGCAATAACCCTGGAGGCAAAAAAAAAAAAAAAAGAAAAAGAAAAAAAAGCCCAAACAAAGCCATGGAGGGGGGAGAAACACTTGTGAGCCTTACACTCTAAAATTTTTGTGTATTTCCTTCTGAAATCATACAAATATAAAGCATACCTGTACCATGTTTGTAACAGGACTGAAATCTCATCTTCATTTATTAGCCTGTCAGTATCAAGCTCAGTGGAATTTTAACCAATCCTGGGAAAAAGATTCCGTATTTTACTAAAAGGCAGCAAAAGGAACGAAGTGGTGAGAAATAAATTGAAACTCCCTCCACCTCCTTTTGGCAAGACTCCAGTCACAGCAACCCAGCCTGAGGACATTGACCCCACAGTGCTGTTAAGACTCAGAACTCTGCTTATAAACAAAATTGAACTGAGTTCTTCTCTCATACTCTATGGCCTGGGGTGTGACCCAAAACCAAATGGTTTTTCCTTTGTATACATTTTTTTAAAATTCTTAACACTCCAGGACTCCTTTTTATTTATCTTCCTTTAGAACTTCCAGGAGAAGAAACACAGTTCTACTGACACCTTGATTTTAGCCCAAAGTGACATAATTTTGGGCTTCTGACTTCCAGAAATATGAGATGTTAGATCTGTATTATGCCACCATACTCTCTGGTAGTTTGTTATAGAAGTGACAGGGAATTTCTATAAAGGGAGACTGGCAAAGGCCTCCAGTCAGGCAGAGAGACTTTTGAGATCTGTGGTCATGGGCACTAGCCAGAGCCTTATGGGTCTAACCTCATTTTGGCCACCTGCAGTCTAGGGAGCAGCCTGGCCTGGCCGTCTTACAGGCCAGACCACTGACAAAGCAGAGAACAGCTCTCCACCTCTGTCCTTTGGACAGCTCAGTCCTTTGGACATGGTCTTTGAGAGGAGCTGGGGTAGGGCAGGGTGACTTCAAAGAAAAAAAAATTAAAGAAATTAAGCATTTAACTTAAATAGAATAGCTGAAGCATTTAACTAGAGGAGTTGTTTCAATTCATTCCATTGGATAAAGTTCTGGATTCAACTAAATCAGGAGGTAGTATAGATGATGATTTGTAAACAGACAAAGTAACTATATTATTTTTGTGCATGTAGGGGTGGCATGACTAAATTAGGAGATACCAGTATGGCTCCATCTGGATAGAGCATCATAGGCATAGCTCCTAGAGTGCAGAGGTTTTTGGGGTCTAAAATAATTTCAGATTCTATTCCCCTATGTGTGTATGTATGTTGACCAATTTGGACACAGGTATATGAGAAGGAGATTTAGGATTACATTTTTTTAAAATTAACATCAGGCACTAGTTAAGTCCTTTCAACAACTAGAAGACTAGATCTATAAATAAGATAGCTTGTGTGTCATCTAGCTAAATAAAAGCTCTTCTTCAAAAGAAATGGTTGAAAAGGGGGAAATAGTTTATGGTACTACAGAGAATCAGGAGTTAGTAATTAAGTAGTTTGAGTGCACACACCTCCTCTTATCAACTTTATCTCCACATTTTCTAAGTTTAATATAGAACTAAGGTTGGAATTAAGCTTACTTATCTGCTGATTTTAAGATAGGGATACTTTTCTGAATTATCTGGGTGGGCCCAGTGTACATAAAAAGTCCTTTAAAGTAGACTTGTGGTGGAATTGATAGGTGTTTGCCTTCACATTACAAAATGTCCTCAAATTCAAAGTGTTTTATGATCTTTTATATTTATAGCCAAGTGGAACTTATTTTCTTTATCACATTCTATCTTTCTGACTACTTTGCCCCTTTGCTTTGGTAGGGAAATGATCTTCAGCAGGACGAAGAGGCAATAACTTTGTCGCTTTAATATACCACAGTTGTATTTCAAAAATCTGTCTGCCTTAGCAAAAAACTGGTTCTTCTAGTAGACTCCACTCTGAAGAACCTGAAATACATCCACATCTCCTTATCTGAAGCTCAGTAAAGGCTCAGAGCAGGTTCCTACTACCCTCAGGGATACAAAACCTTACTGTAGTCTTCCAGATTTTGCTCTGGACCTGGGAATATACAAGCTAGAAAAAAAAAAGGAGGTTGTGAGGGGGAGCTGGAGGAAACTGGGATGATCAAAGAAGGGATTCCCAACCATGGTCTGGGGAAAATATTGGTTTTGTACCACCTTTTCGACCCCATGTGTGTCCCAAATCAAGGTTTTGAAAGGTTTGCTTTCCTTTCTTTCTCTCTCCCTCCTTCCTTCTTTCCTTCCTTCCTTCCTCTCTTTCTTTCTTTCATTCTTTCTTTCTTTTACCCTCCCTCCCTTCCTCCCTCCCTTTCTTTCTTTCTTTCTTTCTTTCTTTCTTTCTTTCTTTCTTTCTTTCTTTCTTTCTTTCCTGCTTGTAATAATTTTTCTGTATAGTTCTCCAGACTTACCAGAATACTGAAAATCACATTTCAGCTCCTAAAGACTAAAGGGATGTTACTGATATGTCCATCATTATTATACAAGTGAAAACCAACAGTGAGGTTCAGGGAGGTAATTTGTACAGTTTCATATCTGAGGAAGGGGATGGCTAGGATTAAATCTCAGTCTTTATGACTAAGTAAACACTCCCAAGTTTGGAACAGATGATCCCTGCTCTGGGAGTCCTGACCCTGACTTCTTCAGGCCAGTTTGTGGACCCTCAGAAGATAGATGTGTATTCAGATAGGTTTCTCTACTCTCAGATTGGATCCTGGGATACTTCATCTTGATGAGGTTAGAGACAGAATTGTGTCCAAGTGAGAGATAGAGAGTTGGTGGTAGGAGAGATCTATGCTTGGCAAGTGTTCAGCTCCCAGAGGAAAACTTTTGCTTCCCATTGAGTTAGATTTCTTCTGGGCACACACTGGCAGAGTTCCAGAACTCCACACCTTAAAGGAGAACAGCACATAAACTAGAACTAAGTCAACAGATGTTGAGAAAGAAGAACAGAAAGGGAAACACAAAGTAGAGTTTGAGTTTGGAGTATTTCATCAAAGTAAAATACTCTGGGTGGAGGGTAAGGGTAGACTTTCAGTTTCACTATAGGGGGATGAGGGTAGGAATGCAGACTTTTGGTGGTGGGAATGGTGTTAATATACACTCCAATTAACTTACAGTCTTATAAATCACTATTTAATCAACATGAGAAGGGAAAATAGAATGAATGTCTCAAACTTTTTGATGCACAGACCCCAGTTCTGAGTATATATTCCTTCAATTTAAGCACTTAAGGTTTCAAATTGGTAATCTGACTGAATTTTAACAGTGGAGAAAAATAGATATACACCAGTTTCTGTGAGAGAGAGCTTATGTTCACACGTATCCATAAACTACTGCAAAATATATACCTGAAAGCAGAAGTACACTAGAGTTTGCAGTGAGTACCCCCTAACACTTCCTCTCCACTATTCCAAGCTTTGGGTCCATGATTGCTCAACAATTTGTTTGGCTTCGTATGTTAACTCTCTTTTCAATCACCAGGTTCCAGATGCCACCAGGATGCTGGCCAGGCTTCCCTGGATTGAAGACCCCACCAATGTGTCCTGGAGCTCAGCTTCCCCAGAGACACACCCTACTAGGGAAAGAGAGAGGCAGACTGGGAGTATGGAACGACCAGTCAACGCCCATGTTCAGCGGGAAAGCAATTACAGAAGACAGACCTTCTACCTTCTGCAACCCTCAATGACCCTGGGTCCATGCTCCCAGAGGGATAGAGAATGGGAAAGCTATCAGGGGAGGGGGTGGGTTATGGAGATTGGGTGGTGGGAATTGTGTGGAGTTGTACCCCTCCTACCTTATGGTTTTGTTCATTAATCCTTTCTTAAATAAAAAATTAAAAAAAAAAAAAAGAGAATTAAGTCAATGGCTACCTTGGATACTACCACTTCTATGATCAGGAACCAATTAGTAATTTTTGAAAATATGTTTATGAGAAAGAATGAACTAGAGCATTACTTTAGCATATATGATGCTGGGGACTGAACTTGAAGCCTCATGCTTCAGAGTCCAACACTCTTATCTACTGTGCTACTTACTGCCCAGGCCACAGGAACCAATTACGTCTGGTCATCTACAGTCTTCATTCATTCATCAAATATATATTGAATCTTGGGAAGAGCACAAAATTATGACTTCAGGATGTTACCTGGGCTTGTTTTTCCCTGAGTGTCTTCCTTCCTTCCTTTCTTTCTTCCTTCCTTTCTTTCTTTCTTTCTTTCTTTCTTTCTTTCTTTCTTTCTTTCTTTCTTTCTTACTTTCAGTAGTGGATAGTCATAGACCAATAGCTAATACTCATTTTCATTTTAGAGCTAAAATAAAATGCCAAGTCCTCACAGAGTGTTCAAATCACAAGTATTTACCCTTTTTCCCCCATTATAATAGTTTCTTTTGTCCACCACAGACTCTGTATCATGTAGTAATTATATGACTACTGATGACAGACCCTACCACAGTCACTTGCACATATAATATCCTCTTATATTGACCACTATGCCAAGAAGTAGACTATTCTGGACCTTATTTTGTTTCAGTTATTAGGGATCTAAGCACTTTTTTTGTTGTTCCACTATTTTTAATATTATTTTATTTATTTCTTTTTGCTTCCTTTTTCTTCTTCTCCTCCTCCTCCTCCTCCTCCTCCTCCTTCTTCTTCTTCTTCTTCTTCTTCTCCTCCTCCTCCTCCTCCTCCTCCTCCTCCTCCTCCTCCTCCTCCCCCCTCCTCCTCCCCCTCCTCATCCTTCTTCATGCCTCCGGAGTTATTGCTGGGGTTCAGTGCCTGAACTGTGAATCCAATGCTTCTGTGGACATTTTTAAAATTTTTTTGGTTAGGACAGAGAAGTTGAAAGAGGAGGGGAAGATAGAGAAGGAGAGGGAGAGAGACATTAAACCTTTGCAGACCTGCTTCACCGCTTGTGAAGTGACCCCCCCCCCTCCAGGTGGGGAGCTGGGATCCTTGCACTTTGTACTATGCGTGCTTGACCTGGTGCACCACTGCCTGGCTCCCTTTACACATGTTATAATGCACAAAGACCTGGGTTAAAACCCCTGATCCCCACTTCCAAGGGGAAAGCTTCTCAAGTGGTGAAGCAGTGCTACAGGTGCTCCTCCTCTCTCTCTCTCTTTCTCTCTCTCTCTGTTTCCCCCTCCCTCTCTTTCCCCCTCCCCTCTTGATTTCTCTCGGTCTATAGCCAGTAAATAAGTAAATAAATAAAATATTAAAAAATAATTCAGGGGAGGTACCAAAAACATACCTTTAAATCAGGAGTGTCTCTAAGAGGTCCTCCAGTTTACATCTGGTTACATCTCATTGACCAGAGCTTTGATAACTACACATAGAGGCAAAGGAATTCAGGACTTATAGTCAGTCTAAATTTGGAAAAAGCTAGTTAAGTTTTGGTTACTGCATTCTCTCAATGTCCTTTTAATAAAAAAAAATAAGTAAAAAAAATTTTGATTAGACTTTGTTGTTCTGAATATTACAGGAGTTCTGTTAGTGAAGGTCAAAGAGAGAAATATATAGAGTAGGCTGAAATCTTTGCCTTACATTGCAATGTATGTGCTTTATTTATAGAAATGAGAGGGAGAAGGAGAAAGAAACGAAAAGGGAAGAGGGAGAGAATAGGCCAGAGCATCACTCTGGCATAGGATTGAATTTGCGATCTGAGCTTGTAAGTCCATTAGTCTAGCCACTCCACCATTTTTTAAAATTATGGGACAAAAAAGTTTTTTTTTTTTTTTATGGTGCCAGAGATCCAACCAAAGGTCACATGCATGTGCTTTGCCACTTCTCTAGTTCCATTTTTTCCAAAGAGACACAAGGGAGAGAGAAGGAGAGACTTGCTTTGACCAAGATTTGTATAAAAAAAATATAATGACCCCACCAATGTGTCCTGGAGCTCCGCTTCCCCAGAAACCCACCTTACTAGGGAAAGAGAGAGGCAGACTGGGCGAATGGGTTGACCAGTCAATGCCCATGTTCAGCGGGGAAGCAATTACAGAAGCCAGACCTTCCACCTTCTGCAACCCACAACGACCCTGGGTCCATACTCCCAGAGGGGTAGAGAATGGGAAAGCTATCAGGGGAGGGGATGGAATATGGAGACTGGGTGGTGGGAATTCTGTGGAGTTGTACCCCTCCTATCCTATTGTTTTGTTAATGTCTCCTTTCTTAAATAAATAATGAAATAAAAAATAATCTTGGGGGCTGGGCAGTAGTGCAGTGGGGTAAATGCACATAGCGCCAAGTGCAAGGACTGGCATAAGGATACTGGTTCAAGCCCCCAGCTCCCCACCTGCAGTGGAGGGGGGGGTCGCTTCACAAGCGGTGAAGCAGGTCTGCAGGTGTCTATTTCTCTCTCTCTCTCTCTTCCCCTCCTTTCTCAATTTCTCTCTGTCCTATCCAACAATAACAACGGCAACAAAAATTGGAAAAAAGTGGCCTTCAGGAGCAGTGGATTAGTAGTGCAGGCACTGAGCCCCATCGATAACCCTGGAAGCAATATATATATAATGTCAGGGGCTGGATGGTGGCACAGTTGTTTGAGAGTCCATGTTACAATGAGCAAAGACCCAGGTTTAAGTCCCCTGGCCCCCACCTGCAGGAGGAAAGCTTTGTGAGTAGTGAAGCAGGTCTACAGGTGTCTCTCTGTCTCTCTCCCTCTATTTGTCCCCCTACACTCTTAATTTCTGGATGCCTCTATCTAAATAAATAAATAAATAAATAAAGATAAAAAATAAAAACTATAACACTGTTGCTTGGATTGTATGCTGCTTTGAGGTAGATTAGGAATGAGTTACTGATAAGCACACACACATCCACATTTCCAAGCTGCCCCAATATCAGGACCCATCTTCCTCAGGTGTAGCATAGAGTATGTTTGTCCAGCCTCCCTTCAGAGGATGGAACATCCTCTGCCGTTGTTGATCTAAGTTGAGGGCAAGGTCCTATGGGGGCCCACAAAGGGGTCTATTGTGTTGTTCCTGATAGAGATGACTGGTAACAGTGGAGAGAGAGATTTATAGATCTAGATGTTCTATGTGATCTAGAGCAGCCAGTAGCTATTACCCTCCAGCTGTGAAATGAAAACTGCTTTAACAGGAGAGAATAAAACAAAAGAATAAGCATTATATATTTTTTTAATTTGGAAGAAAATCAAGCCAGTAAATGAAAATAATAAGTATAAAAGTCATAATAATCTTGTTTCTGTCTAACCCTGCCTAAAGTACAGAGCAAGTCTTAAAAGTATACCAAATACTTAAAGTAGTATTTGCCCTTTTTACTTAGTTTGAGTTGGGCTTCTGTCAGTTAAACCCTAACGCTTTCTGAATGATGTAGGCACTTAATCTTACCCTAAAGAAAGTCAGTTTGGGGGCTAGGTGGTGGCATACCTGGCTAAATGCACGTAGTACTAAGTGGTGAAGTAGATCTGCAGGTGTCTGTCTTTCTCTCTTCCTCTCTGTCTCCCCCTCCTCTCTCAAATTCTTTCTGTCCTATCCAATACAATGGGAAAAATGGCCACCAGGCACAGTGGGTTCATAGTGCCAGCACCGAGCCCCATCAGTGATAACCCTGGAGGCAAGGGGAAATAGAAAGACAGACAGACAGACAGACAGACAGACAGACAGAAAGAAAGAAAGAAAGAGAAAAAAAGCCAGTTTCACACTACCCTTCATTTGATGGAATAGGTACTTATTTATTCATCAGAGCATTGCTCAGCTTTGGTTTATGATGGTGCACAGGATTGTAGCCTCAGGCAAGAAAGTGGTTTTTTTTTTCCTTTTTTTGCAAAACTGTTATGCTACACTTCTCTGCCATTTGTTGGAATTGGTGAATCACATCTGTGCCATTGCCATATTTCTCTTAATTTGAGGATCCATTTAGTCATGGGATTTTTTTTTTTTTTTGTAAAATGTCTATTGTCTTAGGGATTCTGGGAACCACTACTAAACTACTAGGAACCACTACTAAATATAAAATCAGTTGGAAACCATGCAGTTACAAGAAAAAAATATGCAGTTACAAGGGAGGAAACTTGACAGGAAACTCCAATTCAGCTGGAACATTTTGGACTTAAAAGTGAGGTTCTTAAAAGCAGTTATAATTAACTGCTTTGCATGTTTTAGTAATGCCAAAACAAAAAATTAAATAACTACAACACATTTAAAAATGATAAAAGAGCAAGAAGGAAGACCTGAGAACCCCCCTGCACCTACTCTTATTGGTTAAGTGGTTACTTGTTTGGTGCTAGTTGTATTTCCTCTAAGCAGATCCTTCTCTCTCTTATTCAGATGCCAGATACTACTGGATAAATTAAATTGTTGAAAGGAGTCACTGGCCTTGAGCAGTGACACATAAGATATATCTTATAGGAAGATTTCAGGTGGCTTCCTGATGTCCACCACAAGGACTTGATAAGAATAAATAACGGGATATTTTGAGTTCAATGACAAGGCATTTGAAGCCTTTTAAAAATTAATTAATGAATGAATTATTATAGATAGAGATAAAGAAATTGAGAGGGGAGGGGGAGGTAGAGAGGGAGAGAGACAGAGAGACACCTGCAGCTTTACTTCACCACTCATGAAGCTTTTCCCCTGCTGGTGGGGACCGGGGGCTTGAACCCGGGTCCTTGTGCACTGTGATGTGAGCAGTGCTTAACCTGGTCTTCGTAGGATTGCTGGTTGTAGTAAATGGGACAGGTGGGGAAAAAAACAACACATTTCCATATTGCTGCAGAGGGTGGGGTAGAGGGTAGTGAAGGTCAAACCATTGAGCACTAGGGAGCAGCTATTCTTTACTTGCTGTGCGATAGGACAGTGAAAGCTGTGGCAGAGGTTGTAAACTTTGAGATTTCTAACTCCAGGCCTTCTGTGGAATCTTCAGGATGACGTCACTTAAGGATGAAATGAACACTTCAGTGCTCATATTCAATGCCCATGACCTTTGCATTTGCACCTTTCTCGGTTCCATCATTCTAACTTCACCTAATCATGACTTTTTTCATGCAACAGTGAGATTGAGTCCATATTTTGATGGGAATATTTCTCAAGAATTGGGCTTACACTTTTTTTTTTCCCTCCAGGGTTATTGCTAGGGCTTGGTGCCTATAGCACAAATCCACTGCTCCTGGAGACCATTTTTTCCCCTTTTGTTGGCCTTGTTGTTTTATCATTGTTGTGGTTATTATTATTGTTGTTGTTGTTGCTGTCATTGGATAGAACAGAGAGAAATGGAGAGAGGAGAGGAAGACAGAGAGGGGGAGAGAGAAAGACACCTGCAGACCTGTTTCACCGTCTGTGAAGTGACTCCCCTACAGGTGGGGAGCTGGGGTAGGCTTACACTTTTATAGAAACATTTATGTCATAAGGACAAGACTTGTCTCTTAAGATACTGGTCTCCAGATAACATTCCAGAGATACTGGAGATGGATGTAATCTGGCCCCAGCCTGTGTGTGGATTGGCCGTGTAGGGTTATCTTCCCAAAGTGGGGTAGCTGCCAGCTGGTCTCTGAGTTCCATGTGCCATTGTGCTCTTCCTCCTTAGTTTTATTTCTTCCTCCTTAGTTTTATTTTTTTTTTAAACTTCTTTATTGGGGAATTAATGTTTTACAGTCAACAGTAAATACAATAGTTTGTACATGCATAACATTCCCCAGTTTTCCATATAACAATACAACCCCCACTAGGTCCTCTGTCATCCTTCTTGGATCTGTATTCTCCCCACCCACCCACCCACCCCAGAGTCTTTTACTTTGGTGTGATATGCCCATTCCAGTTCAGGTTCTACTTGTGTTTTCTTTTCTGATCTTGTTTTTCAACTTCTGCCTGAGAGTGAGATCATCCCATATTCACCCTTCTGTTTCTGGCTTATTTCACTTAACATGAATTTTTCAAGGTCCATTCAAGATCGGCTGAGAACGATGAAGTCACCATTTTTTATAGCTGAGTAGTATTCTATTATATATATATATATATATACAACTTGCTTATTTCATTGTTAGTGTCTCTTTCTTTCTATCTCTCTCTTCCCCCCTTCATAATGATCAATGATTTAAATTTTTTTTCTATTATCTTTATTTATTTATTGGATAGGGACAACCAGAAATCAAGAGGGAAGGGAAAGGTAGAGAAGTAGAGAGAGAGACATCTGCAGCATTACCTTACCACTTGCAAAATTTTCCCACTGCAGGTGGGGACTGGGGGCTTGAACCCAGGTCCTTGCACATTGTAACATGTGAGCTCAACCAGGTATACCACTACAGTGATTTTTTTTTATAATAATGGAATTTTATGGGGGTTGGGTGGTAGCCCAGCAGGTTAAGTGCATAGGGTGCAAAGTGCAAGGGCCAGCCTAAGGACCCTGGTTTGAGCCCCTGACTCCCCACCTGAGGGGGGGTTCACTTTACAAGTGGTGAAGCAGATCTGCAGGTGTCTTTATCTTTCTCTCTCCCTCACTATTTTCCCCTCCTCTCTCCATTTCTCTCTATGCTATCCAACAACAACAACATAAAAAACAACAACAATAGTAACCACAACAACGATAAAAGGAGAGGTAGGATTCCAGGACACACTGGTTGAGGTCATCTGCCAAGGGAAGTCAAGTTGGTGTCATAGTAGCACCTGCAACTTTGTAGCTAAAAAAGATTTAAGATACAAAGCATAACAAATTGTATAATAATCAGGAACCAAAAGGTAAGAAAAGGGCAACAAAAGAGGGAAAAATAGCCTCCAGGAGCAGTGGATTCATAGTGCAGGCACTGAGCCCCCTAGAGGCAAGAAAAAAAAAAGGAACTTTATTTTTTTAATTTTGTTGGATAGAAATAGTCAGAAATTAGAGGGGGGAGATAGAAAAGGAGAGAGACAGAGAGACACCTGCAGCCCTGCTACGCCACTTGCAAAGCTTTCCCCCTGCAGGTGGGGACTTGGAGCTCGAACCTGGGTCCTTGTGCATTGTAATATGTGCACTCAACCAGGTGCACCACCAACCAGCCCCCCACCACAGTGATTTTTATACAGTGCCTGTATCTCCCTCTTTTTCTCTTTTTTATTGCCACCAGGGTTATTGCTGGGGCTCAGTGCCAGCACTACTAATCCAGTGCTCCTAGAGGTCATTTTTTAATCTTTCTACTTATTTTTTTTATTTGACAGGGCAAAGAGAAATTGAGAGGGAAGGGGAGACAGAGATGGAGAAAGATAGGTATCTGCAGACCAGCTTCATCACTCATGAAGTGTCCTTCCTGCAGATGGGGAATGGTATGTGCACTTAACTGAGTGTGTCACCTCTGCCCCCACTTAGTATCTGCATTTCTTTAGGAATCAAGAATTCAATTTAGTAAATAATGAATACATGTGTGAGGGAGGAATTAAAAATGGAAAAAAAATGAGTGAATCAGTTTTTCAGAATTCTCTGCTGAGTGCACTGCCTAAGAAGGGAAGATAGTCCTCTGTTCATTTTACAATGTGGTCCTAACAAACATAGTGGTTAAATTCCCCTCATTGAAGAACAAGTCCACAGAGACTCAATGACATGTCCAAATCTACATAGCTAGTTAGCAGAACAACTTTTAGAATCTGAAAACTTCCAGGGTTTCAAATACCTTCCACATTGCCACATGGCGTATTGTCCTCCTTAAACATTAAATACATAATGAGTCAAGAAAGATAAGGGCAAATGATTAGGTGTTGTGAAAGATAATCATTAGGTCTATCTATCTGGAATGTACATTTGGAACACATGGTCCTAGGAATAAAATGCTTGGGGACTCTGCTCTCCCCAGTGCAGCTCAGCTCACTAGAGAGTCTGTCATTGCTTGATCCTGGATGGCTCAGGGACAGCTGCCCAGTGTTGGGACATGCAAGAGGAACACTTAATCCTCACTAAGGAGGGGCTGCAATGTGGAGGGACAGTCCTACCACCTCCCCAGGAAGGGTTTTCACTGCCATAGTCTATTCTTTCACTTGCTTTGCAAAAAAGGTAGAAAAATGAAAGGATAATGTGGGAGAGATGTTGAGGAAAAAGGAGACAAAGAGTTCTGAAAGGTCAAGCTGAGAGGTTTGGCTCAAATGTAAATGTTCGGAATATTCTGAAGGCTTTTTAAATAGAGCTCTCACAGGTGAAGGCAGTGACAAAGAAAAGCGGCCCTGTGCTCCAGGAAGCTAAATAAATAAGCACAGACGTCAAGTGTTCAGAGCTGGATGGGGGCTGGGCTAGGCCAAGAGCTCAGCAGAAAGTACAAGAACATCTTTGGTTCTAACTGCCAAGTCCTGTTCTTTTAGGTGGCACCTGGGGAGTTGCTCACATTTCAGGAAATATTTTCTGCTTAAGGGACCTTTCAGAGGAAAATATGAACGTCCAGCTTCAGCTCTGAAACAGTCTGGCCTCTGAGCCATGATTAGAGTTTATGAGTAGCTTAAGTTTTCCTAAGAAGGCCTCATGTCATTCAGTGAGTTTGCTTATAAGCATGTGCTTAATACATTTTCCTTGAAATTGGAAACCTAGCAATTGTCATTAAATAACGAGAGCATTAATCCTATAAAAACCAACCTATGACCTCTGGTTAAAAGTCACAGCAACTGGCATCCTCCTCAATGTTACTATTTTCTTTCTGTGAATAGAGCAAGTGGGCATAAAGCTAGAGCAAAAACACCAGCAGAGGCCACGTCTGCCTTTTGATTCAACAGTAAACCTCAGCCAGTGATTAAACTTCTTCAACGCTGTGGCTTGCATCCAGGTTGGAAAGCAGGTCAAGCAAGTAAAGCTGAGAGCAGAGTGTGCAATCTTTTGTTCTCAGCAGGTTTTGAAGATTCTTTTTTTTTTTTTTCCAGGGTTAATGTTTGACTTTAGGCATTAACTATTTTATGCCTTGGTTTCCACACTTACACACAAAACATAAGTCTTGAAGTGAACAAAGATTACACTTTTTCAATAAGATGAACAATAGAAACTCCTTCCTTTGCAGGGTAAAGTAAAATGATGAAGAGATCAGGAACTAGAGCTGAGAGGTCCAATAGAGGTATAATGTGAGACACAGGCACGAGGCACCCACGCAATATTAACTTTTTCAGGAGCCTCATTAAAAAGAAAAATAAAAACCAGGGCCTAGCAGTGGCGTACTGGGTTAAGCACACATAGTATGAAGCACAGGGACCTGTGCAAGGATTCTGGTTCAAGCCTCTGTCTCCCACTCGAGCTGGGGGGGAGGGGGGCTCGCTTCACAAATGGTGAAGCAGGTCTGCAGGCATCTGTCTTTCTCACTCCCTCTCTACCTTCCCTTCCTCTCTCAGTTTCTCTCTGTCCTGTCCAATAAAATGGAAAAATGGTCTCTAGGAGCAGTGGATTCATAGTGCTGGCACCGAGCCCCAGCAATAACCCTGGAGGAAAAAAAAAAAAGTAAAAAAACAGATAAAATGAATTTTAATATGATTTTATTTTACCTAGTATGTCCAAAATATTTCAACAGACAACTAATATATTTTTAAAAAGTACTAGTAATCTATCATAATACAATTACAAAGAACAACATAGACATATGTTATGCTTGTGACACACCTCAATTCATATTGGCCACATTTCAAAGGCTTAGTGGCTATGTGTCATTGGTAGTTACTAAATTGGGCAGCTCAGCTGCAGAATCAGATTGAATAACTCTAATCCAAGGAAGAGAAAACAAGAATAATTCTAACTAGTTACCTGTCAAAGTTAAGTACATTACTTTAGCATCTGACACCTCAATTTCCAAATCTGTAAAATGAGAACAAATATACCTACTTTACTGTTTTTTTTTTTTTAATTAAGACAGTATCTGTAAATACATTTAAAGCCCATGTTGCAGTGCTTGGTATATATTTAATTAGTCCATGTCAACTTTTATTATTATTTTGGCAAAAGTATACTGGGTGAAAGTGTTTTATTCCCCCAAAATGTGATGATTCCCAACCATACTTGTAGTTTAAATTTAGACCTTTGTTATTTTTTGGAGTTTTGGGAGGGGCTTATTTAGCACCCCAAATCAGGCAAAATACTCAATTGTCCAATATTTGACTTTATCAACACTAATATTTTCATAATGTTTTTAAAATTTTATTTATCATCTTTATTTATTTATTGCATGAAGACAGCCAGAATTAGAGAGGGAGAGAGACAGAGAGATACCTGTAGCAGTTTTTCACCACTAGCAAAGCTTTCCTCCTGCAGGTGGGGACTGGGGGTTTGAACCCGGGTCCTTGCACATTGTAACATGTGCGTTCACCAGCTGTACCACCACCAAGCCCTATAGTGTTATTTTTTAAAAGTAAAGTTGGTTTATGATACTGTATGTTCTGGAGTGCAGTTTTTTATAATTAATTAATTAATTATTTTCCTCCAGGGTTATTGCTGGGCTCGGTGCCTGCACCATGAATCCACCGCTCCTGGAGGCCATTTTCCCCCCTTTTGTTGCCCTTGTTGTTGTAGCCTCGTTGTGATTATTATTATTACCATTGTTGATGTTGTTTGTTGTTGGATAGGACAGAGAGAAATGGAGAGAGGAGGGGAAGACAGAGAGGGGGAGAGAAAGATAGACACCTGCAGACCTACTTTACCAGCCTGTGAAGCGACTTCCCTGCAGGTGGGGAGCCGGGCGCTCCAACCGGTATCCTTACGCAGGTCCTTGCGTTTTGTGCCACGTGCGCTTAACCCACTGTGCCACTGCCCGACTCCCTCTGGAGTGCAGTTTTATCCCTCTTAAAATGTATGTTACCACACCACACTAACCATCTAAGTACCACTGTCTTTCTACCACAGACCACTGAACACCTTTACCCTTGACTCTCCACCCCTCTGCCCCACTGGTGATCTTAGATCAGATCTTGGAAGCTATGGTCAGAATTGAATGGTTTATTAAAATGTGTTTCCTTGTATCCCACATATGAGAGCAGTCATCCAGTATCTTTTTCTGCTGACTGTTCACTCAGCATAACCGTCTTCATTTTTCATTTGCATTGACACGAATGGTAAGATTTCATTTTTCTTATAACCAGGATATATATATATGTGTGTGTGTGTGTGTGTGTGTGTGTGTGTGTATGTATTTATGTTTATCTCTCCATCCAGCTTCTTTATCCATTTATCTGTTCTTGGGCACTTGAGTTGTTTCTATATCTTGACTATTGTACATAGACTCTCAACATAATTTTGCCTTTATCTTTTTGGAATAGCATTTTCATATTCAGGTAGATATATGAGTAGAATTTTTGGATCATATGGTAGTTCTGTTTTTAATATTTTGAGAAGCCTCTTATTATTTTCCATGGAGGCTAGACCAATTGGTATTTCCACTAACAGCATGAGGGTTCCTTTTTCTGTACACTCGCACCAGCACCTGTTTCCAAACCAGTAGGTTTTTAAATATGAAAAGACCTTTCCCTATGTCTGTAACATATTACTGTACTGCTTGTTAAAGTGCAGGCATTCGGATTTTCAGTGGGCAGAATTTAGATTTTGAAGCATTAAAAACAATAACATATTCATTATTGCACTGGAGTTTCTTGCCTTGTTTTCTAAAGCAGTTTGTGTTTGGGTGATAGCAGCATCCTACTCTGTACCTAGTCTCAGGGTTTCATGTTGGTGTTCCATATGTACATCAAAATAGGTGAGTGCTTGATTAGTGTCCCAATGGCCATTTGTTACACGGATTTTTCTTAATCTCTTCTTTGAGGCCCAAGAATGAGTATAAGAAATTTGACTGATCCAGGTTATCACAGTTTATTCACACATGATTCAATCCCAGAAGTATTAATGTCACTGGGAACATGGTATCAAAAAGACTTAAGGGAAGTCTGGAAACTAGCATTCAGGGTCCTCGTTTGTCCTATCCTTAGCTTTTGTGATTGCACCAGACATGCCTGTGATACTGCTCAAAGTACATTTGCATCTTTTGTGGGAGGTTTGAGGGCTTGGGTGCTGATATTTTGAGATATGAGCAGTCACACATAACCAGTCCTTTGGGGGCTATGCTAGTACAGAAATCATGAGAGAGAAAGTATTTAATGGTGTGAGACCATCTAGATCTCTGGAAAGCCAATATACAGAAAGGGACGAGAGTAGGGCAACTCTCACCTGAGAGGGGCTTCAGTGTCTGGGTGATAGAGCTGAGAAGCACAGCTGAGGGTGTGTGGGTAGAGTGCTCCAGAAAGGTAGGATAGCGTGGGTCTCTATTAACCACAAGGCTCTCTCTTATATTGATTAGGAGCTGCTGGTTGAACTTTTAAAGGGCTGTGTAAAACAGGTGGGTTTTAGATAGCTAAAAATTGTTTGAGATATATTTTAAATAACTGGGTGTGTAAGAATTTGTTTGGTCTAGGGAGTGTTTTGTGAATGAGTATTAGCCTGAGTTGGAAAAATAACCTAAGGACACAGGAGCCACTTTTTTATTTCTTTATTGGGGGATTAATGTTTTACAGTTGACAGTAAATACAATAGTTTGTACATGCATAACATTTCCTATTTTTCCACATAACAATATAACCCCCACTAGGTCTTCTGCCATCACATTCCAGGACCTGAACCCTCCCCCTATGACAGGAGCCATTTTTTTTCCACTCATTTATATAGCAACCTTTAATTTCTTCTGTGGAGAGTGTGGATTTATGGAAAGAGCACAGGAGAAAACCTTGTTCCTTTTTTTTTTTTTTTTGCTACACTACTACTTTTTTTTTTCTTTTGATAGCAAGAGACAGAGTGATTAAAGGTGAGACAGAGAGAAGGAGAGACACCTGCAGCACTACTTCATTTGTGGAGCTTTACCTCTCCAGGTAGGGACCAGAGACTTGACCCAAAGTCCTTTTGCTTGATAACATGCACTTTCTACCTGGTGTGCCACCACTAAGCTCCAGCTGTAGTACTCAGAAAAATCACACACACACACACACACACACACACACACTGGATAGAGACAGAGAAAGCGAGAGGGAAGGGATAGATAGGGAGAGAGAAAGAGACACCTGTAGCATTGCTTCACTGTTTATGAAGCTTTCTCCCTGTAGGTGGGGACTGGAGACTTGAGTCTGGGTCCTTGCACATTATAACCTGTACACTCAAATAGTTGTGTAATCACCAAGCTCTAGTATTCTTTAAAATATTATTTATTTATTTTAATGAAAAAGATACAGAGTGGAGAGAAAGATACACACATACAGGTGGGGGAGGGAGGTGGGGAGAAACACACCAGAGCACTGCTTAGCTCTGGATGATGCTGGTACTGGGGATTGAAGCTGGGATCTCAGAGCGTCACACCTAGAGTTATTTGCATAGCCATTATGCTATCTCCCCAGGCCCTGTATTACTCTTAAACTTACCCAATCGAATGAGTTATCGTAGTTGTCATCTATAAATAGAGGGCTGGGATGTATGACCCACTAAGTTTCTAACTTTAAATATTTATAATACATTGGGTACTTGAAACATCTTCATGATGGTGAACAGGAAATGCCTTTTATTTTCCATTAGTTGAATGAGAACCTAAAGCACATAGTAAATAAATGCTGCACTTTGTGTCAGCACTCACCCAGTTTTCACTTCTGAGGATGTCTAAGTCCTTTGTGCTTTTATTATCCTCGCAGGCAAGTAAGGTTGCAGCAGTTACTAAAAAGATTTATGACTTACTTTTTTGTCCCTTTGCTTGGTTGCCCTGGTTGTTTATCATTGATGTTATTATTATTGTTGTTATTGCTGTTGTTGTTGGATAGGACAGAGAGAAATCAAGAGAGGAGGGGAAGACAGAGAGGGGGAGAGAAAGATAGACACATGCAGACTTGCTTCACCACTTGTGAAACGAGACTCCTGCAGGTGGGGAGCTGGGGGCTGAAACCAGGATCCTTGAGCTTTGCGCCATATGCGCTTAACTCACTGCACTACAGCCCAGTCCCCTTATGACTTATTTTTAATAAAACACATCACTTGCACACCGGAACGAATTTTGAAACCTGTTGGAGAAATGTACTGTCTTACCACTATTGGTACCAGATAGAGACCTGAAATTCTCTCATGGTGACAAGTTAAGGAGTAGTTCCTTGTGAGAGGTGGAGGCATACCTAAAAATAAATGAGTTTTAAATATCCTGACCCTTGGGGAGGGGGCTGAGAGGACATTGGAGACCCAATGCACAATAGTCAAGGAAGACCTGAGTTGGTATTGGGAGTGGTCTGCAGCTGTAATAGAAGGATGAGAAATTGCACCCAAGACAACAACTGTCTTGTAAATTGTTATTTTCCTAATTAAAAAAAAATTCTTAGTCTATTGCATCAAAGTAAAAATCTCTGGGAGGAGGAGGAGGGTAGATTTTCAGCTTCACTCTGGGGCATGGGGTTGGGGGGTTAGGGACATAGGCCTTTGGTGGCAGGAACACTGTTAATATACCAAAAAAAAAAAAATCCTTAGTCTAAACTTGTCTAGATTGTAAAATACATCACTAGGGTGATTTGGCGATTATTTTTGGACCTGAAAGCTTCTGTGTCTGACTGTCCTGGAACACTGGTCTTCTTACTGCTAAGTTGTGTCCATTTGTTTCTGGTTTATACATTTCAGAAGACCTTATGGTTCTGTTGTTCAGATCTGGGTTTAATTGGAGAATTAATTATCTGAGCAAGGATATGTAAGCCAAGTTGAGTTTGGGGGTGAGGGCTGTGATCTCTGCTCCTCAGTAGACAAGAAAGTCTTTGTGAATCTTTGTTGATTGTATATTTACGTAAGCAGATGTTCCATATAGAAGAGGGAAGAAACTAGTGAGAGTAGCCTGTAATCAGATCGTTTTTGGCTAAGATGAGGACAAAAGCTCCTTTATCTCTCTGCAGTAGCTTAGCCTAGGAAGACCTGCAGCCCGAGCTGTGAGGTCCCCGTTTCAGTTCCACGCAAGCATTTGAGCTCAACAGGAAGGAATGAGGATTCATTTGCTTGGCCTCAGCCTTCAGTCATGATTTCTGATTAGCATGGGTTTCTCAGATGGAATTCATAAGTGCCTTGAATATCCTTCTTCTCATTCCAGGAATTCTTTAGTTAGGTATTTTCAGAAGTTTCTTTCTTGTAAATCCATGTGACCCAGGCTACTAGACTGCCTATACTAGTTTCTGGCTTTCATAGCAACCCGTAGGAAGAGTTGTTTGTGTCCATTTATGGTAACCTTAGTGAAAGTGATGTAACATAGCTTTAAATGTGTCTCTTGTCTATAGCAAAGTTAGAGACCCTATGCTTATGATGACTGTCTCTGAAAGAATCTGCTTCTCTGCATCATAAGTACTGCATATTCCATTGTTCCCAAGATTCCCTTATCATTTACTGTTTTTCTATAGTGGAAGTGCATGCACTAACCTTAGCCTTCTCATCTGGAAAGTTGGGGTAATAGTAAGTGTCCTCCTTATCTCACAGGATCGATTCAAATATAAGATGGTGATGTGAAAGTGCTTCTTGGAGTATTATAGAAACAGCAGGTAAAAACAAACAAACAAAAAAAAAACAAACAAAAACAAACAAAAAAAGAAACAGCAGGTGACTTGGGGTACATAAAGGCCTGCTGAGACCAGGCAGGTAATGGGAAAGAAGGAGACCAGATGCATAAGAAAAATAACAGTGACATCACAGTGAAAAAATGTCAACTGGCCTAGGAGACATTATCCAGCTTGCATGCTATGAAAATGGGGCTAGAGGTCCAACTGCTATTAATTCCAGTCAGTTTTTTTTTCTTTTTTAAATATGGGACTAGTGTTGCAATTCTCTTGGTTTCTCTTTCTTTTAAGTCTTGCTTTCATTGTATGAAAGTTTGTATGTCTCTGTGAGAGAGAAAGGGAACAGAATACTGCTCTGCCATCTATAATTTTGTTGTTGTTAACATGGTGCTAGGAATTGAACCCACGGCACTTATGTATTGAACCACAAAAATATCTTCTTGAGAGGCCCCTGATTTCATTTTTAACTTAATTTAATTTTTAATTTAATTAATTAATTTTTTTTTTGTTTGTTTCCAGGGTTATCTCAGGGGCTTGGTGCCTGCACTATGAATCTATTGCTACTGGAAACCATTTTCCCCATTTTCTTGCCCTTGTTGTTACCCTTGTTGTTGTCATTGCTGTTGTTGTTGGATAGGACAGAGAGAAACCGAGAAAGGAGGGGAGATGGAGAGAGGAAGAGAAAGCTAGACACCTGTAGACCTGCTTCACTGTCCATGAAGCGTCTCACCTGCAGGTGGGGAGCCAAGGGCTGGAACCAGGATCCTTACGAGGGTTCTTGCGCTCTGCGCTTAACCCACTGCTGCTACCGCCTGACCCCCTATTTTGTTGTTGTTACTGTTGTTGTTATTGCTGTTGTTGGATAGGACAGAGAAAAATTGGGTTAGGAGGGGAAGACAAAGGGGGGAGAGAAAGATAGACATCTGTACACTTGTTTCACTGCTTGCAAAGTGACCACACTGCAGGTGGAAACTTGGGGGGCTTGAACTGGGCTTTGCACCATGTGTGCTTAACTCACTGCACTACTTGTTGGGCCCCCTTTATTTTTTTAATCTTATTTTATTTTATTTTTTATTGCCATGAGGATTATTGCTGGATCTTGGTGCTGGCACTATGAATCCACTGCTTCTGGCAGCTGTTTTTTCCTCACCTCCCCTTTTATTTTATTTGGTAGGACAAAGAAATTGAGAGGGAAGGGGGGGATAGAAAGGGAGAGAGGAAGATAGACACCTAGAGTACTACTTCACCGCTGCAGGTGGGAAGCGGTGGATTGTTCCTGGGTCCTCTTGCATGGCAATGTGTGCACTTAACCAAGTGTGCCGATGCCCAACCTTAGCCCTTACCCCCAATTTTCTTCTTAAAGAATAATCTCTAGATATTAAAAAAATCAACATTTTAAATTCATACAAATTACTATATTAAATATTAATTCATTATTAAATATGTCCACACTGTGCAGAATAAACAACATATTATTTTGTTATTTAGACACAATCTGCAGTTCATAGGTTTAAGACCTTTGCTACAGGACAGTTGTAGAACTGTATGTAATTGGAATAAACTAGGTATTTCTATTTTTTAAATTTTGGCTCAGAAATCAGACTGCACTCATATTTTCAGACAAGTTGTTAGGAATTTATTCCTGACACCAAGAGGTGAAGTTTGCAAGAAGGTTATGTTGGTTCAATCTTGGAAAGAATTTGTAGAGTCAGAGGTGTTAGAAACAGGATAGAGTCATATCAATCAAATACAAAACAAGAGCTATGACAAAAATCTTTGGTTGGGGATCTGAAATAGTTTTTTTTTTTTTTTTAAGCTACAAAGAAATAACAGACAAAGTGAGTTGTGAACTTCCTGCCATGGGGATCATTCAAATTGACACATTCAAGTGGCTTGAGTTTGACATGTTAATGCAACAGTAGTCATCTTAACAGATGATTTTTAAGTCCCTTATTAAGGGCCTACTAAGATTCTGGAACCAAAGGTGTAAATCTGGTATTAATTACTGATTTTCTTGAGCCACCTATTTTTGCCTTCTTATTTAAATAAGATAATTTATATAACCCAGCCAGCACAATTATAGGCAAGCATTAAATGCTTCTTTTCTTATATTTGGCCACACTTTGGAAAAAGTATTGCATCTCAAAGTACCATCACATTACTAGGAAACATACTAGGAATAAATTTTGAGGTAAGGAGATATTTTTTATTTCTATCCAGTTAAAATCTATTCAAATGAGCTTTCATATTTAAAGCCAGGAAATATTTCATAGTAAGACTTGAATGAATAGATTTTAAGAACATTTTAAAACATTATTTATTTATTTATTTGATATGACAGAGAGAAATGACAGAGAGAAATGACAGAGGGAAGAAGGATAGAGGGAGAGACACAGAGACAATTGCAGCACTGCTTCACTGCTCATGAAACTTTCCCCCTGCAGATGGGGACCAGGGGCTCGAACCTAGTTCCTTGTGCATTGTAGTGTGTGTGCTTAACCAGGTGCCCCAAGAGTTTCGTCTCCATAGGTCCTTCATAATACTTGGCCCTTGGCAGTCTGTGAGCTTGCTATTCTTTGGTGTCTACTGTCCTCACTGACAATCTCCAAATAGGCATTTATTTGTCTAGGGTCAGTAGTAATAAATGCATTACAATTAGCTTTTAAAATGTTTTTAGAACTTTAAAAGTACTAAAAAGTTAATTTGTTTCCCTGGTCCCTGGAGCACTGTTACCATTTATCTGCCTTGGAACATGTGTCTGTTGGGTCCTGTTCTCAACTCCTCTCCAGAAACTGTGGTCCCTAGGTGTTTCCTACAAAGGTGCCTCTGATCTCCTGAGGCACAGTCATACCTGCCGTTGCATCATAACTACTGAGACCTCTGAGGGGGACGAGCAAGAGAATCCCAGTGGAGACCATATACCACAGGTCTAGGAGTTTAAGCATTTTTTTTTTTTTGCCTTCAGGGTTATTGCTGGGGCTCGGTGCCCGCACTACAAATCCACTGCTCCTGGTGGCTATTTTTTCCCCTTTGTTACCCTGGTTGTTTTATTGTTGCTGTGGTTATTATTGTTGTTGTTATTGATATTGTTGTTGTTGGATAGGACAGAGAGAAATCTAGAGAGGAGGGGAGACAGAAAGGGGGAGAGAAAGATAGATACCTGCAGATCTGCTTCACTGCTTGTGAATTGACCCACCCTGCAGCTGGGGAGCTGGGGGCTCGGACTGGGATCCTTACACCAGTCCTGAGTTTAAGCATCTTAAAGTGAACTGTTAATAAGCCATGGTATACAATGCTACCTTGACAAATACATCTCCTTGCCATCCCTTTAGGTAAAAACCATCAAGAACATAGCTCAAGTGGAACAAAACTGGATGGATTAATTCACTGTAATGAGAACCTCCCCTGTGGAGCTGGAATGGAGGGACACTTCAGTCATGCTAGTGAGGTACTAGAGGATCCAAGTTTATGAGTGACCTGGGGGGAGGGTTTCACGAGTTGGTTTTGGATTAAGTGGATTCTCTCAGAAAATGAGATCCTGGAGCGCCCTTGGCGCAATCGGTTAGCACGTGGTATTATACAGAAAATGAGATCCTTTGGATTAAACAGATGCTCTTCTTGGGGGTAGTCCTAAGATCATGTACCTTAGTAAAATAGGACTGTGGTAAAGGAACTGTAATCATTTGTACTCATCAGGATTGGAGAATGTTGGCCTTTGTTGGCTTGGATAATGGTTTTTGCTTTGCTTTGTACTTGGATGTGAACAGAGAGGTCTCATCTTTCTCCTATTTCATCATAGTCAAAGTGGTCTTTTCTGATCTGTGAGATGGTTTATGCTCAACTGGAGAGCAGCATGACCCACCTGGGAATGCCAGGCTAGCTCTGTGATGTCAGACCTAGTTGCTGGGACTGTGCTGCTTTGTTTTGTCCTTTCAGCTCTCCCTTGACAGAGGACAACAAATTTGAATTTATTCCTTAGATTTCTGTGTGAGAATATAATACTGGGGGTGAAGTAATCTCCACTCTCCTTCTTTCTTTCTTTCTTTCTTTCTTTCTTTCTTTCTTTCTTTCTTTCTTTTTAAAAAATATTTTATTTATGAGAAAGATTGGAGGAGAGAGAAAGAACCAGACATTTCTCTGGCACATGTGCTGCCCGGGATCAAACTCAGGACCTCATGCTTGAGAGTCCAAAGCTTTATCATTGTGCTACCTCCCGGACCACACATCTCCTTCTCCTTTCATGCTTGGTTCTTTCATATCTGAATCTATATCATGTCTTGAAAAAGACCCAGCACTCAGGAATATGCACAGCCCATCTCACATACCTAAACTGACTCATGGTCAGCATGTGGGTCTAAAGGTCTGTACTTTGACAGTGAGGTGCACCCTCAGGAGAATGATCTCAGGAAATCCTCCCCCACCCCTCCACCCCCCACCCCCACCGCACCATCACCAGGCCTGAGAGGCAGACACAGGGCTAATTGGACACAGAATTCCAGAGTCCTGGATACTGGGAACATAATCTAGTAGTGGACTGTAGGTGATGCAGTTTGCCATCGCCTAGGGAATGTCAAAGGGTGGAAAGGGCTATTAGAACTTTAGTGGTGGGCACGGAACTATGAAACTTAATGTCACTATCATTAAAAAAAAATCCCCCTTAAGGTAAGAATAACTTCATGTGGGACCAGGCAGTAGCACAGTTGGTTAAGCGCACATGGTACGAAGGACCTGTGTAAGGATCCAGGTTTGAACCTCCAGCTCCCCACCTGTAAGGGGTTCGTTTCACAAGTGGTGAAGCAGGTCTGCAGTTGTCTATCTTTCCCTCTTTCAGTCTTCTCCTCCTCTCTTGATTTCTCTCTATCTTATCCAACAACAACGACAGCAATAATAAGAGCAACAAAAGGGAAAAAGTGACCTTCAGGAGCAGTGGATTTGTAGTGTAGGAACCAAGCCCCAGCAATAACCCTGTAGGCAAACAAACAAACAAACAAACAAACAAAAAACCTTCATGTGATGATACTTTAAGAGGCTGAAATTAAAGGTTTTAAGTTTTTTTTTTTTTTAAGATTTTGTTTATTTTAGTTAGAACGATGTAGAGAGAATACTGCTTAACTCTGGCTCATGGTGGTGCAGGAGATTGAACCTGGGATTAGGCATAAAAGTCTTTTTTTTTTTTTTTGCCTCCAGCATTATCACTGGGGCTAGATGTCAGCACTATGAATCCTGCCCCTGGTGGCCATTTTATTATTATTATTATTATTGTTATTATTATTATTATATAGGACAGGGAGAATTTGAAGGAATGGGGCTTGGAACAGGATCTTTGCACAGGTTCTTGTACTTCATATTATGTCCATTTAACCCAATGCACCACTGCCAGGTCCCTAGGCATGAAAGTCTTTTGCATAACTATTATATTATCTTTCCATCCCAAATTAAAAACATTTAAAGTCAGACACTGAGGAATCATTGGTATAAATAATGATACTATGACCCCATGAAAAAAGTCACCTTGCATTCCCCTTTCAGTGTCTTCTGACTTGGAGACCCTAATATCTTTTTTTTTTTTTTTGCCTCTAGGGTGCTGGCACTACGAATCCACTGCTCTTAGTGGCCATTTTCCCCCCCATTTCATTGGATAGTACAGAAAGAGATTGAGAGGGGGAGGAAAAGATGTGGGGAGGGGGGCAGAGAGGAAGATAAACATTTGTAGACTTGCTTCACTGCTTGTGAAGCGACCCCTGCTGTAGGTGGGGAGCTGGGGCTTGAACCAGGATCCTTGCACAGGCCCTTGTTCTTCTTACTATGTGTGCTTAACCCAGTGCATAACTGCCAGGCTCCTGAAACCCTAATATCTTTATGTACAAGAATTATAAGTTTATGTTTCTCATTTGTTTGAGATAGTTGGTTTTTTTTTTTTTTTTTTTACAAAAGAGAAATATATATATTTAAACCAGAGCACTGCTTATCTTGGTTGATGGTGGTGCAGGGGATTGAACCTGGGACATTGAATACTTATATAAATATTTTCTATAACTATTATTGTTATCTCCCCTCAAATCTTTATTATTTTTATATGATATTGGAAAATTGACTGAGGGCTATTGGATGTACAGTACCCAAGAGTGGTTTTCCTGATCGAGTCTTCCATTCTACATATTTAGAGTGAGAAAGGGAGAAGAAAGAGAAGTGAGAGGGAGTTAGACACAGAGAGAGACACTATACCATTGCTCCACCATCATGGACCTCCCATGTAGTGCTAAGAAATGAACCTAGAGCTTCATGCATAGCAGGCCTGCACTTTTCCTGCCACGCCACCTTTCCCCCAACTTGGATAATTTTACTTTCATCATCTAGAATTTTAAATTTCTTTTTAAAAAATATTTTTGCTTATTTTATTTTAATGAGAAAGAGTAGATACAGAGGGAAAGATACGAGAAAGAGAAAGAAATTAGAACACTGCTCAGTTCTGGTTTATGGTGGTGCTGAGGATTGAACCTGGTACATCAGAGCCTCAGGCTTGAAAGGCTTTTACATAACCGTTATGCTGTTATGTTTCCCCAGCATATTCCTTGTTTTATTTATTTATTTATTCCCTTTTGTTGCCCTAGTTGTTTTATTGTTGTAGTTATTATTGTTGTTGTCGTTATTGGATAGGACAGAAAGAAATGGAGAGAGAGGTGGGGAAGACAGAGAGGGAGAGAGAAAGATAGACATCCGCAGACCTGCTTCATGGATGTGAGGTGACTCTCCTGCAGGTGGGAAGCAGGGGGCTTGAACCAGGGTCCTTATGCCAGTCCTCGTGCTTTGTGCCACATGTGCTTAACCCACTGCGCTACTGACTCCCTTTGTGTTTCTTGTTTTTACAAAATAACATGTGCTTTCTCTGAAGTACTACTTAAAGCACTTGCGTCTTGCTATTAGTCATTGCTTAGTGATTTCTCAGAGCACTATACATGTATATTTTCTTTTGAAATCAGTATGAGTATGATCAATGAAGAGGTGGTTTAGGGATTAGACTTTCTGTTGAATGTCAACTCTGTAATTTGCTAACTTGGTAATAACATACTTCAGGTGCACCCCACTGATTGCCAAAATTGGGGAAATGATCACAGTTGTTCCCTGAAGCTGTAAGGATTAAATAGAAAGTGCTTGGCATGGTGTGTGACACTGGCTAAGCATTCAGTGCATGTGACACTGATATTTTATTTTTTATTTTTTTAAATTTGTTTAAAGAAGTAGACATTAACAAAACCATAGGATAAGAGGGATGCAACTCCACACAATTCCCACCACCAGATCTCTGTATCCCATCCCCTCCTCTGATAGCTTTCCTATTCTTTATCCCTCTGGGAGTATGAACCCAAGGTCATTATGGATGCAGAAGGTGGAAGGTCTGGTTTCTGTAATTGCTTCCCCGATGAACATGGATGTTGATTGGTCGACCCATACTCCCAGCCTGCCTCTCTCTTTCCCTAGTGGGAAAGGGCTCTGGGGAAGCAGAACTCCAGGACACATTGGTGGGGTCGTCTGTCCAGGGAAGTCTGGTCGGCATCATGCTAACATCTGGAACCTGGTGGTTGAAAAGAGAGTTAACATACAAAGCCAAACAAATTATTGAACAATTATGGACCTAAAGGCTGGAATAGTACAGATGAAGAGTTGGGGGGGGGGTCCTCCATTTTGTAGATAGCTAGCAGACATATTTTAGTTATATTTCAAAGGGCCTGTAGCTATACTAGTTTTTTTTCTTTTTTTTTTTTTTCCCCCCTCTGAGCCTGAAATCTTATATGTAGGTGGATCCAAGTTATTGTCTAGGGAGGTGATGTCATGGCTGCAAAAGGGACAGAAAGCTCTATCAGGGAAGAGAGTAGCTCCCTAATATGGGAAAGGGATATAAATATTGTCGACTGTAAACCCCACTGATTTGATTTGGTCTGGGGCACATATTCAGCTTAGGAGCCTATGTGACCACTGCATCCCTGTAGATGTGAGCTCATATTCTGTGGTCATAAGTAGGAACATTCCAAGCTGCCCCAATATCAACCCATCTTCCTCAGGTGTAGCATAGAGTATGTTGTCCACCCTCCCTTTGGAGGATCGAACATTCTCTACCATGTTGATCCAAGTTGAGGGCAAGGTTCTATGTGGGGCCCACAAAGGGGTCTATTTTGTTTTTCCTGATGGAGATGACCAGTAACAATGGAGAGAGGGATTTATTTGAGGTCTAGGACCATCATGTCTTTTTGGGTATCTCAGGACTCCCCGAAGAGGGCCCCAGCTGATGGGGTGGCCTGATAGTGACTGAAGAGTTATCATTAAAGTATGCCAGTCTCTTGCCCTTATTCAGCTTTTGCAGTCCTTGCTTTGCTATGGTTAGCTTTGGAGTGAGTAAGAGAACTGTAATAGGAAGTAGGTGAGAAGGGTTTCTAAGTCTAATTAGATACTATTTCATTAGGAACTTTATATTAACTCACTGCAGACTATTTTGTACTTTTGCTTTCAGGTATATATTTTGCCCTAGTTTATGGATACCTGTGAACATATGCTCTATCTCACAGGACCTGGTCTATATCTAGGTTTTGGGACTTTGTTAGGAAGTGAACCCCCTGGAATGGAATTAGAGAATACTATGAAAGGAAAGGTCTCACCCGAATAATGAAGCTGAAGGGTTGGCATTCCATGCCTGAATTCTCTGGACACAGTCTGAAGTGAAGCATGCTGAGGGTGGTACTCATTGCGTTGATTAGGTTGGGATTGGTGGATGCAGTATTATTTGGTATGAATTGAGAGAATCATTCAGGAAAGTTAGCCCCACCCTAGAGGTTCCAGGACTGATGGAAATATAGGCTCTATAGTGGAAATGTGAGGTTCCTGCTGTCTTAGGGTTCAGGAAGACAACAGACAGTTATTGTTATAATCACATTATTTGGTAATTGGGTTAACTTTGAAAAATCCCTTTGTTAGGATTTGGTCTGTAATATCCAATATCACCATAATTTATGTCCTTTGACATTATTTGTATATAGCTGTGCCACTGGTTGCTTCTTTTCTCCCTGGTCTAGGCTTTTGAGAGAGTCAATATATCAAAGAGTCAGCCTATGTATTAAAAAGTCTCAGTCTGTACTTTAAAAAGTTTGAGACATTCAATTTTCCCCTCTCATATTAGTTAAACAGTGATTTATATGACTACAAATTAATAGGAGTGTACATAAACACCATTCCCACCACCAAAAGACTGTATCCCATCCCACCCCCACCCTCGCTGACCCAGGAAGCCGAATATCCACCCTCACCCTCAACCCAGGATTTTTACTTTGGTGCCCTACTCCAGATTTAGTCAAATCCTGCTTTTAGTTTCCCTTTCTGCTCTTCTTTCTCAACTTCTGTTGATGAGTGGGATCATCCCATACTCATCTTTATCTTTCTGACTTAGCTCACTTAACATAATTCCTTCTAGCTCTGACCAAGATGGGTTAGAGAAGGTGGATTCATTGTTCTTAATAGATGGATAGTATTCCATTGTGTATATATACCACAGATTTCTCTGCCACTCATCTGTTGTTGGGTACCTGGGTTGTTTCCAGGTTTTAGCTATTATGAATTGTGCAGCTATGAACACAGGTGTACAAATATCTTTTTGGTTGGGTGTTGTTGTTAAAATTTTCGGAGGCTCTAGCCGGCCGGGCTAGCTTCACGGGCGGGTAACAGAGACGACCAGACACATGGCTGGGCAGGGAAGCTGTATTTCTTTATTCAGGAACAACGATTCATAAACTAAACCAAACTAATCACCAAACAGAACTCCGCTGTCTCTTTGCGGCGGCGCAAGCACTCTCTCTAACTCTGGAACTCAGGAACCCAGGAACTCTGTCACTCTGGAATTCTGGCAGGTTTCCTAGGGGTGGGGCCAAGCGGGCCCTCGAAATTAATAGGACTGATCTAATTCTCTTGGCGGGGGAGAACTAGAACCCAATGTAAAGCATACAACAATTCCCCCTTTTCTTTTTAACTAAATGGCTACAGTATCAAGGGTGTGGGGTGAACAGAAACCTATATCGTACAGGCATTTTTATAAAAAGAAACTGGCACAAACATGGAGAAACATGTAAGCAAGTAACAAGAACCAGTGTGCAAAACTTTATCAGCTTAAAAAAAACATTTTTTGCTTCTGGGGGGCATATTTTCTCGACGGACATTTGCATGGGGGTGGGGAATGGCCTAGAGTCCCAAAGGCAGCTGGCTGCAATTTACTTACTATGAAACAAAACTTGTTATTAGCATATTTCTAATAGAGAAGGAATTTGAGACTTTTACATAGCAACAACGTCTTTTTAACCTTTTGTTACACCCATTCAAGATGGAGTCAGGAAAGGAAACCTCAGGCATGAGAATAATTAGCATAGCCATTGTGTGATCTACCATTTCTAATAGAGAAGGTAATGGAGAGTTTTACATATCAACAAGTCTATTTAACCTTTTGTTTAGACCAGCTTAGTTAAAATATATTAACTGTTAACTAATTTTTACCTTAGACTTTAAATGTAAGTTAATTTTATCTTTATGAGAATTACGTTGAAAATCTTTTTTATTTAACTTTGACTAGTAAGAATTTAGCCTTAAAGTTACTGTTTACCAAACTTTAAACATACACATAAACATGGTCATTAATACACTAGGAGAGAAACCTTTGTTACGAAGACATGTCATTTTAAACACGAATTTAAATCTGTACTGTCTTAGTTGTTGGGGGGGGGGTTCACCATCTGGAGGTGGCTTCCCACGCAGCTTCACTTCTAGGAATTGCAGGTTGCGATCTCTGCACAAATCTGTGCATACTCCAGCTTGTCTGCCTTCAGACCGGACTGGCAGCTGGAGATCTCGTGTGCCCAGTTTCGGCAGGGAGCCCGGGGGTCTGGGAGGCCCGGGATGGTTCCAGAATTTATAGCAAGAGGGCAGGCAGGCCAGTTTTGTAGAAGGCATGGGCCTAGGTGCCCAGGGGTGGCGGCCATGATAGGCCGCCGCGGCCCTGCCCCATGGCCCTGTCATGTCTGCTGCCCTGCTCGCAGTGGCCGAGCAGTGTGGAGGGATCACGCGTCCAGTGCCCTGCGCCACGCGGTGGAGAGCCGGCTCCTGTGGGCTGGCCTCGGGCTCTTTTGTGTTGGCATCGGGCTCCAGCGTGTTGGCATCGGGCTCCAGCGTGTTGGCGTCGGGCTCCAGCGTGTTGGCGTCAGGCTCTAGCGTGTTGGCATCGGGCTCTTGTGTGGTGGCATCGGGCTCCTGCGGGCTGGTGTCAGCCTCCTGCGGGCTGCGGGGCTGCGGGGCTGCAGGGCGCGGTGCGCAGGGTTGTCTGGGCGCAGCCAGCTGGCTGGCTGTTTAACCAGGTGGAAACAGCAGCTCCGCGCCTCGCCTCCTGCCTGCTGGCTATTCCCGCTGGCTATTCTGAGTTCACCTGAGCGGGTGGAAACCACAGAGTGGTCCAGAGATAAATGTTCCAGAAACAGCAAAACAGTCTTGTGAAGAAAGAGCAGAGGCCTTTGGAGATCTCTTCACAAGCAGAAGAGAAGGCCATAGTGTATAGGTAGCCAAATTGTCTTTACTTATCTGAGAGATGTGCAGGTCAGGTCCACGTGGGCGCCATTTGTTGTTAAAATTTCGGAGGCTCCAGCTGGGCTGGCTAGCTTCATGGGCGGGTAACAGAGATGACCAGACACACGGCTGGGCAGGGAAGCTGTATTTCTTTATTCAGGAACAACGATTCATAAACTAAGACAAACTAATCACCAAACAGAACTCTGCTGTCTCTTTGCGGCGGCGCAAGCACTCTCTCTTACTCTCGAACTCAGGAACCCAGGAACTCTGTCACTCTGGAACTCTGGCGGGTTTCCTAGGGGTGGGGCCAAGCGGGCCTGCGAAATTAACAGGACTGATCTAATTCTCTTGGCGGGGGAGAACTAGAACCCAATGTAAAGCATACAACAGGGTGTTATGAAATCCTTGGGGTATATCCCCAGGAGAGGAATTACTGGGTCATATGGAAGGTCCATGTCTAGCCTTGTTAAAGTTCTCCATACTGCTGCTCTCCACAGAGGCTTGACCAATTTACATTGCCACCAGCAGTGCAGAAGGGATCCTCTGTCCCCACAGCCTCTCCAGCATTTGTTGCTGCTGTTCTTTTTGTTGTATGTCATTCTCACAGGAGTGAGGTGGTATCTGAATGTTGTCTTTATTTGCATTTCTCTGACAATCATCAACCTGGAGCATTTTCATGTGTTTGTTAACCTTTTGGATCTCTTCTGTAGTGAATGTTCTGCTCATATCCTCTGCCCATTTATGGATGGGGTCATTTGCCTTTTTGTTGCTAAGTTTGCTGAGCTCTTTGTATATTTTGGTGATTAGTCTCTTGTCTGATGTATGGCATGTGAAGATCTTCTCCCATTTCTGTGAGTGGTCTCCTTGTTTGTGTGATAGTTTCTTTGACTGTGCAGAAGCTTTTCAATATGATGTAGTCCCATTGATTTGTTTTTGTTTTAGTCTTCCTTGCAGTTGGGTTTGTATAATCAAAGATGTCCCTACGGTTTCAGTGGAATAGTGTTCTGCCAATATTTTCCTCTAAGTATTTAATAGTTTCTGGTCTAACATCCATGTGCCTTGATCCTTTTGGAGTTGATTTTTGCTTCTGGTGAGATAAAGTGGTTCAGTTTCATTCTTCTGCATGTTTCTTTTTTTAAAAAATTTTTTTTATTATCTTTATTTATTGGATAGAGACAGCCAGAAATCAAGAGGGAAGGGGGTCATAGAGAGGGAGAGATACAGAGACAGAGATACACCTGCAGCCCTGCATCACCACTCGTGAAGTTTTCCCCCTGCAGGTGGGGGCCAGGGGCTTGAACCCAGATGCTTGTGCATTGTAATACGTGCACTCAATCAGGTACACCACCAATCGGCCACTCTTCTTTATGTTTTGACGCAGTTTTTCCAGCACCATTTATTGAAGAGAGCCTCCTTCCTCCATTTAATACTTTAGGCCCCCTTATCAAAGATTAGATGTCCATAGGTGTGGGGGTTTAGTTCTGGGCTTCCAATTCTGTTCCACTGGTCTGTGTGCCTATTTTTATTCCAGTACCAGTCTGTTTCAATAATGGTGGCCTTATAATATAGTTTGAGATCTGGGAGTGTGATGCCTCCATTTCTGTTTCTTTTCCTCAAGATTGTTTTGGCAATTCTGGGTGTTTTTTGGCTCCAGATAAATGATTGCAGTTTATGTTATATTCTCTTAAAGAAGCTTGGTGAAACTTTGATGGGTATTGCATTAAATTTTTATATGGCCCTGGAGAGAATATTCATTTTGATGATATTTATTCTTCCAATCCATGGGCATGGTATGTCTTCCCATTTCTTGGTATCAGTTTCTAGTTGCTTGAATAGTGACTCATAGTTTTCAGTATACAAGTCTTTCACTTCTTTGGTCAGCTTTATTACTAGGTATTTTATTGATTTCTGCAACAGTGAGTGGGAGTGATTTCTGGATATCTTCTTCTTCAGATTTAGTGTTTGCATAAATAAATGCCACTGATTTTTGTACATTGATTTTGTAGCCTGATACCTTGCTATATTGCCTAATAACTTCCAGTAGTTTTCTGCTGGATTCTTGAGGTTTTTCTATGTATACTATCATATCATCTGCAAATAGTGAGAGCTTGACTTCTTCCCTTCCAATCTGTGTTCCTTTGATTTCTTTCTCTTGATTGACTGCTATGGCAAGAACTTCCAATACTACATTGAAGAGTAGTGGTGATAATGGACAGCCCTGTTTAGTCCCAGATCTGAGGGGGAATGCTTTCAGCTTCTGTCATTGAGTATGATGTTGGCTGTAGGTTTGCTATATATGGATTCCACTATCTTGAAGAATTTCCCATCTATTCCCATTTTTTGTAGTGTTTTGAGCATGAATGGGTGTTGTATTTTTTCAAAGGCTTTCTCTGCATCTATTGAGATAATCATGTGGTTTTTGGTTTTGCTTTTATTGATGTGGTGGATGACATTGATTGACTTATGTATGTTGAACCAGCCTGGCATTCCTGAGACAAATCCCACTTTGTCATAATGAACAATCTTTTTGATATACTGCTGTATCTAGTTGTCCAGGATCTTGTTTAATATTTTGGCATCTATGTTCATCAGAGATATTGGTCTGTAGTTTTCTTTTTTTTGTTGTGTCCCTATCTGCTTTTGGTATTAGGGTTATGTTGGCTTCATAAAAGGTGGAAGGGAGTGTTCCTGTTTCTTTGATCTTGTCAAAGAGCTTTAAAAGTATAGGTATTAGCTGTTTCCTGAAGGTTTTGTAGAATTCCTCTGTGAAGCCATCTGGTCCAGGACTTTTGTTGTTGAGAAGATTCTTAATAAGTGTTTCGATTTCTTTGTCTGTGATTGGTGAATTTAGGTTTTGTAGTTCTTCTTGGTTCAGTTTTGGAATGGTATATGTTTCCAGGAATTCTTCCATTTCTTCCAGATTTTCTAGCTTGGTGACGTATAGTTCTTTGTAGAAGTCTCACATAATTTATTGAGTTTCCAAATTCTGTGACTTTTTAGTAATTTTCTGTTTGTTGTTGAGTGTTAGCTTTACTCCACTGTGGTCTGAGAAGATACTAGGGATGATTTCAATGCTCTTGAATTTGTGGATGATGTCTTTGCGGCCTAACATGTGGTCTATTCTTAAGGATTTGCTGTGTGGCTTTGAAAAGAATGTGTATTCCAGTTTTTTGGGGTGAAGGATTCTGAAAATGTCCAGGAGGTCTAGTCTGTCCATCTCTTCATTTAATTCACTTGTTTCTTTGTTGATTCTCTGCTTCGTTCATCTAAGTCTGAGAGTGGGGTGTTGAAGTCTCCCACTACTATTGTATTACTATTGATGTATTTTTGTAGTTCTTTCAGTAGGTATTTGATGCATTTAGATGGTCCCTCATTGGGCGCATAGATGTTAATAATTGTTAAGTCTTCTTGGCTGACTGATCCTCTAATCATTATGTAATGCCCTTGCTTATCTTTTATTACTTTATTTAATTTAATGTCTATTGTGTCAGAGATGAGAATGGCTATTCCTGCCTTTTTTTGTGGTCCATTAGCTTGTAGGATAGTTTTCCATCCTTTCACTTTATATCTGTGTTTGTCTTGTTGCGTCAGATGGGATTCTTGCAAGCAGCATATGGTTGGGTTGTGTTTTCTGATCCCTCCTCCCACTCTGTGCCTTTTAATGGGTGAATTTAATCCATTGACATTTATTAATAGTATGGATTTAATGTATTTTAATGTCATTATTCAAAAATTCTTTATTTGCTCTCATATATGGTAAATATTACAGTGATGTTCTTGTTTATAAGAGCTCTTTAAGTTACTCTTTCAGGGCAGGCTTGGTGATGGTTGCCTCCTTTAATTGTTGTCTGAGAAGGTTTTGCTCCCTCCATCTAGTTTGAATGAAAGTATAGCAGGATATATTATCCTTGGTTGAAACCCTTTTTCATTCAGGGCTCAATAGATATCTTTTCATTCTCTTCTGGCTTTTAGAGTTTGAGTGGAGTAATCTGCTGGTAATCTTATGGGTTTTCCCCTGTATGTGACTTTTTGCTTTTTCTCTTGCAGCCTTTAGGATCCTTTCTTTATCCTTTCTTCTTTTCATTGTAACTATGATGTGTCTTGGTGTCTTCAGGTCTGGGTTGATCTGTTTGGGACTCTCTGGGTCTCTTGAATCTTATTGTCCTTTCCGTTGTTTAGGTCTGAGAAATTTTCTTCCATTATTTCCTCTAGAATGTTTACTTCCCTTTCCTCTCTTTCCTCCACTGGCAGGCCAACTATAAGAATGTTACTTCTTTTGAGATCATCCCATATGTCTCTGTTGTTGTTTTCAGTGTGTCTCAATCTCTTTTTTAGCTCTTTTACTTCTTTCTTTGTTTTCTCCAGCTCATCCTTTGTCTGGCTAATTCTGTTTTCTGCTTCTGTTAGCCTGCTTTCCTTTCCCTCAGCTTCTTTCTTGAGTTCAGTTATAATATTAGCTTGTTTTGCTAGTTGGCCTTTTAGCTCAGCTATTTCAGCTTTCATTTCTCTAATTCTTGAGGTAGCTTGTATTTTCCTTGAGGTTCTTCTCTGTTGTTTCCCTAATTCTGATATCCCTTTCCTCCATAGTTGTCTTCATTTCTGTGATTATTAGGTTTATTATTGCTTGTGTACCTTTCTTATCTATGGTTACTTCTGACTGATTTGGAGTTTCTTCTGGTCTCCTGTCTTGATTCATTGTGGTAGCAGTTTTGTTTGCTGTTGGCTTAACCACTTAAAAAAATTTTTTTTAAGTTCTGTTTTGTCATTCTTCAGTTGTTGTGTTTTGAGTACAAGCCATGCTATACTAAAGACCTTTATGACAAGTGCAGTTACCAACTTCAGAAATTACAACAATAGTAACAGAAGCAAAGATTGATGCAGTTCAACCAATAATATTTAGCCAAACAACACCTCCAGTCCAAGAAAAAATAGCAACCAAAGAAAAGAAAAAGAGACAGGAAAAAAGGGAAAGCAAGAACAGGGAGTGATGCAAATCTACTGTCCACTATACTAGAGATAGAAAGGGAAGAAAGGGAAGTAGAGAAGACACACACACAGAGTCCACTCTGAGTCAGATTTCTTCCCCAAAATAATTCATAAGTGAGTATCAGTGAATTCAGAAAACAAAAGAAGGAGGAAGAAAGAAAAGAATAAAAAAGAAGAAGAAGAAAGGAAGAAAGAAAGAAATAAGTAAAAAGGAAGAACAGTGAAATATAAGAGGTTTTTTTTTTTAATTAGCTAGGAGGAGGGAAAAAGTAGAATGAAGAGGTAGAGAGAAACAAGTTCCTCTCACAGTGGATAGGACACCCAGTTACCTAGCAATGGAAAAAACAACAACTATTCATTTTAGTTAACCAGAAAAAGGTGGATGGAAAAGGGACACATGTATATAACAATAGTAGTAATAAAAATAAAGTAGAAAACTCCTAATAGTCAGTCTGCAGCTTGGGCCACTCGATTGGCTGTAGGCAGACTGAGTGAATACAGGTAAGAAGTATCCAAAAAAAAAAAAAAAAAAAACCACCCTCCAGGTTCTCCCAGGCAGGGATGAGGCTCTGATTGGTCAGTTATTTCGTCACTCAAATAGAGCTCCAGCCACTTAAAAAAAGAGAGAGAGAAGTTAAAAGGAAGAGGCTTGAAATGACACCTCTGGTGAGCCAAGAGTCATGGTAAAGAAAATAGTTCAGCGGGGAGCCTGCTAGGAGCTGCTGCACTGCTCCAGGGGGCTGGTACTGGGGTGGGGGTGGGGTGAGCTCAGAATAATCAAAAGATTTTCCTTTGTCCCTCTGACCTCCATTTGTCAGTCCAAGAAAGAGTTATGGGATTGTATTTTGGTGTCACTGACCAGCCCGTGTTCATCCTCCTACAGACAGCCCAGTATCCTACCCTATCCATTGGATTCCAGGTTGCAAGCTGCTGCCTCTTGGAGCTCACGGCAGCTGGGGCTCCAAAGTTGCCATCTTGGCTCCCATCATTCATTTCTCATGACACCGAGTTTTACAACAGTATTTCATGGGTTCCCACAGTTGGTGAGGTACTGTGCTGAACAGCAAGGACAATGTAGTAAAGCTCCTCATTCTCAAGGAGCTTACAGTATGGAGATGAGAGATGAGAAGTAAGGGTTGGGGGTAGGTAGCATAATGGTTATGCAAAGAGACTTTCATGCCTGATGCTCCATAGTCCCATGTTCAGTCTCCTGAACCACCATAATCCAGAGATGATCAGTGCTCTGGTAAAGTGAGAGAGAGGGGGAGAGAGAGAGAGAGAGAGAGAGAGAGAGAGGCAGACTGAGAAGTAAGTGGGTCTATTAGTATCACCACAAGAATGCTTGATGGAGTTCCTATTCAGTTTTTGAGAAATCAGAGGTGGTTTACTTGGACTGATGTCTCTAACATCAGAAGGTGAGTAGGGACCAACAGGGTATTGTAGGCTCTGAGGAGGAGGGGTCAGTAGGAACAGCATCCAGACCAGGGGAACTGTGGTGCAGCCATCCATGTCCCTCAAATCACTGATGCATGAGTGAAAATGGAAGGAAAGCGAATGACCATTTTTCCGTACCTTTGATTCTTTCTGAGTTGCTCTGTCACAGAGGTCTCACTGGAGCCTGGGATCCTGTGTTGAGGGCATAATGGGATGCTTGTGCCCTTAGGCTGTCAGCTGCCTTTGGGTCTGGTTCAGAATTCCCCCTGCCTGGAAGTATCCCTCACAGGCAGTATTTGCTTTAGCTTCTTTTACCCTTTTAGATTTAATCTGTTGTTTTTAATGTTTACTTTATCTCTAGTTTATAAAGTCTTAGACTTTTTTTTCTCCTACTTTTTCCTGTTGTCCTTAATGTCTTCAACTGATAGTTACTCAAGTTCATTTCATCCCTTCTGTCTTATTAGTAACAATACTTTAAAACCATTCAGTCCCCAGAATGGTCTTTGGAATATAGTCTTTTCTTTTATACTGATCCTCACCCTTACTATATGATGCTTTTACTAGAATTTAGTCTACTTTAAAAGCACTCTTAGTCAAGACATCAAATTGGCATTACAATAAAAATGTCATATGCTTTTCAATAACACACTTTAGTGAAGCCTAAATAAACAACACCTGCTGGTTATTTCAGTGGAGTCCAAGATACTCAAATATTTAAAGTCAATAATAAAAAATTTCCCAGAGATCTTAGGGACTGACTCAAAACTGAATAGGTTAGAGCCTTACAAAATATGTTAGAGGCTAAAAAAAATCTTTGAAAAATTATCACTTTAATCTTGATGTTCATATCCCCATTCTATTCCTCTTTTTCTCCTTGTTTATTAATTTATTAATGATCATTATTATTATCATTATTTTGCTTCCAGGGTTATTGCTTGGCTTGGTGCTGGCATTATGAATCCACTGCTCCTTGTAACCATTTAAAAATAAATTTATTGGATAAGACACAGAGAAATTGAGAGGGAAAGAGGAAGGGAGAGAGAGAAGAAGGATAGATACTTGCAGAGCTGCTTCACAGCTTGTGAAACTCTCTGCCCTACAGGTGGAGAGTGGAGATGTGGGGCTTAAATTCAGACCCTTGTGTAGGTCCTTGTGCTTCATACTATGTGCACTTAAGTGGATGTGCCACTGCTTGGCCCCCTTCTTCTCGTAATGATGATAGAAGTTAATAGGTTTGTTTTTGTTTTTTACGAGAGCACTGCTCAGCTCTGGCTTATGGTGGTGCAGGGACTTTATTGAATCTCAGGCACGAGAGTCTCTTTACATAACCATTATGCTATCTATCCCCATCCACTTAATAACTTTTGTACACCTGTTATATGCTAGATGCTCTGCTGAGTGAATGTAAACACTGTCTCATTTAATTCATAGAAAGAGCATAATGTAAATATTATTATTGTCTTGGTTTTCTTTTTTTTTTAAATTTCTTTATTGGGGAATTAATGTTTTACTTTCAACAGTAAATACAATAGTTTTTACATGCATAACATTTTTCAGTTTTCCATATAACAACAAACCCCACTAGGTCCTCTGATATCCTTCTTGGATCTGTATTCTCCCCACCCACCCACCCCAGAGTCTTTTACTTTGATCCAGTTCCAGTTCAGGTTCTACTTGTGTTTTCTTTTCTGATCTTGTTTTTCAGCTTCTGCCTGAGAGTGGGATCATCCCATATTCATCCTTCTGTTTCTGACTTACTTCACTTAACATGAATTTTTCAAGGTCCATCCAAGATCGGCTGAAAATGGTGAAGTCACCATTTTTTACAGCTGAGTAGTATTCCAGTGTGTATATATACCACAACTTGCCCAGCCACTCATCTGTTGTTGGACACCTGGGTTGCTTCTAGGTTTTGGCTATTACAAATTGTGCTTCCAAGAACATATGTGTACACAGATCTTTTTGGATGGGTGTATTAGGTTCCTTAGGATATATTCCGAGGAGAGGAGTTGCAGGATCATAGGGTAGGTCCATTTCTAGCCTTCTGAGAGTCCTCCAGACTGTTCTCCACAGAGGTTGGTCTTGGTTTTCATATATCAGACTTGGAGAATTTTAGTACTGTGACCACCAGTGACTGAGTGTACATGTGGACCAAGCCCTCTCCTAAAGCCTGTATACTCAGTCACTGTGTTCTAGGGCCCACTGACCTAAAGCCACAGTGGAACAAATCAAGGAGAAATCAGAGAATCCTGGTTCATAGTCATTGTGGCCAGTGTGGCTTCTAAGGGTGGAGGATTTGTCATTTACTTGAGTATTTTATTCAGGTGACCTACAACTCTTGCTAGTTAGAATGAATGCTGCTTACTTTTTCCTGTGGGTGTATACATCTCCCAGAATTGCTTAGTTTTCTTCTTCTTCTTCTCCTTCTCCTCCTTCTCCTCCTCCTTCTTCTTCTTCTTTTGAGTAGTATAGTATTATGTTCATGATTCTTAAAATGTATCTCTCTTTTAAAAATAATTTTTAATCATTCCCCTTTATTGGGGAAATTATAATTTGCAGGACAGTCATTAATGCATCTTATCTTTTAAGAAATTCATTTTGGGAATGATGTGATGTTTGGAATTGACTTCAAAATAACCCAGTTGTTGTTTGGGGAGGGAAGGGGTGATGCTGAAAGGAGAAAAGGTTGGCCATAATTGTTGTATTTGGGTGGTGGGTCAGTGGTATTTATTATGCCAGTTTTAAAATGTTTGTGTGCATTTGAAACTTAACATGATTAAATGTCTTTAAAGTTTCTGAGTTATTTCACTCTTACTGGATGTCACTGTTCCCTAACTTGTTGTAGTACATTCACCTCTTCTATTAGAGATCCATGTGAGGACCATCAGTTATTTAAGAACACCATTTAGACATCTTCTTTATGGACTTTCTCGTTACTCTTCTGTGATAAGACTTTTTAAAAAAAATTTGGTATTTATAATGCACATTTTCCTTAAACTTCCTTCCATGTACTTAAAGAAAAGATTTTCTTTTTCATTTATGAGATAAAGGATGTGAGGAAAGAGAGAATCAGAACATCAATCAGTCTGGCATATGCAATGCCGGGGATCAAACTCTGGACCTCAGACCTAAGAGTTCAATGCTTTATCCATTATACTACTCCCAGTCTGCCCTTCCACCCCCCTTTTTTTCCTTTCTGATACAGAATTTAATTGAGCCTCTTCTCATTATTTCTCCAGCACATATTTCCTTTCACAGGTAGATTTTGTGCAGTTAGTTTTTGGATCCCTTTGAAACTTTTTCTGTAGAAGTTTTTTTTTTTTCTAGAAGGATTGTTGTGCTTTAGGAGAATTTTGATTTTTTTTTCTCACTAATATGAGATTCAAATGACTGTAGTAGGTCTTCCTTATTTAACACAAACTCACATTAAGTCTTATTTAAACAGAACTCAGGGGCCGGGTCAGGGTGCACATGTTACAATGAAAAAGGACCTGGGTTCAAGCCCCTACTCCTCACCTGCAGATTTTGCAAGTAGTGAAGCACTGTTGCAGTGTCTTTCTGTCTCCCTCTCTATCTCCTCTTATCCTCCCAATTTCTGGTTGTCTCTATCCAATAAATAAAGATAAAGATTGTCAGAGAAATGCAAATAAAGAAAACAATGAGATACCACTTCACTCCTGTGAGAATGTCGTACATCAGAAAAGGTAACAGCAGCAAATGCTGGAGAGGGTGTGGAGTCAAAGGAACCCTCCTACACTGCTGGTGGGAATGTAAATTGGCCCAGCCTCTGTGGAGAACAGTCTGGAGAACACTCAGAAGGCTAGAAATGGACTTACCCTATGATCCTGCAATTCCTCTCCTGGGGTTATAGCCTAAGGAACCCAACATATCCATCCAAAAAGATATGTGTACACATATGTTCTTGGAAGCACAATTTGTAATAGCCAAAACCTAGAAGCAACCCAGGTGTCCAAAAACAGATGAGTGGCTGAGCAAGTTGTGGTATATATACACAATGGAATACTACTCAGCTGTAAAAAATGGTGATTTCACCGTTTTCAGCTGATCTTGGATGGACCTTGAAAAATTCATGTTAAGTGAAGTAAGTCAGAAACAGAAGGATGAATATAGGATGATCTTACTCTCAGGCAGAAGTTGACAAGATCAGAAAACACACACACACACACACACACACACAAGTAGAACCTGAAATGGAACTGGTGTATCGCACCACAGTAAAAGACTCTGGGGTGGGTGGGTGGGGAGAATACAGATCCAAGAAGGATGACAGAGGACCTAGTGGGGGTTGTATTGTTATATGGGAAACTGGGGAATGTTATGCCTGTACAAGCTATTGTATTCACTGATGAATGTAAAACATTAATTCCCCAATAAAGATATTAAAAAAAAAACAATTCGGCAGACCCAGATTTGATGGATGGTAAAGCCTTATACAATTTGGGGGCACTTCTTTCAGAAAAAAATATGAAGACACAATCAGCTATGACTTGGCTATTTTGAAGAAGCAAAGAGGAAACTAAAGCTCATAATCCATTAGCCTCACATTGAATCTGCCTATAGAATCTGTCAAGATGCCACCTTTAACCACCTTTAACCCCCTTCCCCAGAGGGTATGCTAACTCTATTCTTGTTCTTGTTGTTTTGTCTTTGAATAGCATCTTCATTGAGCTATAACCCACATGCCTTGCAGTCCACCTATTTAAAGTGCATAACTTAGTGGTTTTTAGTGCATTCACAGAATTTTGCAACCATGACCACAGTCCTCTTTAGAACATTTTCATACCCCCAAAAGAAGCAATGTATCCAAGAGCAGTCACTTACCACTTCCCCCCAGCTAATTTAGTCCTAGGCAACCACCAATATGCTTCCTGTCTCTAGAGATTGACCTATTTTGGACATTTGCTGTAAGTGGAATCATAATACGTGGTCTATTCGGAATGGACTCTTTCACTTAGCCTAACTTTTGCAAGGTTTATCCATGTTGTGGCATGTGTTAACACTTCATATTCATTGTTTAATATTTTGTTGTGTGGACATACCATATTTTAATTCATGACCTGACATGTTAGTTGTTTATGTCCACAGGAGGCACAATTAATGGAGTTCTTAAAGAAGGGGAGAATCTAGCCTCCTTTATGTTAGTCTTAGTCCCCCCCATTTTTGCCTCCAGGGTTATCACTGGGGCTAGGTGCTTGCACTATGAGTCCACTGCTCCTGGAGGCCATTTTTCTAATCTTGTTGTTGCATTGCTGTTGTTGTTGGATAGGATAGAGGGAAGTCAAGAAAGGATAGGAAGACAGAGGGAGGAGACAAAGATTGACACCTGCAGACCTGCTTCACATCTTGTGAAGTGACCCCCCTGTAGGTGGGGAGCCGAGGTCTTGAACCGGGATCCTTGCACTAATCCTGCCCTTTGCACTATATGGGCTTAAGCCAGTGTGCTAATGCCCGGCCTCCAGGTTTCCCTTTCTTACATTGCTCTCTCACTACTCTCTAGATTCTGGTAATTAAGAAAAAGACAGAGGGCTGGTGAAATATCTCATTTGGATAGTACGCTGCTTTGCCATGCTTATGACCAAGGTTTGAGTTCAGCCCCCACCACATTAAGGAAACTTCAGTACTGTGGCATCTTTTACTGTCTTCTGCCTCTCTGTCTCTAGAAAGGAAGAAACAAAGGAGGAAAGGAGGGGAGGGAAAGAAAGAGAGAGAAAAGGAAAAAGAAAGAGGTAGAGTTATTGTTATTCTTGTAATGAAAGTTACTGAGAGCATGTGACTTATGGATTTGAGACAGGCCCTGACAGTGGAATGGGCTGGGAAACAGTGGCCATACTCCTGCCTGCAGGTGGAATTTGGCCTACTGGTTCAAGGCAGTGCTGAATGACACATTCAGGGATGATGAAGAAACCATAAATCAGAAGCATCCTTAACAGTTGGAAGATTAGGATTGGGTTGCCTCCACTTTTGTTTATGTCCATGGCTTGGGGAATGGGGTGAGGCAGTCAAGCTTGGCTCACACAGGGCTCACTGTCTGAGGGAGGCTAGTGCTATTATATAACTCTTTTCCCCTCTGAACTTAAATGGGAACATCTTGAGCAGTTGACTTCTTCAGTAACAGAGGGAGGACTTTCCCTATGCCCTCTCAGGTTTGCAATGGAACTGAGAATTAAATTGACAACAAATAGATTGGCAGAAGGAAAACATACAAATTCTGTCTGATATTAATCAATCTGGCCCATGACCCATGTATCTCAGGGACACAATTCTAATGTATATTTTATGGAGCCGGTCAGTGGATACTTGAGGCTGAGCTACTGTATTCCATAGAGAGAACCCTTTGAGGGGGCTGAATGGTGGGGCACAAGCTTGCGTGCACATGTTACAATGTACAGAGACTCGGATTCAAGCCTTGCCTCTAGTCCTCTACAGGGGGAAAGCTTTGCTTGTGGTGAAGCAGTGCTGCAGGTGCCTCTCTTTCTCTCTCCCTGCCCTCTCGATTTCTGGCTATCTCTATACAATACATAAATATAATTAAAAATTTTAAAAAGAGAGATAACTCATTGGCTTAAATGTTTTTGGTTAGATTTCTTCCCTTTAAATCTGTCTTATCTCCCCTAGTGCTTGCCCTGCTTCCAGGGCTCATATCCCATAGAAGCTATTAGCATTCAAATCCTTTTCCAGCAGTCTATTTTGGGAGTACCCCAAACTTAAAGCCTCTGGTGGCACTTCCCAAAAGTTCCTCTATGGAAGTAAGATAGCTAACACTGCCTCCAAAAAATTGTATCCAGTACCATTATTATTATTTTTATTTCCAGGAGGGCTTGTTGCTTGTGTGATGACTCCACCACTCTTGGTGAGCCATTTTTCCTTTTTTTACCCCCCTTTTTATTTGTTTATTTTTTTATTTGATAGGACAGAGAGAAATTGAGAGGGCAGGAGAAGATAGATAGATAGATAGATAGACAGATAGATAGATGATAGATAGAAAGAACTGAAGACCTGCTTCACTACTCATGAAGTTTCCTCCCTGCAGCTAAGAAGCGGGGCTTGACCGTGGGCCCTCATGTATGGTCATGTGTGCACTTAACTGGATGCATTATCACTTGTCCCCTTCAGTTCCATTATTTAAGGTGATGACAAATTTTTAGGGTGAAGAGTGGTAGGACTAGGCCACACACTTTTATAGCACTTTAAATTTTATTGCCACTTGATAGATTTTCATGAATCTAGGAATCCTGAAGTTTGTGACATACTAAAACAATATGTAGTTAGAGTCTGGAAGTTTGTGAAGTTTGTGACATACTAAAACAATATGTAGTTAGAGTCTGGAATCTGGATAGTCCCACATAATCCATGGTCTCAAAAGATCCTGTGGGATGCTGGTCCTGTGGATACTGATGGTGAAGAAAGAGAGAGAATGGCCAGGAGGTTCTGCCCCTCACTTCTCAGTCCTCTGAGAGTTATTCCATTTGTTCTGCCTGTACTGTGCAACAGATCTATTTCCCAATTACCCTGCCTTCCAGAATTATAGGAACTTGAAAAAAAATTTTGGGCCCCCTCTTGAGGGTTTGTTGAAAATGAATTTAATTGCCAAGATACTCTAACATAAGAGGATAATAAAAATGCTTTCTGGAATGAGCTGATTGATGACAGCTTTGAGAATGCAAATCCACAGCCCCTTGTCAACAATGACTAGATGTAACACTAGCCCAGTGGTTCCTGGTAGAGGCCAGGAACATGATAAGCATCCTACATAACAGCAGACAGCCCACAGCCAAGGATTATCCTTGTATATCCTATATGTCAGTAGCACTGAAATGGAGAAACTGCAAATACTATAGCACTCTCTTTAATAAATAAAACTGAGAGGACACAGGTTTGTACATAATGTTGTTTACAAATCAGATCAATTAGAAGCTAAGGAAAAAAGTTCTTTTTTGAGGGGAGTTGGGCTGTAGTGCAGTGGGTTAAATGCAGGTGGTGCCAAGCACATGGACCAGCGTAAGGATCCCGGTTCGAACCCCGGCTCCTCACCTGCAGGGGAGTCGCTTCACAGGCGGTGAAGCAGGTCTGCAGGTGTCTATCTTTCTCTCCTCCTCTCTGTCGTCCCCTCCTCTCTCCATTTCTCTCTGTCCTATCCAACAACGACAACAACAATAATAACTACAACAATAAAACAACAAGGGCAACAAAAGGGAATAAATAAATAAATAAAATAAATAAATAAATAAATAAATAAAGTTCTTTTTTAAAAGGAAGCCAAGAAGTAGTTGTCTCTTGGAGAGTCATGAAGTGCAATGGTTAATGGCATAAAGTTGAAAGAACATGACCCAAACCTCAGGGTCTGTATTTCCTTGTTCTATGACTTTGAGTAAATTATCTGGCCTCTTTAGGTATGTGTCTTCATGTGTAAAATAGGTATCATAATGGTACCTACCTCCTTGCTCACTTTTGGCTTAAGGTGGTGCTGGGAGTTGAACCTGAGATCTGGGAGCCTCAAGCATGAAAGTCTTTTGCATAATCATTATGCTCTCTTCCTAACCCTGCCTCATTATACTGTGATGATTAAATGAGGGGAGCAAGTATAACATTTGGTATTCCATTTGTTCTGCCTGTACTGTGCAACAGATCTATTTCCCAACTACCCTGCCTGCCAGAATTATAGGAACTTGAAAAAAAATTTTTTGGGCCCCTCTTGAGGGTTTGTTGAGGGTCAATTCAAGAAATGCCATTCAAGAAGCACTCAATGACTGGAAGCAAGATTAATTGGTGGGGGAAAAACAAAACAAAACAAAAACTAACTAAATAAATAAATGACTCGTAACACGGGCCTGAAACTCAAGCACTAAGAAGAACAGCACAGCAGTGAGAAAAGGGAATGTTTCAATCTCGAAAACTAGCATTACGATGGAATCCTCTCTGAAATCCTACTTTGAAAAGATCACAGAATCTTTCTTCTTTTACCACCCAGAATCTTGCTGTTCAAATTCCTGCTGGTTTTGGTTTTCATTTTTCAATATTTCGTTCTCAAATGTAAATAAACACTCTGTGGCAGAGGCCTGTGGAGACCTTCACATAAATGAAAGCATTCTCACTAGGAGCTGTGGCCCAGACAAGAAGGTTGCAGAGCTGGCCTCCTACCACACTTCCCCCCCCACCCCCGACTCCCCCTTGCTCCTTAAGAGCTGCTTTGGGTTACCTCAGAAAAACAGCCTGTGAAAATAAAGCAGCCCAAGGCAAATACACACTGACCCTTCTTGGTCTAATATTTAAGTCCTGAGGGCTGGGGAAAAGAATCAGGAACAACATTATGGACCCCTTTGTGGGCCCCTGTAGGACCTTGCCCTCACTGTGGATCGACAGTGGTAGGGAATGTTCCATTCTCCGAAGGGAGATTGGACAGCATACTCTATCTACCACTGAGGAAGATGGGTCCTGAAATTAGTGCAGCCTGGAATATTCCTAGCCGTGACCACAGAATGCAAGCTTAGACCTACAGGGATGCAGAGGTTACATAGGCCTCTGTGCTGAACATGTGCCCCAGATCAAACCGATGGAGTTTACAGTTAACAGTATTTATACACTTTCCCCATGTTTGGGAGCTACTCTTTTCCCTGATCCAGCTTTCTGGTCCTTTTTCCAACTATGACACCATTTCCCCAGACAATAACCTGGGTCCACCTGCATATTCGACATTAGGATCAGACAAAAACTAGTAAAATCATGGGCCCATTGGAATATACCTAAAACAGACCTACTAGCTTTTTCTAAAAATGGAGACTCTGAATCTTCATCTGCAATATTCTTGCTTTTAGGTAGATGATTAGTCAATGATTTGTTCTGCTTTATGTCTTTACTCTTTTTCAGCCACCAGGTTCTAGATGCTATCATGATGCCAACCTGACTTCCCTGGGCAGACAACCCCATCAGTGTGTCCTGGAACCCCACCTCCCCAGACCCCTACTACACTAGGGAAAGAGAAAGACAGGCTGGAAATATGGATCAACCTGCCACTGCCCATGTTCAGCAGGGAAGCAATTACAGAAGCCAGACCTTCCATCTCCTGCACTCCATAATGATCGTGGGTCCATAATCCCAGAGGGATAAAGAATAGGAAAACTATCAGGGATGGGATGGGATGGGATGGGATGGGATGGGATGGGATGGGATGGGATGGGATGGGATGGGATGGGATGGGGTGGGATAGGATGTGATATGGAGTTCTGGTGGTGGGAACTGTGTGGAAATGTACCCCTCTTATCCTATGGTCTTATCAATATTTCCATTAAAAAAAAAGAATGAGTCCTCATAAGCAGAGAGGTCTCCTGGAAGCATCTGGAGCTGACTGCTCCAGAGAGTGGGTGGGGCCAAGAGGATAGAGGAAGAAAAAGCAGGAGAAAGACTGCAAGAGAGACAGAGTCTTACAACTAGTCTCAGAAGTGACATACCATCACTTGGGTCATATTCTCTTCACTGGACAAAGTCATCAGGACCAGTCTAGGGAGGGGATTATCTAAGGTTGTGAATGCCAAGAGCCATTTTTTTTCTTTTTAGATTTATTTTATTTATTCCATGAGATAGAGACAGAGACAGAGGAGAGAGAAGAGAGAGGGGCCAGAACAGCACTCAGGTGTACTTGATGGTGGGGATTAAATTTGAGGCCTCAAGCTTACAAGTTCAAAGCTCTACCTCTGTGCCACCTCCTGGGCCAGAGCCAAGAGTCATATAAAAATATTTATATATTTATTAATGAGAGAGAGAGAACGATTGTATCATTTTGGAACATGCAATGCCAAGGATTGAACTTGAGACCTCATGCTTGAGAGTCCAACACTTAGCCACTGCACCACCTAACAGACCACCAATCGAGAACCATTTCGAGAACAGTTTACCATAGGTACTACATATGTGCTGTGTACCACTGCAGGTTCACTTGATGAGAGTCAAGTATACTCATACACTCTCTTTGCCTCTTACCTCCAGATACTTGCATCACTACATCTGGGACCTGCGAGAGGTTTCTAGCCAAGTTCTATACCAATATGTTCATCTGGTCTATTTTATCTCAAAGGCATCATATTTGTTTCCTAGGAATGTGCTTATTAGTTACCACAAAATGTATTGCCTTAACACAGTACAAACTTCTTCTTTTTTTTTTTTTTCCTTCCTGGAGGCCTGAAGTCATGAATGAGTCTCAGTGGGCTAAAGTTGAGTTACTGGTGAGACTATTTCCATTTGGAAACTCAAAGAAAAAAGTGTTTTCCTATCTTTCCCAGCTTCTAGAAGCTGCCTGTATTCCTTGGCTTGTGGCCCCTCTTTCTATATTCAAAACCTGACTCCAACCTCTTCTTTAGCTATGAGATAGCCCTCTCTAACTCTGATTTCCCCTTCATCCTTTATAATGTCTTTGTGACTACATAGGGCCCACCACTAACATGACTGTGCTATTTACTCACCTGATTAATTATCCCCAGCCACCATCTTGCCATCCTTTTGCACACCATATTTCCAAGTTCTCTGTACCAGCTATGTCTTGGCTAGGCTTGACTGGTGTACAGTGAGATAGAGTGGAGGGCAGCAGAGGTATCCAGGGTGTAGTCTGTGTCCAGGCAGCATCTCTGTAGTGACTGTGCTGTCCCTTGGGGTTCTGACTCCCAAGATAGAACCTTCCTTTCAAGAACCCAGTTCTTACTGGGCAGCTTCCCAGGCTGAGGACACAGCCCTAATTCTGGTAGCAGATTCCTGCTGGTGTGGAGTTCAAGACCCCTCCCCTGGTTAGCTCTTCAACTTTCCCAACGCATTTGTAGTGAGTTCCTCTTATTAACTTGTTTGTCTTGGTCTGTCTTCATGTTGTGCTGTCTTTTAAGGAAACACTGACTTCAGGGGGTTTATGTTGCCCTAAAACTATCTGTTAACCTTATTTCCCACATTCCTTTATTCCAACTTAACTAACTGGATACACATTTCTCTCCAACTATGCTTTTTCATGTCAGAAAGTGTATGCTCAAATCATACTTGTGTGAGATACCTACCCTTGTTCTTGACTTTGCAATGTGTAGCATTCTTAGGATTATTTCAAAGTCTCCTTCTCATGTACTATTGATCATTATGCCTGGAATCATGGCCTTTTGCCCCCTCAGTGCTGTAGTGATGAACTGTTATCATGTCACAGAGCTTGTCACACAATTGCCTTGCATTGGAGATACTTATTTAGAGCCCAAGACCCAGAATTTTAGAATGTACACAGTATATTACATGGGTAAACTGAATGAATATTGGAATTCTAGCCATGGGAATGACTTACTATCATTTTCCATTAGCTAAAAGAAGGCAATTTGTTTTTATTTTGGCCTTATTTTCACTCAAGTTAGAAAAAAAGATCTTACTTTTTGAAATTACAAAACTGCTGTCCATTCTCTCATTCTATCTAATGTCAATGACCTGGGTCTCAGTTTCTCCATAAAAAAAATTAAGACCTCTATTTCAGCTCATAATTTAAGAAGCACAATGAGAATGCGAGCTATTTCTGTTATTTGTATGAGTGAAGAAGTTGGCATAGTCAAGTTCCTTTGTTTGCCAATCCAATAAATTAATTTTAGTCCAATAAATTAATAATAGTTAATCCAATAAGTTCATAGCCCAATAAATCCACATGTCCATCACCTCATGCTAAACTGCAGAGGTGGCTAAACTGGAAAGTGTCTAATGAATTTTTCCCATTTATGTGAGCAGGGGAAATGACTTGTAGCAAAGAAACCCAGTGCTGTCACAGACATAACACAGTGTGGGTTGGCCAGGCTATTTAAACTAGACCAGGACAGTGATGATAAGTAATAGAAAAGAAGCAAAAGGAGAATGGAAGGGATTATTTATTGTGAGATTTAGAGGGAAAAGATCTAATGAAAATATTGTGAACTGTATCCTGACATGAATTTAAGTAAAAACTAAGCATGGATGAACACAGCATAAAGTGACCTTGCCATGGGTACACACTATCACCTGTGCCAATATAGTTTAGGCCAGATTTTGGTCAGTACAAGGGATTTCTTTCCTGCTGTTGAGAATCTTTTCACAACTTTGCTCACATAAATTTATCACCACCATGCTGTAATACCACCAGGCCAAAATCAATAAATTTCCCATGAGATTAGACTCTAGAGAAGTCAGGAGCTATGTTTTCTCTGCCTGTGTCCTCAGTTATAAGAGTGCTCAATCTTTAAACAATCTGGAGTCATTGCTTATTACGTAAATGACTCGTTGATTGTAATAGCATCAAATTTTAATACCAAAAATCCCTATAGGCCAAGTTGTCTGACAATGGGCCTTCCAGATAAGATTTGGACTGAAATTTAGAGAAGAATCAAAGAAGGGGTATAAAATTAGGTGCCTGCTACCCTCTCCCTACTTGCCCTACTCAAGCCTGGGCATGAGGAAGGGGACCTTGTGGGAATGGGGAGAAATAGAAGCAAAGACACATGGTCAACAACAACAGTGATGTATGGCGGAGGTGTAAAAAGTGTGCACAGGTCTGGTTGTAAAAGGAAAAGAAGGATAGTGGTAAATACATCTGTAAAAATCAAGTCATTGAATTTGAGTTTAAAAGCAATGCTGTTGGGACTTTTTACTTGATCATTTTTGGTTAGAGACAGAAATTGAGAAGGACGGGGGAGTAGAGGGGAAGAGAGAGACACCTGTGACATTGCTTCACTGCTTATGAAGCCTTTCTTCTTTCTGCTAGTGGGGACTGGGCGTTTGCACTGTAACATGTGCGTTCTACTGGGTGCACCACTACCCAGCCCTTCTGTTTGATTCTTTTATTTATTTATTTATTTAAGAAAGGAGACATTAACAAAATCATAGGATGGGGGGGGGGTAAAACTCTACACAATTTCCACCACCCAATCTCCATATCCCATCCCCTCCCCAATAGCTTTCCCATTCTCTTTCCCTCTGGGAGCATGGACCCAGGGTCATTGAGGGTTGCAGAAGGTGGGAGGTTTGGCTTTTGTAATTGCTTCCCCGCTGAACATGGGCATTGACTGGTTGGTCCATACTCTCAGTCTGCCTCTCTCTTTTCCTAGTAGGGTGAGTCTCTGGGGAAGTGGAGCTCCAGGACACATTGGTGGGGTCTTCAGTCCAGGGAAGCCTGGCTGGCATCCTGATGGCATCTGGAACCTGGTGGCTGAGAAGAGAGTTAACATACAAAGCCAAACAAATTTTTGAAGAATTGTGGACCCAAAGGTTGGAATAGTGGAGAGGAAGTGTTGGGGGGGGGGTACTCACTGAAAACTCTAGTGTACTACTGCTTTCAGGTATATATTTGCCCTAGTTTATGGATAAGTGTGAACATATGTTCTATCTCCTGGAACCTGGTCTATATCTAGGTTTTGGGACTTTGTTAGGAAGTGAACCACCTGGGATGGAATTAGAGAATACTATGAAAAGAAAGGTCTCACCTGAGTGATGAAGCTGAGGGTTGTCGTTCCACACCTGAGGTCTCTGGACACAGTCTGAAGTGAAGCATGCTGGGTGGCACTCATTGCGTTGATTAGGTTGCAATCAGCGGATGCAATATTATTTGATAAGAATTGGGAGAAGCATATGGGAAAGTGGGACCCTAGACCAGAAACAATCAAATTCTTAGAGGAAAACATTGGCAAAACACTTTCCCACCTCAACCTCAAGGACATCTTTGATGAAACAAACCCAATTGCAAGGAAGACTAAAGCAGAAACAAACAAGTAGGACTATATCAAATTGAAAAGCTTCTTCTGCACAGTTAAAGAAACTATCACACAAACAAAGAGACCCCTCACAGAAATGGGAGAAGATCTTTACATGCCATACCTCAGACAAGAGACTAATCACCAAAATATACAAAGAGCTCAGCAAACTTAGCAACAAAAAAAGCAAATGACCCCATCCATAAATGGGCAGAGGATATGAACAGAACATTCACTCCAGAGGAGATCTAAAAGGCTAACAAATATATGAAAAACTGCTCCAGCCCACTGATTGTCAGAGAAATGCAAATAAAGACAACATTGAGATACCACCTTACTCCTGTGAGAATGGCATACAACAAAAAGGACAGCAGCAACAAATGCTGGAGAGGCTGTGGGGACAGAGGAACCCTTCTGCACTGTTGGTGGGAATGTAAATTGGTCCAGCCTCTGTGGAGAGCAGTCTGGAGAACTCTCACAAGGCTAGACATGGACCTTCCATATGATCCAGTAATTCCTCTCCTGGGGATATACCCCAAGGACTCCATAACACCCAACCAAAAAGATGTGTGTATTCCTATGTTCATAGCAGCACAATTCATAATAGCTAAAACCTGGAAGCAACCCAGGTGCCCAACAACATATGAGTGGCTGAGAAAGCTGTGGTATATATACACAATGGAATAGTATGCAGCTACTAAGAACAATGAACTCAACTTCTCTGACCCATCTTGGACAGAGCTAGAAGGAATTATGTTAAGTGAGCTAAGTCAGAAAGATAAAGATGAGTATGGGATGATCCCACTCATCAACAGAAATTGAGAAAGAAGATCTGAAAGGGAAACTAAAAGCAGGACCTGACTAAATTGAAAGTAGGGCACCAAAGTAAAAACCCTGTGGTGAGGGGGAGGGTGGACATGCGGCTGTTTGATTCTTAATCCTCTCCTCAACCCAATTGCCTAAACTTGGGGTTGAGGACTGAAACACTTTTCTGCTTACCCTGGCCATGGCTTCAGAGGGTGCGGAACAGACTACATAGTTTTTGTAACTTTCAAAGTGGAAGACAGAGAAATGGGAGCTACCTTGCCCACCAGAGCAGGCTGAGTCAGTCCAGAATCCTGCAGAGGTAGTGGCTGAATGTGGATGAATCCAGTAGTCAGGAGCTCCCCCAGGAAGCTGTTGAATCATTCCTCTCACAGACAAACTCAAAACATGTTTTTACTTCAGCTTACAGCATGGACAATCCTTGGGTGTAGTGCAAGTTCAGCAGATTATTGGGGGATCTAAATATATCTTTTTTTCCCCCTTCCAGCTAATCAGATTATATTGACTGATTAAATAGGATTTGTTAATAACATCCACTTAAGGGACGGTGGAGAGCTTTATTAATAAGTCATTATGTTGGCAACGCTAAATGCCTGGCTTTCAAAAGTGATTCCAAAGCTTCTGTATTGTAGACATTTGTACTATTTAAGAAAATGTGTTATACCCGGTGTGTTGCATTTCTGCAATGCCCAAAGATAGTATGAGCAAAAAAGACCAGGAGCATGTCCCAAACCTTCATAAAGTAAACTGTTCGTCCGGAGAGTATGTTCTTCTCTTTTGCTTCATGTTTTTCCTAAAAATTTACAGTCCTGACTGGCTCTTGGTGAAGAGCTGCATAATAAATAGAAGGCTCCTCTAAGTGACAGATGGGTTCACATAATCTGTTCTTCCCATTTAATTTATGCCTCTGCAACTTGACTGTCCTTGGTCACTTTTTAATTCAGATGGAAGGACAGAAAGAGGAGAGATACCACAGCACTTGGCCTCCCTCTTGTAGAATAGCACAATTCCCATGTTTTGCTGGGGCTGAAGTCTGGGCCATGCACATTGCAAGATAATAGCCAGTGAGCTATTTTCTATCAATTTTAGAAACAGACCACTCAATGTTCATCATAAAATGTTTGCCTTTCCTTTAGAGATGAGATGGGATAAGGAAATGAGTAGAGGTGGGAATTCAGAGGTCTCAGCCTTTCCCACCCCTTTCCCAATTTAATTAACTGTATAGATGTCCATGGTGAAGTCCGAGACTGACATTGGATATGAAGACGGAGCACACAAACTATAAAGTCAGATGAAATTGGAGTCCTTGGTTTTCCATGTGGCAGTGCTGGCTACGATAATTGCTCTGTGCTTCAGTTTCTTCTTTTGTGCTCACCTGATTGTGTTATAGAACTATAGAAATTATCATGTGCATGTCTAAGAAAGGACTTCGTATGTATTCAAAATTCAATAAGTGACAGTTAATAAAGCCCATATATAAGCCAGATGTCACATACCTAGATGCATTTAAAAACCAAGTAGGTGTTTTAATGAACAGTAGTGGAGGAATGGGGGAATTTGAGGTGTTGAGACATTCAAGTACTGTCTAAAGGCACCAAACTCAATTTTGAAACTCCTTTGTGGGTTGTACCAATCACACTGAAGAGCTAAATCATGCCCAGAAGCTGCTGTAATTATTGAGTTGTGAAGTGAATAAATAGAATGGGTTAACATTGATAAGAGATAATCTGTAGGAATTATATTACAGTTAAAATGAAAGGTGACAACTCCTGAATTTTAGCTTGGGATGACCTGCTCCATCCCAGTGGGAAACCTAGATGTGAAATTGGGGGAAGGAGATGTTATCGGGAACCTAGCCACTTCATCTGTTTGCTTTTCCTTTCTTACTGACTTTTATATTTTATCTTTACCTTTCCCTCCCTCCCCCCATATATCTTTAAAAAATTGTATTAGTGATTTAATAATTATTAACAAGATTATGAGAAAATGGGTGCAATTCCATACAGCTTTCATCACCAGAGTTCTGTGCCCCATCCCTTTCATTGGAAACTTCCCTGTTTATCCCTCTGGAAGTATGGACCAATTTTCTTTATGGAGTGCAGAAGGTGAAAGGTCTGGCTTGTGTAATTGCTTCTCCACTGGACATGGACATTGGCACATTGATCCACACCTCAGCCTGTTTCTATCATTCCCTAGTAAGGTAAGGCTCTTGGAGAGGTGAGACTCTAGGACACATTGGTGAGGTCATCATCCCAGGAAAGTCAGGATGGCATCAGAGTTGTGTCTATAACTTAGTAGCTGAAAGGTGCTAAGATATAAAGCGGGACAAATTATTTAATAAACAGGAACCCAAAGGTAGGAATAGAACAGATGAAATTAGGGGTCTCTGGGTGGGAAGAAGCTAGGAAGTCTATTTTAGGTATGTTCCAAGGAGACCATGGCTTTAGCAATTTTTGCTTGAGCCTGATAGCTAACATGCAGGAGGACTAAAAATATTATCTGGGAAGATAGTGTCAGAGTTGAGAATATGACTAGAAAGCTAGATTAGGGCAGAAAGTAGCTCCCACATGTGAAGATAGTATATAATTGCCATTAACTGTTTACCCCATTGGTCTGACCTAGGGCCCATATATATTCCTATTTAGCACAGGGGCCTGTATAACTTCTGAGTCCCTGTCAGTCTGAGCTCGCAGTTTATGGTCACAGCTGGGAATATTCTAAGCTGCACTCATTTCAGGACCAGTCTTTCTCAAGTGGCAGGCTAGGTTGACCCAGTCTCCCTTAAGAGAGTAGGGCAGTCCCTACTATTGCTGCTCTACACTGAGGGCAAGGTTCTGTAGTGGTCCACAAGAGGGCTTATGATGATGTTCCTGATGGAAGTGACCAGTGATGGTGGGACACACACATATCATTCCTTTTCTTTTCACTCTAGGCCTGGCATGATGTCCAGTGGTCCCCAGGAACATTCACTAGTGACATTCCTAAGTGAGGGAGGAGGACAACAGTAAATATTCATGGTTGTAGACCACACCCACTGTAGAATATTAATATTGGAAAGTTTTTATTCTCAGAAGAGCTGTTAATATGAAGAGAAGGTCTGAATATCCAAATGCAGAATCCTATGGAAGAATTAAAGAAAAATATTCTATAGGTGTCCTGAGAGGAAAAATAAACTATACACATAGAATTATAAAACTAAATAACTCTTAACAACAGGTCTAAAATCTAGACATTAAAGGCTACAATGGTTTTTCACATTTTGAGATAAGGTTATTTTTAGAATGGAACTCTTATTTTCAATTGAATGTCAGCCCAATAAGAAGATGCCATGAGAGCATTTTTTTTTTTACTCATATAATGTTTTAATTCCCAATAACTCCTTGTTGAAAAATCTTTGAGGAAATTAATCAAGAAGAGGGGAAATGTGAATTTTAGGGGATGGGAGATCTTACATGAAGGGCTCCTTTGGATGAGATTAAGACACCTGTGCCAGACATGAAGACAAACAAAATGGAGCAGTTGAGATTTCCAGGAGAGAGAAAGTTTCAAGATGAAAATGAAAGGAAAGTAGATGCATTTGAATATCTTGTTTTAGAATTAAATCATTTAAAGATTTAGAAAATTCATGACTAAGTTGGATTGAGGTCAACTCCTCAATAAGTACATGTAAAAACTAAGCAAATGAAAGGAATTGTAACTCCAACGAAGTTTTACAGTAAGTACATGTAAAAACTAAGTAAATGAAAAGAATTGTAATTCCAACGAAAGGCCTGGGACGTGACCCAGTGAATAGGGAATTGAACTTGGAAGCATGAGACTCTGAGTTTGGCATCCCATGTAGCCCTCCCTACCAACGTCCCATATTCCCATATCTGTTTCTTTTTGTTTCTCATTGTCTTTATTTATTTATTGGATAGAGACAGCCATTAATCAAGAAGGAAAGGAGTGATAGAGAGGGAAAGAGACAGAGAGACACCTGCAGCCCTACTTCACCACTTGCAAAGTTTTCCCTCTGCAGGTGGGGACTGGGGGCTCAACCCCGGTTCTTGCGCATTGTAACATGTGAGCTCAACCACATGCACCACCACCAGGCCCCCATGTCTGTTTCTCTCTCACTTTTCTTTCTCTATGTTGTGTTAATAAAATTTTAAAATGACTCCAAAGAAAACAAAATCATGGAGAAAAATAATCAGTAATATAATAATGTAATCACTGATTATTGAACAAACTTAAATTACCAAGATATGCTGATGGATAATATATTGAGAGGACTAGTACATTCGTTGATAGTGGAAGGGAGCTATATTCTCAGTTTCCACAATAGGAATTCAAACTATAGCGATTTCACCTAAAAATCTGTAGTAGTCTCAATAATGCAAGTTCACAGAAAGCAAGAATATTAGGGGGAAAAAGCATTTAAATTAATTATTTAGGAAAATAGAGACAATGTAGAGTATGTAGAAATATAGGGAGTAGTGGGGGACCCAGTTAAGGGCACATATTACTAAGCTCAAGGACTTAGGTTTGAGCTCACTGCTCCCCACCTGCAGAAGGTTTGCTTCACAAGCAGTGAAGCAGGTCTGCAAGTCTCTCTCTTTCTCTCTTTCTGTCTATCTCCCTGTCCTCTTTCAGTTTCTCTCTTTCCTATCTAATAAAAATTGGGAAGAAAAAAAAAGGAAAAAAAATGGCCGTTGGGAGTGGTGGACTCATAGTGCCAGCACTGAACCCCCGCAATAACCCTGAAGGTAATGAAATGAATATGTAGGGAGTAGTTGCCTCTGGCAAAGAAAAATGAGAATGGACATGGTTATTGCTATTATCCATAACTGGCCTTGTAAAACTATTCTGTGATGAGAAAGTATGGAGGATTAACTTGGGTAGAACGAAGGAAAAAAATGGATGTAACTCATTTTAATTTTATCTTTGACAATTTAAACTGCTAATATTACAGTCTTAAATATTACTTACTATAAATAATGCTTTGTTTATGCTCAGTGTACTTATGTCTTCTAAAACTATATTACCTTCCTCAGTGGCATTTGCCTTTGGGTATTTTGGAAATTCAATTTGAAATTGTGTTTCAGTAATCTCTCTTGATTCTCTCCATTAACATTAAGAGAGGCCATTTTCTCTATTTGATTTGCCAAGGTGTAGCTCATCTCTGGTCTGGTCTTAAAGCTTTCCTTAATGAACAACTTTAATTTTTTTATTATTTCTGGGTCTACAGGAAGCATATTTTCATTTTGCATCTACATTTACATTATTGTTTGCTGATGAAAAAGTTATTCTGTTTGTTTTGCCACCAGGGTTGTTACTGGAACTCTGCACAAAAAAAATTCCTCCTCTCCTGGTGGACTCCTTTTTTTTTTTTTTTTAAAGAAGGTGAGAGAGGCAGAGAAAGAGAAGAGAACATCATAGCAGGGGAAATATGAAGGGAGAAAGAGACAAATAGACAAAGAGAAACTTATGGCACTGCTTCACTACTTATAAAGTTTCCCTTCTGCAGGAAAAGAACCAGAGGCTTGAACCCAGGTCCTTACACATGGCAACATGTACACTTTATTCAGCGCATCACTGCCCAGTCCCAGTATAGAATATTTTTAAAAATATGTTGCTAAGTGGGGAAGTTGGTTGGTGATGCACCTGGTGAGTGCACATGTTACAGTGCTCAAGAATCTGGGTTCAAGCCCCCAGTTCCCACCTGCAAGGGGAAAGCTTCACAAGTGATGAAACAGGGTTGCAGGTGTTTCTCAGTCTCTCTTTCTCTACATATACCCTCCTATCCCCCTTCTTCTTGCTTTCTGGCTGTCTCTATCAAATAAATAAAGATAATTAAAAATTAACATGCATATTTATTGCTAAATGAAATATCAGTAGATCAAGGAGCTTATGTGTCATCACATAATTTTTATTTAAAAAATAGCCTTGGGAAAAAAATAGCCTTGGGGCCAGGCGGTGGTGCACCTGGTTGAGCGCAAATATTACAGTGCACAAGGACCCAGGTTCAAGCCCCCAGTCCCCACCTGCAGGGGGAAAGCTTCACGAGTAGTGAAATGAATTTTTCAAGGTCCATCCAAGATTGGCTGGAAACGGTGATGTCACCATTTTTAATAGCTGAGTAGTATTCCATTGTGTAGATATACCACAACTTGCTCAGCCACTCATCTATTATTGGACACCTGGGTTGCTTCCAGGTTTTGGCTATTACAAATAGTGCTGCTAAGAACATATGTATACACAGATCTTTTTGGATTTGTGTGTTGGGTTCCTTAGGATATATCCCCAGGAGAGGAATTGCAGGATCATAGGGTAGGTGCATTTCTAGCCTTCTGAGAGTTCTCCAGACTGTTCTCCACAGAGCTTGGACCAATTTACATTCCCACGAGCAGTGCAGGAGGGCTCCTTTGTCCCCATAACCTCTCTAGCATTTGCTGCTGTTACTTTTTCTGATGTATGGCATTCTCACAGGAGTGAAGTGGTATCTCATTGTTGTCTTTATTTGCATTTCTCAGTATAAATCCTTTTTATCGGTGCTATCTTTTCCATGGGTCTGGGTTTATAAGGCTTAACATATTTTGGGCCAGTTGTGCTATTTGTTCTGGTCTTGTGAGTAGTCTTGTTTCTTATCTTACCCTGGATTCTTCAGATTACTACCATTTTAAAGTAGTTTATAACAGTATGGCTACTCAAAGGATTCTAAAGTATCAGATTTAGTAGATTTTTATTTGACTTAAAACAGGCTGTCTAATTGGAGAACCAGGTAACCTGCCAGTTCTTAAGCAATTGGAAGATTAAAAACTCCCTATATGCTTTTCCCTTACTTTCTTAGACAAGAGGCTTTTGTTACTCTGGAAATCTTTAATGCTACACATGAATCTGTGATTACCAGGATACTGAAACTTAGTAACAACATTCATACCAGGCAGGAGAAATGGCCTGAAATGCCTGGTGCATAAATAGTATCTATAACAGCAGTTGAAATGGTGCCAGTAGATGTGGGCTTGAAATGACAGCTGAAACTTGTTTAACTGCATACAAGATGGCCTGTGTCCCAGACTGGTCCAGGGTGATAGGCAGGCAGGTGACCCAGCTGGTTCCCTATACTAGTAGCTGTGCTCCTGCACTTGAGATCACTTTATAAAGAAGATGATAGCAATTATGTTTTAGCTCTAAGTCAGCAAAACCACTACTTTTTTTCCCCCTTATGGCCTGGGGAATTGGTTTAACTGGATGGTGTCTGCTTAGTTGTGTGAGGCCCTGAGTTTGATACCTAGCCACATAAAAACAAGAAAAACAAAAGTAGGACATCACAGGTGGTGGATTGGGGCTCTGGTCTTTCTCCCACTGGCTCTTCTCTTCCCTCACAATAAAGATTTTGTTGTTTAATATTTCTTATAACACAAGGCCATGTTTGCAAGATGGAAAGAGTTCTGAAGATCAGTTGCACAGCAATGTGAATATAGTTAATGCTATTGAACTGCACACTTAAAATGTTTAAGATGGTAAATTTTATGTAATATGTGTTTTATCACAGTTAAAAATAAAATACAGGAGTCAGATTTTGACTCACCTGATATAATTCAAGGACCTGGCTTCAAATCCAAGGTTCTTACCTGCAGAGGAAACATCACAAGCAGTGAGGGAGTACTGCATATTCCTTTCCTCTCTGTTTATTTCTCCTTCTCTATCTCTCTGTTTCTCACTATCAGAAAGAAAAAAAGTAAATTTAAAGCTCACAGGCTCACTTACTGTCAAGTTCTGTAGATTCCTGGTTGTGATCCTACTGATTATTCACCAGTCTCTAAGCAGACTAGAGACAGTAACTGCCCCCACAGGAATGGGCGTGACTGTGAGACCATCCAGGATGGAGCCCTGGCCTGATTCACACACCAGCCCCATGGTACATGCTGACACAAGTCAGCTTCTGGCTGTCCTTGTCTTCAGGTTTACAGTTTATCTGAGCAGAATGAGGAATGGATCGTAATGAATTACTACCCACTTCTATCCTAAGCCACTTGATCTCTTTGCAACCCAGATAACCAAAGCACCATCCCCTCTCCAGCCCTGTGTGCCATCCATGCCCAGGCCCCAGGATAATGCCCAGGAAGGAATCCCACCAGGTCCCCTCAGTTACAACACTGAACATACTTGTTCCTAGAACCTAGGAAGCCTCTCCAGAAGTCCTCCAACCCACTGGCAAGCCAGGGCCCCTGGGAAACCTCAATCCAGAGAGAAGCATAATCATCAGAATTAATTGTTGATCCTCAGAATTTCCAGCCCAGAGTTACAAGAGCCCCATGTGCTGAAGTACTCTGAATGAATTCACAGCTGCGCTCGGCTGCCTAGGCTTGGATGCAACACAGCGGTGAACTGGTGGTCTTCCAACCCAAACAGATTTGTAACAGTGGCAGAGCCATCCAGGACTGCCAGAGCAGCATTTGTGTCGAACAAATGAGGCCTCTGTGGGGACAAAGGGAGCTCTTAGGATTCATTCTGCTTTGGCTGCTTTATACCCAGCAAGAGCCAGGGGACTTCTTTTGTCAGAATGGGGCAAACAAAAGTGGTTCATTTCATCATGCACTCTCATCACGGTCTTTGTGACCAGCCAGCACAGGGAGACTGTGCAGCCAGCAGTCCTTGCAGACACCACTTTCTGGGGGCTTATCTGGGCCAGGGACTGTTCTAGGTTTTGGGCACCTAATCTAGACACCCCCACCCCTCATTTTGTCATGTGGAGACTGAGGCCTAGAGTAGTGGTGAGGTCACACAGCTAGTTATCAATGAGAGGCAGGATTCAGGTATCAGCTGGACTCACAGCTGATTACTGACCCTAACTTGTACCTTCTACCCATGTCTGAGAGGCCACAGTTGTCCTTCCCTTTGACCTGTCACACCCAGGGAGGTTGATCTGGAAGACTTACCATGTTCCTAATATTCAACAACAGCATAGCAAATGGAACCAATGTTATATTGACTGGAGCAAAAATAATGAGGGGACTGAAAGAGATTTTCTTTCTAAATGTCACAGTAGGGAGGGGCAGATAGCATAATGGCTATGCAAAAGGCTTTCATGACTGAGGATCTGAAGTCCCAGGTTCAGTTATCCAGTACTACCTTAATCCAGAGTTGAGCAATTTTTCTGGCAAAAAATAAAAAAATAGTGGGGAAGGTAAATAGAATAATGGTTATGCAAAGAGACTTTCCTGCCTGAGGCTCCAAAGTCCCAAATTCAGTTCTGTACCACCGTAAACCAGAGTTTAGCAGTGCTCTGGTAAAAATAAATAAATAAATGGAACAGAAAATGTCCTTGGTTTAACAAAAGGATGCTTCCAGAAATTTATGTGTGTGCATACATTTTTTTTTTCAAAAACAAGTTTTATTTAAAAATAAATCACAGGATCAAAAGAAGCAGATCAAGCTGGGCAGTGAGTGGTGCATCTAGTTAAGCGCACATGGTACTAAGAGCAAAAGAAATGGATCAGCCCTGGGTATGACACTGGATCAAGCCCTGGACTCTAAAGCATGACATTTCAACTTCAATCCCTGGCATAACGTGCCAGAGTAAGGTTCTGGCTCTCTCTCTTTCTCCTCTCTTATGAAATGAATAAATTGTAAAATTAAAAAAAAAGGGGGGGGGGCCAGATTCAATCCCCTGCACTACCATAAGCTGGAGTTGAACAGTGCTCTGAAAGGAAATGGAAGCCAAAGTTTTTGTCAATGGTTAGTCATCACTCTCCTAGCTCTCCTGCTTTGTTTCAAGGGTCAGAAACTCTAGCTGGACATGTTCCTCCTGGTCTTCACTGTGGCTGTTTCCATTCTTTGAAGATAAGCTTTGTATGAATTCTCTTGTTCAGTCATCTCTTCATCTCTGGAAGCACCAGTTTAGCACTGTGACTTTACCTAAAGGACTCAGGGTAAGTGACCTCATCCATGCACTGTGGAACCAGAAAATGAGACTGCCTTGCAGCACAGCTTGTCACCGTGTTCAAATGCCAAATGAGAGACTGGCCCCATGTGTATGGACCCAAAAGTACCCTCCACAATACCACTGTATTCTTTGCTGGGGCCATTGGCGCCAGATGGTATGTCCTGCTAACTGCTGACTTTCACGCATAGTCTAGGCTCTTCCCATCTCTCCAGGCTTTGAGTCACATTTCCCATTGCCACTTTAGGGAGAATTCAAACACTGGCCTATGATGTCAAGTATCTGGGTGTCCCACATATCAAATTCTTGTTCTGGGAACTGGGCGGTAATGCAGTGGGTTAAGTGCAGGTGGTGCAAAGTGCAAGGACCGGCGTAAGGATCCCGGTTTGAGCCCCCGGCTCCCCACCTGCAGGGGAGTCACTTCACAGGTGGTGAAGCAGGTCTGCAGGTGTCTGTCTTTCTCTTCCCCTCTCTGTCTTCCCCTCCACTCTCCATTTCTCTCTGTCCTATCCAACAGCGACGACATTAATAACTACAACAATAAAAAACAAAAACAAACAAAAAAAGCCAAGGGCAACAAAAGGGAATAAATAAATAAAACAAAACAAAATTCTTGTTCTTTGGGGAGTAGTTAGGATAACTACAGCTTAGCTGTTGTTCCCTTAGTTCTCACCTCATGAGGAAAGTTAATCAGATCATAATTTTAAGATAGAAGTGTCCAAAATTTATGAAAAGCTGAAGTAATGCTATTGTGTTCTCTCTCTGTCTCATAAGTAAATAAATAATATTATTTTGGCTGAAAAATAACTCACCTGGTAGAGAATCAGCCTTACATGCATGCCTAAGGTTCCTGATTCGATCCCTTGTGCTGCATATACTAGAGTAGTATGGTGGCTTCTCTGTCTGTTCCCTCTCTGCTTCATGTGCAGTTCTCTGTCCCTCACATATAATAATAATAATAATAATAATAATAATAATAATAATAATAATAATATACCTTGGTTTAAAAAAAAGTCATATATGGGACCGTGGTACCTCACTGGGTTAAGTGCACACTAAGCGCAGGGACCTGCACCAGGATCCTGGTTTGACCCCCGCTCCCCACCTGTAGGGGAGTTGCTTTACAAGCAGTGAAGCAGGTTTGCAGTTGTCTGTCTTTCCTCCTCTCTGTCTTCCCCTCCTCTCTTCATTTCTCTCTGCCCTAAGCAACAACAATGGGAGAAAAAAAAAAAAAAAAAGAGTGGATTTGTAGTGCAGGCACCAAGCCCCATGGATAACCCTGAAGGCAAAAGAAAAAAATGTCATTTAGTGTTGGGGAAATAACACAATGGTTATGCAAAAAAAAAAAAAATCATGACAGAGGTGCCAAAGGTCCCAAATTCAATCCTTAGAATCACTGCAAGCCAGAGCTGTGCAGTGGAGGAAAGGGGGATTCATAATATAAACCAACATAGCTGAGATTATATAATGAATAAAAGTCTTCTTTATTTTAATTAAAAATGAATAAATAATCTTTCAAAAGTTTGAGAAAGGAATAGACTAGAAGGATATGTAGGGACAGAGTCTAAGATGAGGGCAAGCTGAAGTAAAACCCCATCCATCATTCTACTTTTTTTCCTCAAATTTTTTTTTACTGAGTGCCTATTATATTCTAAAGTGCTAGATACTGGAGATAAAATAGTAGTATCTCACTCAGGGTCCCAGCAGAAAAGAAATGGTACACTTGAATGTTAAACAAAGGGACTATTTGCAAAAATGTAGGCAGAGCTGAAGGAATTAGAAGATGAGGAAGCCCTTGGGATTGCAATAACCAGAAGCTATTAATACTGCTAGTTCTAGAGAGGCAAAGGAAGCAAGCACTAAAGGAACCAGGCCAGGAATGTAGCTAAATGAGGCTTCTAGATTCTAACTCTGGCTTGTGATAAAGCAGTGCAGCTATTGCCAACTTTTGACCCATTGTTGAGCAGTCTGGGATAATAAATGCCCTGTATGTCAGTGAAACAAGATGGAAACCAAAAGGTAAGTGAACCCAGAGATGTAATTCTTAGAGTTCTAAGGGTTAGAGCGTAGTGTAGGGTGGAGAAAGACAGAAAATGAATGTGGTGGTGGTGGTGGAGGGGGTTCAGCGATAGAGAACATTTGCCATAAAATGGTAAGACAGGCGTTCTTGGTTAAGAGATACTTATAGAAGTCTGGGTTCAAACCAATGCATCAAATTTAGGGTTCTTTGCTATTTTTTAAGTATTTATTTTAGTTATGTCATATGACTTATTATTTAAACCATAGCACAGCTCAGCTCTGGCATATGGTGGTGCTAGGGATCAAACCTGGGACCTTGGAGCTTCAGGCAGAATATCCTTCACATAAGCACTATGCTATCTCCCCTGGCTAGGGTTCTTTGCCTTTAACTGATGTGTCCATAAGGTCAGGACCTATTCTGAAGTCCTCATTATATGGGTCTGTGACTGAACTAGGCTCTAGATCTGGGGTCCTCCCTGGGCTGATCCTGACAGCATCTGCCCTTTGGCTTCTGCCCGAGGTAGTGGGTTCTGTTGCAGTGGCACCTCTGAACTGAAATTCTTTGCGGCCACTTCCCCACCTACATCCAACAGTTTGAGACAATAGAAGGAAATTCTTTTCATGAGTAAGAAAATAACTACTTTCATGCCCACGTGGGGGTAGGGGTAGGGGTGGGATTTACTACTGACAATGGAAAGTTAATTTCAAAACCTATTTTATTAACTAAAGCAGATCCCTCAAGGATTTTCTTCCAAGCTGTACTTTGTTGCTACATTTTGTATTTCACATATGCTTGGAATTCATAAGATAACTTTAAAAGCATCCTATAAATCTCAGCTTCTAAAAAATTTCTTTTGGACACTTCATTCTTTTCTCTTCCTTCTCCTTCTCCTTCTCCTTCTCCTTCTCCTTCTCCTTCTCCTTCTCCTTCTCCTTCTCCTTCTCCTTCTCCTTCTCCTTCTCCTTCTCCTTCTCCTTCTCCTTCTCCTCCTCCTCCTCCTCCTCCTTCTCCTTCTCCTTCTCCTTCTCCTTCTCCTTCTCCTTCTCTCCTTCTCCTTCTTCTTCAGCTTAGAAAAAAAAAAAAAAAAGAGGGAGAGGAGACTCCACAGCAGAACTCCACCATTCAGGGAGCTCCCCTGTTACTATTGACAGTGCTCCCATGTGGTGTGGTACCAGGGCTCAAGACCAGTCCAGAACTTCATGCATAGTAAGGTACACACTCTTTTGGTTGAACTATCTCCCATCCCTCCTGACACTTTCTGTCATTACTAATTGGCTGTGATTTCCCTAAATATCTGCTTAAAATAGAGAAGTGTATAGAGACCAGATAACCTAGAGGAAGGCCTGAACCTTATTCAGTGAATACTCTCTTCTAGTTTCTTCTTGCTACTGTAAGACTCTCTTTGGGGAAATGTTGAGCAAATGAGAGAAGTCAGAGGACAGGAAGATTTGGAAGGTTGAATTAGGTGCTATAGAATGGAGAGGGAGCTGGAATCTAACTGTGGGAATCACTGTGGCTTTGGAGTTAGATTTTCATTGCTATCAGATTTTCAATGAGATCTGAATTCCAAAAAGATCAAGAATCATTCCCATAGAGAGAAACCACTGGATGTTGTTATTGACACCATCTGCACCCAGCTTCATTCCATGTTCAAGTGTGGATTTGGAGCCTGGGACCTGTGGGCACAGAGAGAGAGAAATTCCAGAAGGTATTCCAGAAGGTATAGTGGGAAATAGACTACACAACAGACAGCTTCTGACACTTTCCTGCTTAATGAAAATTATATGCCAGTTGCTCCTCCACTTAAAGGGGCAGAAACTGAATCCTACTTATTTTGCAAGCATTATTCTTCTGCACATGCTGTGCCAGGTGCATAAGCCACTGTTCACCAAGGGATTTCTAGGAGGCTAATTGATTAAGGGACCCTTTCCAAAATTTCTGCTTGGGATTCAAACACTAAGACTATCCACAAACTAGTAAAATGCCCTTTCTCAGATGTTGCTTCCTGCTTCCGATGATAACTCCCCATGCCAAGCTTACTAATTGGCTTGTTTGCCTTGAGTCCTCTGTATACTGAGCACTGACCAAGCGTGAGAATAGCAGATTAGTTCTAACAGGACTACAGTGCACAGTGGCTGCTTTTTAAATCTGAATCTGAATCCACACCCTTGCTGTAGGGAGGCCTCATTATAAAACAGATGAAAAGTCTCCACCTCCAACTGAAAAATACTATTTCCTCTCCTCTTCCCTGCCATCAGGGTGTAGATATATGACTTACATGGGCCAATGGGACACTCACACCAGGGCCTTCATACTTGAATGACAGAGACAGATAAATGTTGAGGTTCCATTCTCAGCTGTAACAATGACAGTTGCATGGCTTTGATGTCCAGTGATGGGAATTATTTACAGTTTGGTAGGGATGGAACCCTGGCAAGCTTTTGTTTGTTTGTTTGTTTTTGCCACTAGGGTTATCACTGGGCCTCAATACCTGCACTACGAATCCACTCCTGGTGACCATCTTTTTTCCATTGTTTGTGGTGGCGGTGATGCTGTTATTATTGTTGTTGTTGCTGTTGTTGTTGGCTAGGAAAGAGAGAAATTAAGAGGAGGGGAAGATAGACAACTGTAGATCTGCTTCACCGCTTGTGGGGAGCTGGGAGCAGAATCCTTGTGCTGGTTCTTGTACTTTGTACTATGTGTGCTTAACCTGGCATGCTACAGCCCATCCTCTGGCAAGCTGGTTTCTACAGCACACCCTCCCTAGATACCCATTTAAAAAATTTTTTTCTAGTGTTTTTTTAATTAATTTTTTTTTAATTTAAGAAAGGATTAATTGACAAAACCATAGGGTAGGAGGGGTACAACTCCACACAATTCCCACCACCCAATCTCCATATCTCACCCCCTCCCCTGATAGCTTTCCCACTCTCTATCCCTCTGGGAGCATGGACCCAGGGCCATTGTGGGTTGCAGAAGGTGGAAGGTCTGGCTTCTGTAATTGCTACTCCACTGAACATGGGTGTTGACTGGTCGGTCCATACTCCCAGTCTGCCTCTCTCTTTCCCTAGTAGTAAATTAATTTTTATTTGATAGAACAGGGAGAAATTGAGAGGGAAGGGGATAGAGAAGGAGAGAAACACACAGACACCTGCAGCACTGTTTGACTTCTTATGAAACTTCCCCCCTGCAGATGGGGACTGAAGGCTTGAACCCAAGTCCTCGAGCATGGCAATGTATCTGCTTAACTGGGTGTATGACTGCCTGTCCCCTCTCCAAATCTTTTTATTAGAGGAAATACTGATTTACAGGGCAGTTGTCATAGAAGTACAATTTCTTACTCCTTGTGATAAGTGTCTCCCCACTACTCTCACCTTCCAACTTAAGTCCTTCACCATAGTGCACTATATTGCCAACCCTCTCCTAACTCTCTCTTACCCCCCAGAATACAAGGCTTTGCAGTGACAAGCTACACCAGATCTAGGCTTTACATTATTAGTTTCCTTTTCTTTCCTTGTATCTTAAGTTCCACAGATCAGTGAGATAATCTGGTACTCATCCTTCTTTTTCTGAATTATCTTATTTAACATTTATTCAAGTTCTACCCAAGATGTGACAAAGGATATTTCATCATTTCTTACAGCCAAGTAGTATTCCATTTTGTATATATATGTATCACAACTTTCCTTGCCACTGTTGTTGAACGTTTTGGTTGCTTCCAAGTTTGGACTATTATAATAGTGCTTAAGTCATGTTTCACCAGCCCTCTTACCCACATCATCTGTGACCTTCCAACAGATGTCTTTATTTATTTATTTCCTCTTGTTGCCCTTGTTGTTTTGTTGTGGTAGTTATTATTGATGTCGTCGCTGTTGGATAGGACAGAGAGTAATGGAGAGAGGAGGGGAAGACAGAGGGGGAGAGAAAGACAGACACCTGCAGACCTGCTTCACCACCTGTGAAGCGACTCCCCTACAGGTGAGGAGCCGGGGTCTCAATCTGGGATCTTTCCACTGGTCTGCACTTTGTGCCACCTGTGTTGCTGCCCTACTCCCTTTTTTGCATAATTTAACCAGATTTGGTTTCTGTTACTTACAGATAGAGACCATGAGCAATACAGTCATGCATCAGTTAAAGATAGGATTGTGTTCTAAGAAATGTTTATTTAGGTGACTTGTCTTTGTGTGAACGTCATAAAATATACTTACACAAGGCTAGTGCACACGTAGATAATATTGAATAGCCCACTGCTCCTGGGTTACAAACCTGCACAGCATATTATTATGCTGATACTGTAAGGACTTGCAAGCAATCGTGCTTGTGTATTTGAACATGCCTAGGTATAGAAAAGATCCAGTAATAATAATGTATAAGAGAAAATAGCAGGTCTGTTTAGAGCACTTATCATGAACAGAATGTACAGGATTAGAATTTGCTGTGAGTGAGTCAGTGAATGAGTGGTGAGTGACTTAGGCCATACCTGTACCCCAATGAAGGTTTTATAAACCCTGTAAACAGGCTACACCATGTTTATAATTTTATTTCTTTCTTCTATAATAACAAAGGAAGGATGGCGAAATAGCTCACTTGGATAGTGCACTCTTTTGCCATGTGTGCAACCCAGCTTTGAGCCCAGCCCTACCACATTGGAGGATGCTTTGGTGTTGTCTGCCCCCCCATCTCTATTTTTAAAACAGTAACAATAATAACAACAAGGGATAATAACATGAGAAACATGAGATGTATGAGACTGCTGCCAACATAAAATGCTCTAACATTTGGATGGCTAAGATGTCACCAGATAATATTAATCTGGGGACCATTTGATACATAAGCATTCATCACTGATTAAAAAATATACCAAGTAGTCTGGGAGGTGGTGCAGTGGATAAGCATTGGACTCTCAAGCGTAAGGTACTGAGTTCAATCCCCAGCAGCACCTGTACCAGAATGATATCTGGTTCTTTCTCTGCTATCTTTCTCATGAATAAATAAATAAATTCATATATATATTACATGGGGGAAAGAGAGCCCCTCAAGCTCTTTGAATCCCCTCTATCCATGCATCATGGATAAAAATTAGGACCCCTTGAATGACCTTGTGATGCTCAGGTCTATGTCATCCTGACAAGGACATGGGATGCTCAGATATTTGCAATGAGTTCAACTTCTAAATTGGTAAACTGAATAAAGCAAACTGCCCTCCATAGTGTGGGTGGGCCTCATCCAACCAACAGAACAAAAGACTGACCCTCCTATGAGTCAAGTACAGTTCTTCTGGCTCGACAGCCTTCACACTGGGGCATTAATTTTATTTCCTGTTTGGGAGGTCACACTACATCAGGTCTTTGGACTCATACTGAAACCAAATGATTGGCTCTTGTGGGGCTCTAGCTTGCTAACTCACCCTGCAAATCTTGGGACTTGCCAGTCTTTTCTAATCATGTGAATTAATTCCTTGTTGTAATAGTCTCTCCACCTCTCTCTCTCTCCCTCCCACCCCTCTTTCTCTCTCTCTTTCTCCTCTCTCTCTATATATATATTCTCTTAAGTCTAAAGCTCTAGCCCACTGAACCATTCCCTGTGCTGAAAATGTTTAATGCTTAGCAAAAATAAGAAATATCTATTCTGAAAAGAAAAATTTAGACTATCCCAAAGAAAATTCTAAGATGAATAATTTAGTTACATGTATCTCTTTAAGAGCATTTATGATTCCATCCATTCATTTAACAATGAGGATGTGTGTGTGCATATACATAGAAGTGTGTGTGTGTGTGTGTGTGTGTGTGTGTGTGTGTGTAAGTATTTCAGGCAGGAGTTCATTAAGGTGGGCATGGTTCTTGGTTCTACTCCATGAGCCAGTTACAGTCTGTTGAAGAAAATGTCTCAATGTTTCTCACACATTTAAACAGCACCACTCCCCAGGCTGCACTACAATACTTTAAAAAAAAAAACTTGTTTCCCACTACACAAATGGTGGAAGTACAGAAATCTATTATTGCACACACTAATTTCTTAGCAATTTCAAAAACAAATTTCTTATTTATAACACTGTAAAACCTTCTCAAGTATTTATTAGATCTCATGACACTGGACAGCAGGCCAAGGTTAATATTTTTTTTGTCTTCCCCCAGATTTTTTAATATTCCAAATCTGAAAGATGGTGAGAAAAATCACCAAAACTCTCCAAACCATCTGTTATTTTTATGAGTTGGCTATGGGTCTGAACAATGTGACCCTCACACCATGATTCTGGTTCACAGCATTTTGTCTGGGGGCTCTGTATTTGAGTTCAGCTTTCTTTTCTCTTGTTTGCTCCATTGTTGAGAGAATGAGAGGAGAGAAAGCATAGCATGCAGAATTCAGATTGCACAGAATTCAAACCTATTTCCTTCAAAAGTTTCAGTCTGGCTTCTGAAATCTCTTTGGCAAAGAGTAAACTTCTGGGGACCAAGGCTGTGGTGCATCTGGTTGAGTGCACCCATTCCAGTGCACAAAGACCCAGGTTCAAGCCCCTGGTCTCTAACTGCAGGGGAGAGGGGGAGCTTCATGAGTGGGGAAGCAAGTCTGCAGGTGTCTCTTTTTCTCTCTCTCTGTCTCCCCTTTCCCTCTTGATTTCTCTCTGCTTCTACCCATTTTTTTTTTTAAGTAAAATTCTTAGAAAGGCAACACATTTGTTTGAATTTTAGATATAAAAAGTTTATTGTGTCTACATTTTCCCTTCTTGGGAAGAATATGACAATAAGGAATTTAGCCTACTATATAATTCATTTTAAAATAGTCAGCACTGGGGACCAGGTGGCACACCTGGTTGAATGCACACATGACAGTGCACAAGGACCTGGGTTTAAGCCTCTGGTCTCCACTTGTAGAGGGAAAGCTTCACGAGCAGGGCTGTGAGTATCTCTCTGTCTCTCTCCTTCTCTATCTCTTCCTCCCCTCTAAATTTCTCTCAGTCTCTACCCAATAATAAATAAGTAAATAAATAAGTCAGCACAGTAGTGTGGGAGGTGGTGCAGTGGGTAAAGCTTTGGATTATCGAGCATGTGATTCTGAGTTCAATCCCCAGCAGCACAAGTGTCAGAATGATGTCTGGTTCTTTCTCTCTATCTCTGTCCTTCTATCCCTCTCATTAATTTAAAAAAAAAAAAAATCAGCACAGACTTTGGAGCCAGAGAATCCTGTGGTTAGAATCCACTTCCCTCTGTTTTATTGGTTGCATCATCTTGGTCAAGATTTTATTTAATTTCTATGCATCTATATATCTTTATATATAAACTTATCTTCCATATAGGTATTAATGAAGTCAGTGTGTGTTGATTGGCTTTTTCTTTCTTTTATGAAGAGTTTTAAAAACAAAACCCCCAAACTTAAGCTTCTGGAACTATTGGCTTCTGGGCACAATTAGGAGCAATATATGAATTTGTATCTTTAACAAATATGATCAGGGTTAGCAACATAGCTCACTTCGATAGTGTGCTGCTTTGCTATTTGTTTGACCTAGATTCAAGCCAGGCCCCCACAGCATTAAAGGAAATGTCAGTACTGTCATCACTTTCACTCTTTCTGCCATTGTGTCTCTAAAACTAATAATGATAAAAAAAAAAAGAATGATCTCAAATAAAGGTCAAAATCTTAGCAGCATCCACTAGTATTGATCGAGAAATAATAAAATTTGGAGCACAGTCCCTGTTCCCAGAAATTATAGACATTTGTGCATGGGGAGGGGGGAGAAGAGGGGGAAAGGAAGAAGACTAACTTCATTGTGAGCTATGGTTTTCTTAGTTTCTTCACTTTTCTTGACTTAGCATCCCAAATAATGGAGTGATTTATTTATTTTATTTTGCTGGACAGTCAGTGTCAAGTCTTGGGGATTCTTGGATGGAAAACAGAGTGCTTTTGAAATATTGTTGTTGACAGGGTAGGGGAGACAGCATAATGGTTATGCAAATAGACTCTCATGCCTGAGGCTCCAAAGTCCCAGGTTCAATCCCCCACACCACCATAAGCCAGTGCTGAGCAGTGCTCTGGTGTTTCTCTGTCTCTCTCTCTCTGCATTTCACTCAAAAATAAAATAAAATATAAAAAAATATTGTTGTTGACAGAAGTAAATCAAATATCAAAATCTCTACTATGATACTCATCACCTCCCTCTTAACACCCCCCAGCTGTTTTTGCCATTTCCTGTGACAAACTACATATTAACCTAATGCAAATTTCTTGCTAGCCATTTTCATAGAATAAAATATTATTTCATTGTGATTGTCACTAATGTTAAGATTTCGCTTGGAAACCAGTCCTAAAATCTAAAACCAGAAAAAGCAAATCAGTTTCTTTCTCTGGATAGAAAAAAGAGGAGGAGGATAAATTAAGGCAAACACACACACATGCACACACACACACACACACACACACACACACACACACACACACACACACACTTTTAGACAGCTTACTGTCCCCAGATCTTACTTGAATTCTCCATACTACAAGTAGCAAATAGTAATGTTTGTATTGATGAAAGTTTGTAGGCTATTAGTAAAACAACATAATTCTCTTTTCTGGAACTGGGTACTTCAGACATATTCTTCAGACTCTTACCAGGAAACAGAGAAAATGAAAAAGGTAGCTGTACTTCCTTGTCCTCCACCTCCCACACCAACCCAGCAGAGTGAAGGCCTTGAAAGTAAAAGTCAGAAAGTGTCCACACTAACAGGAACATGATCTAAAATAATACACTTTTCCCGGGGTTGAGTACCTAAGTGCAAACTTGCATGTGTGAGGCCCAGTCTTTGACCTCAGTTACCACTTATGTGCTTTGGTCTCTTGTTCATAAAAATAAGTAAAGGAATCTTCTTTAAAAAATGAAAAATAATGTTTTTTTTTGTGTGTGTGTGGGGAGTGGGTGTGTGTGTGGATAGCTTAATGGTTATGCAAAGAGACTGTCATGCCTGAAGATCCAAAACCCCAGGTTTAATCATCCACAGCACCATAAGCCTGAGCTTCTGGTTAAAAAAAAAAAAATTGTAAGCTAAATGTACAACAAGAAATTAATATCTAAAATGTAGACAGAGCTCATAAAATTCAAAAGCAAAAAAAAAGTAATAATAAATAGTAGTTTTTGAATGGGTGTTTGACTCATTAGGATATATCCCCAGGAGTTTCTGGGTTACAAGGTGGGCCCATTTCTAGCCTTGTGAAGGTTCCTCAGACTGCTCTCCACAGGGGTTAGACCAATTTATATCACCACCAACAGTGTAAGAGGGTTCTTATGCCCCTACAATCTCTCCGGAGTTTGTTGTTGCTATCATTTCTAATGTATGACATTTTCACAGGGGTGATGTGGTGTCTCATTGTTGTCTTTATTTGCATTTCTCTGACAACCAATTATTCAGGCTCCCGTATTAAATATGAATATATATGGGCCCTAGGTCAGACCGATGGGGTTAACAGTTAATAGTATTTGTGTACTATCCTCATATGTGGGAGCTACTCCCTGCCCTAATTCAGCTTTCTATACCTATTCTCAACTCTGACACCATCTTCCCAGACAATATTTTTAGTCCACCTGCATGTTAACTATCAGGCTCAAGCAAAAATTGCTGAAGTCATGGGCCCCTTGAAATATACCTAAAATATACCTAAAATACTTCCTCGCTTCTCCCCACCCAGAGATCCCTAATTTCATCTGCTCTGTTCCTACCTTTGGGTTCCTGTTTATTAAATAATTTGTCCTGCTTTATATCTTAGCACCTTAACTACCAAGTTATAGACACAACTCTGATGCCACCCTGACTTTCCTGGGATGATGACCACTCCCGTGTGTCCCAAAGTCTCACCTCTCCAGAGCCTTACCTTACTAAGGGAAGACAGAAACAGGCTGAGGTATGGATCGATGTGCCAATGTCCTTGTCCAGTGGAGAAGCAATTACACAAGCCAGACCTTTCACCTTCTGCACTCCATAAAGAAAATTGGTCCATACTTCCAGAGGGATAAAGAATAGGAAAGTTTCTAATGAAGGGGATGGGACATGGAACTCTGGTGGTGGGGGCTGTATGGAATTATAACCCTGTTATCTTACAATATTATTAATCACTAATATAATTTTTTAAAATTTTACTTCCCCCCCTCTTTGTTGCCCTTGCTTTTTGTATTTTTGTTGTAGTTATTACTATTGTTGTTATTATTGATGTCATCGTTGTTGGATAGGACAGAAAGAAATGGAAAGAGGAGAGGAAGACAGAGAGGGAGAGAAAGACACCTGCAGACCTGTTTCACCGCTTGTGAAGCAATCCACCTGCAGGTAGGGAGCCAGGGGCTCGAACCAGGATCTTTATGCTGCTCCTTGTGCTTCGAGCCAAGTGTGTTTAACTCGCTGCACTACTGCCCGGCCCCCTATATATTTTTTTGAATTTTATTTATTTATTACTGGATAGACACAGAGAGAAATTGAGAGGGGAGAGAGACAGAGAGACACCTACATCTCTACTTCACCACTCATGAAGCTTGCTGTCTTCCTAGTCAAAAGTGATGGATTCTCAGGTATGAGATCCTGAATTTGATCCCTGGTATTGCATGTGCCAGAGTGATAATCTGGTTTTCTCTCTGTCCTCTGTTGTTCATAAATAAAGTTTTGATATTTTAAGTAGTAATTTATTTGTTAATGAGAGGGTGTAGTAGAGAGATCCAGAGTATCACTCTGGCACATGGGATGGCACAGGTTGAATTTGGAATATCATACTTGAAAGTCCATTGCTTTATCCACTCTGCTGCCTCCCAGGACCCAAAGTTTTACTTTTTTAAAGTAATCATCATCACTATCATCATCATTATCATCACCATCGTCCACTTTTTCCATTGAGGATGTGGAGAATTTTTTTTTTTTTGACAAAGTTTAACATCTTGAACAGACTCAAAATTTCTCACTGCTGGTCTAAGTTTAGAGGCTAGAAATTTCAGGAGGTAACTGGTTCTGTGCTCTCTTACATAGCTACACTGCTGTTAACTATACCCATACTGTAATTTTCAAAATTAAGGCCTTTTGTCTAGAGCTGATTAACTGATAAGATCACCAAAGTCAGTGGAAAAGCAGTAAATGTGACCTGGGAATCAAAAGGGGGGGGGCAAGAAAATACTTTTTGTGACTTGCAGTCATTGGGAGTCATCTGACCTGTTTTTCCATGGTTTTTAGCACTCCTACTGCACTGTCCCTTCCAACTCCAACAGGTAACACTGTGAAGCGCTTTTCACCAAGCTTTCCATTTTTCCTTTAAGTCCTTTAAGGGCATTTCAGAGTCACTCCAGGCCATGTGAAATGTGCTTTCTCTCATTTAATTGACACAGTCATCCTAATGAGTTTTATTTTAAAGGCAAGAAAACTGAAAATGAGAGGGAAAATAAACCCTCACTTAAAATCACCTGGGTAAAAGGACAGAGCAAGTACTCCAACCCAGATCTGCTTTATTTAAAAAACTGTACTTGGAACTTTAAGATTATGTGGCTTCCACTCACCACTTCTTAATTCTGAATTAAAAGAGAAATATTATCCTAAGTAAATGAAAGCAGAATGGAACAGCTGTGGATATGAATGTGATGTGTAGAGTTGTTCGATTAGGGGGGTGAGGGGAGACGGGCGTAAAGATCCCGGTTCGAGCGAGCCCCTGGCTCCCCACCTGAAGGGGAGTCGCTTCACAGGTGGTGAAGCAGGTCTGCAGGTGTCTACCTTTCTCCCCCCCTCTGTCTTCCCCTCCTTTCTCCATTTCTCTTTTTCCTATCTAACAACGACGACATCAATAACTACAACAATAACAACTACAACAATAATAAAAAAACAAGGGCAACAAAAGGGAAAATAAATAAATAAAAAGAAAAAAAAAAGATTGCTCTTGAGTAAGGCTGGCAAAATAGCTCACTTTGGTAAGTGTGCTCTTTGCCATGTGCACAGTCCAGGTTTGAGCCTAGCCTCCACTGCATTGATAGAATGCTTTGGTGCTCTTTGTCTCTCTATTCTGCCTCTTTGTGTTGCTCTGTCTGAAAAAGTTGGCCCTGGCTCCTCAAGATCCTAAGACAACAACAACAAAACAGAATAAAAGAAAAAAAGACTGGGCATTAGCAGTTCCTTGTTGAGGCTGAATAATGATTATGTTATAGTAGTGTCACTACTTTACAACTGTTTGAATCATTCCATTATCAAAAAATTAAAATATTTGGAAAGCTTTCCAACGTCATTAGATGCTTATCTACAGCATGAACATTTCAATGCATCATTCCATTCTAATTCATTGACCCAGTTTTTCATTGTCAAACTGTTAAATACATTCCACTTTTTTACTCTTTAAGATATGTAAATCATCATAAGCGACTGTTCCTTTAGAATAGATTCCTTGAAAGGAAATTGCTTAGTCCAAAGGTAGGTCTGTATTTAAAGCATTGGCTTCCTGTTGTCAAAATAGCCTTTATTGACAACAACACTTTTTTTCTCTCCTTTGGTAATAGTCCTAAACATACTTTCTTTCCCCAGTTCCAGAAGTTCACTGCGAATGTTTCTTTTTCTGTTTCCCTCTCCTCTCCTCTCCTCTCCTCTCCTCTCCTCTCCTCTCCTCTCCTCTCCTCTCCTCTCCTCTCCTCTCCTCTCCTCTCCTCTCCTCTCTTCTCCACTCTTTTCCTCTCCTCTCTTCACCCCTCCCCTCCTCTACTCTCCACCCTTCTCCTCTTTTCTTTCTACTTTATTTTTTTCTTGCTTTTTATTTTTCTTAAATATGCAATCAATGCTATTTATCATTCTTTGGTTGCGGTTTAGAACTGTCAGTATAAATGGCAAAATAGACCTCCAACTAACTGATAAGATTCTTGTTAGATGTGATAAGATTGGGAAAAATGCAGAATCTGAAAAGACCATGTTGACAGTAAATATAAAGAGATAAAGTGACTATACAAGAAGAGTGCACAAAAATCAGGAAGCATAAAAATTGGTACCAGCCTAAAAAGCTAGAAGATTTGCAAACCCTAGCTGAGAAAACAAAAAAGTGAGAAGAAAAAAAAATCTAAATAATGTATTCCTCAAGTTAGTCAATAATTCAACTACAGACTTAACTGGTTTGCTGAGCTGGCTGAAGATAACTTGAAGAGACAAATCTAAAGTCTTTTTTTTTTAATTTATTTTTTATTTAAGAAAGGATTAATTAACAAAACCATAGGGTAGGAGGGGTACAACTCCACACAATTCCCACCGCCCAATCTCCATATCCCACCCCCTCCCCCGATAGCTTTCCCATTCTCTATCCCTCTGGGAGCATGGACCCAGGGTCATTGAGGGTTGCAGAAGGTAGAAGGTCTGGCTTCTGTAATTGCTTCCTCGCTGAACATGGGCGTTGACTGGTCGGTCCATACTCCCAGTCTGCCTCTCTCTTTCCCTGGTAGGATGGGTCTCTGGGGAAGCTGAGCTCCAGGACACATTGGTGGTGTCTTCAATCCAGGGAAGTCTGGCCGGCATCCTGATGACACCTGGAACCTGGTGACTGAAAAGAGAGTTAACATACAAAGCCAAACAAATTGTTGAGCAATCATGGACCCAAAGCTTGGAAAAGTGGAGAGGAAGTATTAGGGAGGTACTCACTGCAAACTCTAGTATACTTCTGCTTTCTTACTTTGGTGCCATACTCCAAACTCAGTCAATTTCTGCTTTGCGTTTCTACTTCTTTTTTTTTTTTTTTACATGCATAACATTCCCCAGATTCCCATTTAGCAATACAACCCCCACTATTTCATTCATCATTTTTCATGGACCTGTATTCTCCCCACCCACCCACCCACCCCAGAGTCTTTTACTTTGGTGTAATACTCCAATTCCATTTCAGGTTCGACTTGTGTTTTCTTTTCTAATCTTGTTTTTCAACTTCGGCCTGAGAGTGAGATCATCCCATATTCATCCTTCTGTTTCTGACTTATTTCACTCAACATGAATTTTTCAAGGTCCATCCAAGATCGGCTGAAAACGGTGAAGTCACCATTTTTTACAGCTGAGTAGTATTCCATTGTGTATATATACCACAACTTGCTCAGCCACTCATCTGTTGTTGGACACCTGGGCTGTTTACAGGTTTTGGCTATTACAAATTGTGCTGCCAAGAACATATGTGTACACAGATCTTTTTGGATGGATGTGTTGGGTTCCTTAGGATATATCCCCAGGAGGGGAATTGCAGGGTCATAGGGTAGGTCCATTTCTAGCCTTCTGAGAGTTCTCCAGACTGTTCTCCACAGAGGTTGGACCAATTGACATTCCCACCAGCAGTGCAGGAGGGTTCCTTTGACCCCACATCCTCTCCAGCATTTGCTGCTGTTACCTTTTCTGATGTGTGACATTCTCACAGGAGTGAAGTGATATCTCATTGTTGTCTTGATTTGCATTTCTCTGACAATCAGAGACTTGGAGCATTTTTTCATGTGTTTCTCGGCCTTTTGGATCTCTTCTGTGGTGAATATTCTGTCCAATTCCTCCCCCCATTTTTGGATGGGGTTATTTGTTGTCTTGTTGTTGAGTCTGGTAAGCTCTTTATATATGTTGGTTATTAAACTCTTATCTGATGTATGGCATGTAAAGATCTTCTCCCATTCTGTGAGGGGTCTCTTGATTTGGGTAGTGGTTTCTTTTGCTGTGAAGAAGCTTTTTAATTTTGTGTAGTCCCATAGGTTTATACTTGCCTTAGTCTTCCTTGTAATTGGATTCGTTTCATTGAAAATGTCTTTAAAATTTATGCGGAAAAAAGTTCTTCCAATATTTTCCTCTAAGGATCTGATAGTTTCTGGTCTAACATCCAAGTCCTTGATCCACTTGGAATTTACTTTTGTATTTGGTGAAATACAGTGATTCAGCTTCATTCTTCTGCATGTTTCAACCCATTGTTTCCAACACCATTTGTTGAAGAGACTCTGCTTTCCCCATGTAATAGTCTGGGCCCCTTTGTCAAAGATTAGATGTCCATAGGTGTGGGGCCTCATTTCTGGGCTCTCAATTCTATTCCACTGGTCAGTGTGTCTGTTCATGTTCCAGTACCAAGCAGTTTTGATGACAATGGCCCTATAATATAGTTTGAGATCTGGCAGTGTGATGCCTCTGGTTCTGTTCTTTTTTCTCAAGATTGTTTTGGCAATTCTAGGTCTTTTCTGGTTCCAGATAAACATTTGTAGCATTTGTTCTATTCTCCTAAAAAATGTGCTTGGGATCTTGATGGGGATAGCATTAAATTTGTAGATGGCTCTGGGTAATATATTCATTTTGATGATGTTAATTCTTCCAACCCATGAGCATGGAATATCTTTCCACTTCTTTGTGTCTTTCTCAATTTCCTTGAGTAGTGACTCATAATTTTCAGTATACAAGTCTTTCACTTCTTTGGTTAGGTTTATTCCTAGATATTTTATTGTTTTTGTTGCTATAGAAAAAGGAACTGATTTCTGGATTTCAATTTCTTCTAACTTAGTGTTTGCATAGAGGAATGCCACTGACTTTTGAATGTTAATTTTATAGCCTGACACATTACTGTATTGCCTGATGATTTCCAAAAGCTTCTTGCTAGATTCCTTAGGTTTTTCCATGTATACTATCATGTCATCTGCAAATAAGGAGAGTTTGACTTCTTCTCTTCCCATCTGTATGCCTTGAATTCCTTGCTCCTGCCTGATTGCTATGGCAAGAACTTCCAACACTATGTTGAATAGTAATGGTGATAGTGGGCAGCCCTGTCTAGTACCTGATCTGAGGGGAAATGCTTCCAGTTTTTCACCATTGAGTATGATGTTGGCTGTAGGTTTGCTATATATAGACTCCACTATCTTCAGGAATTTTCCATCTATTCCTATTTTTTGTAGTGTTTTGATCATAAAGGGATGTTGTATTTTGTCAAAGGCTTTCTCTGCATCTATTGATATGACCATGTGGTTTTTGGTCTTGCTTTTGTTGATGTGGTGGATCACATTGATTGATTTACGTATATTAAACCAACCTTGCATGCCTGGGATAAACCCCACTTGGTCATGATGAACAATCTTTTTGATATACTGCTGTATCCGGTTGGCTAGAATTTTGTTCAATATTTTCGCATATATGTTCATCAGAGATATTGGTCTGTAGTTTTCTTTTTTGGTTGTGTCCCTGTCTGCTTTTGGTATCAGGGTGATGTTGGCTTCATAGAAGCTGGCAGGGAGTATTCCAGTGTCTTCAATCTTCTGGAAGACTTTTAAAAGTAGAGGTATTAGTTCTTCTTTGAAAGTTTTGTAGAATTCATTTGTAAAACCATCTGGTCCAGGACTTTTATTTTTGGGAAGATTTTTGATAACTGTTTCAATTTCATTAGCTGTGATGGGCCTGTTCATGTCTTAACTTACACATTCCTTGGTGTTTTTCTGATAATGTTAAAGAGCTAGCAGAAAACGTAGTAACAGCATAGTACATGTTGAGCTGATGTTGAAAACTGCCCCACCATTTGTTGGTTGTGTAACTTTAACTAAGCCACTTACAAACTAAAGATATTCTTTGTAAATAAGACCTTTTTTGTTTATTTGTAAATATGGAAAAATGAAACCTACTTGAATGGGATTAGTTGTGAGAGTTGAATGAGTAAATATATGTTAAGCACAGCACAGTGCTGGGCCCACAGCAGAGATTCTGGAAATGCTCATCATGTGTCGTAAGCTATAAAAGTGAACTTGTTGTGGTCCGAGAGGTGGCACAGTGGATAAAGCATTGGATACTCAAGCATGAGGTCCTGAGTTCAGTCCCTGGCAGCACATGTTCCAGACTGATGTCTGGTTCTTTCTCTCTCTCTTCCTGTCCCTCGCATTGATAAATAAATAAAATATTTTAAAAAAGTGAACGTGTCTTTTGTGTTTCCATAGAATTTTTCCAAATGGTCATTAAAGGCCCAATACATTGTCTTGTTGCCATGACTCATTCATTTGTCTTGGGGTTGAAAGGGTACACATATAGCAAATCTTTCTGCTGACTGAATACAACTCAAATCCTGACATCTACTTTAATAGAAATCTAGTTACCACCAAGTGACCTAGATATTACAAGTGAGCCTAAAGAGTTCATGCAAATTTAGTTATTCTAATTTATTCATTATTCTCATTAAGCAAGAAATATTAGTTTATTTATTTAAAAGACAAAAATCCAAAAGTGATACAGAGTATGGTCTTGGGATCAGACAGACCAGGTTTCAGTCTTGGCTTTACTCTTTACCAGCTCTGTAATTTGGAGTGAGTTTTGTGATCTTTATAACTTTCAGTTTTCTCAGCTAGCAAACAGGTCTAGTAATAGTGCTTCCTTTAAGCAACCCAGGTGTCCAACAGCAGATGAGTAACTGAGCAAGTTGTGGTTTATATACACAATGGAACACTACTCAGCTATTAAAAACGGTGATTTCACTGTTTTTGGCCCATCTTGGATGGAGCTTGAAGAAATCAGGTTAAGTGAGATAAGTCAGAACAGATGGATGAATATGAAGTGATCTCACTCACTGGCAGAAGTTGAAAAACAAGGTCAGAAGAGAAAACACTAAGCAGAACCTGGACTGGAGTTGGTGTATTGCACCAAAGTAAAAGACTCTGGGGATAGTGGAGGAGGAAGATTCAGGTCCTGGAACAGGATGGCAGAGGACCCAGTGGGGGTTGTATTGTTATGTGGAAAACTAAGAAATGTTATGCATGTACAAACTATTGCATTTACTGTTGAATTAAAACATTAATACCCCAATAAAGGGGGAAAAAGTGTTTCCTTTAGAGCAGGCAAAATAGCTCACATGGATAGTGCACTGCTTTGTCATGTGCATGACCCAGGTCTGTGTCCAACCCCCACTACATTGCAGGAAGCTTCAGTGCTGTGGTTTCTTTATTTTATTTTATTTTATTTATTATTGGATAGAAACAGAAATTAAGAGGGGCGAGGGAGATAGAAAGGGATAGACAGACACCTGCAGCCCTGTTTCACCACTCGTGAAGCTTCCCCTCTGCAGGTGGGGGCCAGGGGCTTGAACCTGGGTCCTTGTGCACTGTAATGTGAGTGCTTAACTGGGTGCGCCACTGCCTGACCCCAGTGCTGTAGTTTTTTTACCTCTTTCTTTTTTAAAAATTTTTTTTACTTATTTATTTCCTTTTGTTGTCTTTTTTTATTGTTGTAGTTATTATCATTGTTGTTATTGTTGGATAGGACAGAGAGAAATGGAGAGAGGAGGGGAAGACAGAGAGGGGGAGGGAAAGATAGACACTTCTATCTTTCAGACCTGCTTCACTGCTTGTGAAATGACGCCTCTGTAGGTGGGGAGCCAGGGATTGAACCTGGATCCTTATGCTGGTCCTTGCGCTTTGTGCCTGTGCTGAACCTGCGGCGTTACTGCCAGACTCCGTCTTTATCTCTTTCTCTCTGCTTGACTCCGTCTTTATCTCTTTCTCTCTGCTTCTCTGTCTCCTTTCGAAATGAAAATCAAAAACCCAGGGTAGAGAAGCCGTGTTGACAATAGCAACAACAATAAAACGATAGCGCCCCATTGGATTGTTGCAAAGATTAAACTGGTAAGTGCAACAATACGTTATGAAGCTACTAGTATTTAGTAATGATCAGTAAATGCAATGCTGTGTTATTTTCAAAATGTATTTACTGAAATGTTACTTTGCGAAGGAATTTAACTAGCTGTTCTGAGAAAAAAAATTTAAGTGTATGAAGAAAATTTAAAAAGTATGTAATGTGGTCCGGGAGGTGCTGCAGTCGATAAAGCATTGGACTCTCAAGCATGAGGTCCTGAGTTTAATCCCTGGCAGCACATGTACCAGAGTGATGTCTAGTTCTTTCTCTCTCTCGTCTCTCTCTCTCTTTTTTCCTATCTTCTTAATAAATAAATAAGTAAAATCTAAAAAAAAAAAAAAAAAAAAAAAAAGATGAGAGTCGGATGGTGGTGCAGCGGGTTAAGCGCATGTGGCGCAAAGCACAAGGACCGGCATAAGGATCCGGGTTCGAGCCCCCGGCTCCCCACCTGCAAGGGCGTCACTTCACAGGTGATGAAGCAGGTCTGCAGGTGTCTGGCTTTCTCTACTCCTCTCTGTCTTCTCCTCCTCTCTCCATTTCTCTCTGTCCTAGCCAAAAAAAAAAAAAAAATGTCTAACCATCATCACATCTCCATAGATACATCTACATAATGTCTAATAATTAATAGAACAAGAATAGGTATCAGAAAAGAATGGTGTATGATTAAGGTCCTAAATCCTTAGTCTTAGGGCCAGGTAGTGATGCATTCGATTGCACGTATTATAGTGTGCAAGAACCTGGGTTCAAGCCCCTAACCCCCACCTGAGAGCTTCATGAGAATGAAAAAGTGCTACAACTATCTCTTTTTCTCTACCTCTAATTTTCTCTATTTATTTATCCAGAATAAAGAATTAAGATTTTAAAAATTCCAAAATTTTAATCTTGATAACCACTCTACTCTAAACAATAGCTTTTTTATTCTTTTTTATTAGGGGGTCAATGAATGACAATGCAGTTGTTTGTGTTCCCAGTTCTATTCTACCACAGATTACCCCATTAGTTGGCATTCCTTTACTTCTTTTTCTTTTCTTTTTTTTTTTCCTAATTAGTGATTTAATATTGATTTACAAAATTACAAGACAACGGGTACAACTCTGCGTTCTTCCCACCACCAGTGTTCTGCATCCCCATTCCCACCATTGCAAGCTACTGCAGTTCTCCCTAAGTTTTGATATGGGTCAACTGTTTTTTCTAAAACTATCTGTCTATATATTTTATATTTTTTCCCTTTTATTTTTTTTAAGGTCTCATCTTCTCTCCCTTTTGAAGTCACACATACACCTGTTATTATATCCAAGTGACCTTCCCTTTTTCCTTTTCTCTCTCCAGTACCTCTCCAGTTAGGGTTCAGAGCCCTCTAGCCATTTTCACCTTTCTATTTCTCCCTCACTGAGAATATAGATTGAAGTTGTTTTTGTGGTGCAGAAGGTGGGAGTTCTGGCTTCCGTAATTTCATCTCCACTGGACATGATTGTTGGGAGGTTGATCCATACCCCCAGCCTATTTCTTTTAAAAAAAATATTTTATTTTATTTTATTTTATTTTATTTTATTTTAGTGAGAAATAGAGAGTCCAGAGCACTGCTGAGCTCTGGCTTATGATGATACTGGGTACGATCAAGAGTAATGCAAAGATAGACTGGCTGGGCTTCATGCTGGATTCTCGTACCGCCAAGCTGCATATTAAGCTCACGCGAGGCCGAGGCATGGTGTAGATGGAAAACAGATGATACCGTTTTTGCAGTGCTAGGGATTAGTCGCCATTTTTTACAGTAATCAGATATCAGAGACATGTCTTTCGTGAGTGTTTCCTCGAGGATGTCGAACTTGGATGCCTGAGTTGCACAGCAGATGTCATCGGCGTAGATGAACTTCCTTGAAGAAATTTCTGGGAGGCCATTGTTGTAAATATTAAATAGCGTAGGAGCCAGAACAGAGCCCTGGGGGAGGCCACTTGAGACAGGTCTCCATCTGCTAGACTTGTCACCCAGATGTACCCGGAATCTTCTGTTTTGGAGAGGAAATGATATAGTGTTGGCCACCCATGGAGGCAGGCATCTTGAGATCTTGACTAGGAGACCACGGTGCCAGACCGTGTCATAGGCTGCTGTGAGATCAACAAAGACAGCACCCGTCTTTAAATTCTTCTGGAATCCATTTTCAATGTAAGTTGAGAGGGCCAGGGCTTGTTCGCAGGTAGATCTTCCTGGGTGGAAACCAGCTTGGGCGGGTGATAGGAATTTCTCTGTAAGATGAGAAATACGTGACAGAAGCAGCCTCTCAAGGAGTTTGTAACACACGGAGAGGAGAGAAATTGGTCTATAGCTGGCGGCCAGTGTTGGGTCTTTCTTTGGTTTCAAAACCGCTATAATCTTCGCACGACGCCAAACTTTGGGCATAGACTCAGATTCCAAGATGTGGGACAGGAATGAAGCGAGCCACTTCTTTGCCGCGGGACCCAGGTTAAGAATGAGTTCTGGGGTGATGTTATCATAGCCAGCAGCTGTTCCTGGTTTAACCCTCTTCAAAGCGTCTTCCAGTTCAGACAGAGTAAAGGGAGAGAGTTTTGGAGATGGACCAGATAACCGGAAGTGGGATGACCACTCATGGGAAATTAATTTCATTGTCATTTCACAAACATCTCATAAAAACTGCAGCAAAGGTGGGCGCGAGGAATAACATCATTGCAAGACTGGCCAGCTCCTCATGGGGCGCGAGCACTTCCACACTACGATCATCATCTCTGGCATTATGATATTCCACTGCAGAATACTGTGCCCCAGTATGGTTCCGTAGCCCCCATGTCCACTTGGTCGATTCCAAATTATATTCCTCCATGAGGATAATTTCTGGAACCATCCGTTCCACCCCGGTTCCATGGCTGCCAGTTCTTAGCAACATCGCCCCGCCAGATATTCGTCGGGATGCGGCATCATCTAAGTTCATTTCCCACGTCTACGCTCGACCGGACCTGCCAATATACGCGGAGATCTTCACCCACCCTGTCCAACGCTTGATGTCTCGTCACCCAATCTGGTCCCCTACGCCTACACTGAACTTCTCTGTTCCAGTCTCTTGGAAACAGAGTTGGCAGTCAGCTGAGGTAAAGAACAAACACCTCATCACAGACCCCTGCAAGTGTCAACCTGGCTTTGACCTAGCACATTATGATTGGGCCCTCTTCAATCGCTATCGAATAGGCCATGGCCGGTGCGCCGCTATGTTCCATCGCTGGGGAGCCAGAGACGACCCGAATTGCCCCTGCGGCTACAGACAGACTATGACCCACATAGTCAATGACTGCCACCTCTCCAGATTCAAAGGAGGTCTCGAAACTTTACATCAGGCTCAACCTGACGCTGTTGACTGGCTACGGAAGAAGGGCAAACGCTAGAAGAAGAAGAATGATACTGGGAATTGAATCTGGAACCTTAGAACCGTAGTCATTAGAGTCTTTTCCATAACTACTATGACCTTTACCCTACTCTTCACATTCCTTTTTAATAACAATGAGGTTTCTGCAGTAGTTTCTGGGTTCTTGGAAGGATTTGGGATTAAAAAAAAAAGCTTAGGACAACAAAGACAGGTTCTGAGTCAACCCCAGCACCTGTCCCTAACTGTCAGGGCTCCTCACTGCCTGAAAGGTCAAGTTCAGGCCACTGGCTTCGTTGGACTTCAAGACCTCTGACCAGAGTTCTCACAAAACCTTAGAGATAATCTGTTTGTTTATATCTGTGGGTTTTTTTTTTTTTTTTAGAATCATGTCTTCCAGTTCTCTAGATTCCACATATAATGAAACCATCTCATAGTTGTCTTTTACCTCTTTACTTATTTCACTAAGTATAATAATCTTTATTTCCATTCATTTTGTCCCAAAGGACACAGTCTTTTGTGATTGAAGAGTAGTATTCTATGGAGTATATGTCCCATAACTTCTTTTTTAAAAAATTTTATTTATTTATTTATTTATTTATTATGAAAAAGAGTCAGAGAGGGAGAACCTGAGCATTGCTAAGCTTTTGGCTTAAGGTGGTGGCAGGGATAGAAGCTGGGACCTCTAGGGCCTCAGCCATACAAGTTGATGTTCAGTCTGATCTATTTCCTGGACACATCCCATAACTTCTTTATCCAGTCATCTGTTGATGGGCATTTAGACTGCTTCCACTCTTTGATAACGAAGCTGTGAACATAGGGGTGCATTATGTCCTTTCTAATTAGTGTTTGCATGCCCTTTGGATAAATGCCCAAGTGGTATTGCTGGGTCCTGAAGTATTTCCACTTTTATTGAAGGGCTCTTTGTTACTGTTTCCCAAAGGAACTGCACCAGTTTGCATCCCACCAGCAGTGTATGAACACTTCACTCTTCCTTGTGCAGTTACTCCAGCAGCAGTGGGGTTAACTAAAGCTCACATAAAGATGTAGCAGGTGCTCATAAAGCATAGTTATGCATCACTGTTGTTTGTTTTAGCTTTTTGCTGTCTTTGTGTAATTAGTTTAATTTTACTGCCTATTAATCTATGAATGGAGCAAAAAATTAACAACATTTATAATATTGCTGTTTCAAATACAAGCAAGAGTACAGAAGGGTTCGGGTCATGGTGCACCTGGTTGAGCTTACAGGTTACCATGCACAAGGATCTGAGTTCACCTGCAGGGCAGAAGCTTCATGATGAGTGGTAAAGGTCTGCAGGTGTCTATATTTCTCTCAACCTCCCCTTGCTCCTCAATTTCTCTGTTTTATCAAGTAAAAATAGAAAGAAAAAATAAAAAGGAAAAAATGAACTCTAGGTCCAGTGGACTCACAATTCATAGTCTCTGCACTGAATCCCAGTAATAACTCTGGTGGCAATAAAGGGAAAAAAAAACAAGATTGCAGAATTTTTATTTAGTTGATGGCTTGATTAATTTATGTAAGTAGGCAGAGTTGTAAAGAGTTTTCTTTTTCTTTTCTTTTTTTTTTTTTGCCTCCAGAGTTATTGCTGGGGCTTAGTTAAGCCTTTACTACAAATCCACTGCTGCTGGTGGCTGTTTTATTTATTTTTTATAGAACAGAGAGAAACTGAGAGGAGAGGGGTATATAGGGAGAGAGAAAGATATATTCCTGTAGACCTGCTTCACTGCTTGTAAAGTGACCTTCCCCCAATCTCCCTTGCAGGTGAGGAGCCAGGAGCTTGAACTGGGATCCTTGAGTGAGTCCTAGAGCTTAACCTGGTGGTGCCAAGAGTTTTCTTTTGTGTGTGTGTAATCCACAGTTAAAAGCCTTTTATTTTTTTCTAATTTGCTTAAAGGTAACAGTTTATGATTTCCTTTTTTTTTAAATTAGTGATTTAATAATGATCTACAAGATTGTGGGATAAGAGAGGCACAATTCCATATAATTCCCACCAGCAGAGTTCCACATCCCATCCCTCCATTGGAAGGTTCCCTGTTCTTTATCCCTCTGGGAGTATGGACCAAAGATATTTATGGGATGCTGAAGGTTGGAGCTCTGGCTTCTGTAATTGCTTCTCCACTGGACAAGGATGTTGGCACATTGATCCATACCCCCAGCCTGCTTCTCTTTCCCAATTGGGGTAAGTGGAGTTCCAGGATACATTGGTGAGGTTGTCTGCACAGGGAAGTCAGGTTGGTGTCATGATAGCATCTGCAACTTGGTGGCTAAAAAGCATTAAGATATAAAGCAGAACAAATTGTTTAATAATCAGGAACCTAAAGGTAAGATATAGCAGATGAGATTTGGGGTCTCCATGTTGGATGAAGCTAGGAAGTCTATTTTAGGTTTAACCCAAGGAGCCCATTGACTTCACTAATTTTTACCTGAGCTCCACAGCTAACATGCAGGTGGGACAAAAGTATTGTCTGGAAAGATAGTGTCAGAGTTGAGAATAGGACTAGAAAGCTGGATCAGGGCAGAGAGTAGCTCCAAAATATAGGAAAAGTATATAAATACCATTAACTGTAAACCCCATCAATCTGGGCTAGGGCCCATGTCTATTCATATTTAACACAGGAGCCTGTGAAACCTCTGCATCCTTGTCAATTTGAGCTCACATTCCTTGTTCACAGCCAAGAATGTTCTAGGCTGCACTCATTTCAGGACAAGTCTTCCTTGAGTAGCAGAGTATGTTGACCCAGCCTCCTGTCAGAGAGTGGGGCAGTTTCTACCATTGTTGTTCAGCATAGAGGGCAAGGTCTTGTAGAGGCCCACAGAAAGGATTATAATGTTGTTACCAATGGAGATGACCTGTGACACCCCTAGCCTGTTTCTGTTTTTCCCTGATGGGGGTAGGGCTCTGGAGCTGTGAGGTTCTGGGACACATTGGAGAGGTCAGCTGCCCTGGCAGGTCAGGATGAAATCATGATAGTGTCTGCAACCTGGTAGCTGAAAATTGGCAAGTTATAAAGTGGGACAAAATGTATAATGAACATGAAACAAAAAGTAGGAGCAAAGCAGATGAGAACAGTGATCTTAGGGTAGAAAGAAGCTAGGAAGTCCATTTTAGGCATGTTCCTAGGGGCCCATGACTATGGTAGTTTTTTGCTTGAGTTTGATAGCTAACGTGGAGTTGAATAAAAATATTGTCTGAGAAAATGGTGTCAGAGTATAGAAAAATGGCTAGAAAGTTAGATTAGGGCAGAATGGCTCCCATTCTTAGAAAAAAAAGTCTATGAATAAAATTAACTCTTTACACCATTCATTTGACCCAGGGCATATACATATTTAGCACAAGAGCCTATGTAACCCCTGAGTCACTATTGGTATGAGCTTGAAGATCATGGTCACAGCTGGGAACACTACAGGCTGCACTTAGTATAGGGAGAGTTTTCCTCTAGTAGCAGGGCAGGATGACCCAGCCTCTCTTTAGAGACTGTGGCAGTCTCTACCACTGCTGCTTTATGATGAGGACTAGGTCCTGAAAAGGCCCACAAGAGTGCTTATGATGATATTCCTGATGGATGTGACCAATCATGGTGGAGAGAGGGATACCTTACATGTCTAGGCCTATCAAATTTGTGTGGGAATCCAAGGATTCCTTGACTAGGGCCCCACATAAAGAGGTGGTATGATATTGACCAAAAAGGCCATTATTGAGTGAGCCAACATTTGTAGTCCTCTCTTCATTTGACAAACTTAGACTTTCTCCCACTTATTTCAGAATTAAGTGCCATTTGTTGAACCCAACCAGAATTAAGTTTCTGGGATCTGTCTTCTTTGGACCTTTCTTCTAGATTGCCAAGCTAATTTGGTCTAAGTCTGATCGATTATAAGATGTATGATGCTTTCTTTAGGCACTTCTATTCCAGGTATATTAGGTCTATCCTGTAGGTCTGTCCTGTAGGACTACTTTCACAAATTCTTGCAAGACAGGGTTGGGGGTAGGCAATTCCTTCAGTATCTGTATGTTTGGGAAGCTTTCAAGTTCTTCCTCATAATTGAAGGATAACTCGTCAGGGTATTCATGGCTGCTAATTCTTATCTCAATATGAATATGTCCTTCCACTCTCTTCTTGCCTCTAGGGCTTCTGTTGAGAAATCTGATGAAAGCCTGATAGTTTTATCTCTATATCAAATTTTTCTTTCCCTTAAAACCTGCAATATTTCTTCCTTGTCCTTACTTTTGGATAGTGTTACTATGATGTGTCATGGAGTGGAATGTTTGGGATTCAGGGGCTTTGGTTTTTGTTCAGCTTCCTCTATGACTAATAGTTTCTAGCAAGTTTCTGATACCATTTAAAAACACTTTGAGGGAGTTGGGCAGTAGTGCAGCAGGTTAAGCACACCTGGCACGAAGCTCAAGGACTGGCATAAGGATCCCGGTTCGAGTCCCTGGCTCCCTACCTGCAGGGGAGTCATTTCACAGGCAGTGAAGCAGGTCTGCAGGTGTCTTAGCTTTCTCTCACCCTTTCTGTCCTCCCCTTCTCTCCATTTCTCTGTGTCCTAACAATGATGGCATCAATGTCAACAACAATAATAACCACAACAACAATGAAAAAGGGTAACAAAAGGGAAAATAAATAAATAAATATAAAAAAAACACTTTGAAAATGTTTCCTTAGAAATGTACACAAAAGACATTTGATTGACCATTAAAGGGAAACTGGGTGAAGGCTACACTGGATCTCTTTGTATTTTCTTTCTTTATTTTACTTAAAGAAGAAAAATATCAACTCACAGTTCTCCTCAGAAATTTAAAAAACAAGGGCTGGATAGTGACTTACCTGGTAAGACACATGTTACCATGTATGAGAACCTGAGCCAAACTTTCAGTCCACACCTGCAGGGGAAACTTCACAAGTGGTGGGGCAGTGCTGCAAGTGTTTCTCATTTTCTCTTTTTCCCTGTCTGTTTCTTATCTTCTGTCAAACAGAAGGAAAGGAAGAAAGGAAGGGAAGGAGGGAGGGAAAAGAACCTGGAAATGGTAGTGTTTTATAGGGACTGAGCCCCAGTGATAACTCTGGTGAGGGAACAAAAAAAGTTAAACTCATGCAAGAAAATAGTTTAATCTCTACAAACTGGCAAGGGACAAGCTCTGAGATATTTGATAAGAAAAATCAAATTGAAGCTTTGAAAATGGCTCAACTGATAGTGTTGGGCTTACATGCTTGAGGCTTCCAGTTTGATTCCCAACACTGTGTGTCCCAGAGTGACTTCACTGACTTCTGTCTCTGTTTCATATGAAACATTCTCTTGTGTTTGTGTGTACATATATGTTGTATTTTTAAAAAAGAAAAAAATCAAATTATAGAAAAGTGTATAGTGTAACATTTGTATAAAATAATAAAGCAACTATGTATTCATATATATGTAAACATGTATTTTCAAAACATTAGCAATAGACCATGCTTCTGAAAATGGGGCAGTCCCCACCATTGTTGATCCACACTGGGGGTAAGGTCCTATGGGAACTCACGTAGGGGTCCATTATGTTGTTCATGATGGAGATGATCAGTGACAGTGGAGAGAGGGATCTATTAGAGGTCTAGGCCCATCATGTCTGTGTGGGAATCCCAGGACTACCTGACTAAGGCCCCAGGAGGTGAGGTGTCCTGGTATTAAGTCAAAGAGCCATCACTGGCATTGCATGTGCTGGAGTGATGCTCTGGTTCCCTCTGAACATTAAGTAATGTCCATCCCTATCTTTTAAAATTTTTTTGAGGTCTATTATGTCAGATTGAGAATAGCTGTTCCTGCCCTTTTTTGTGATCTATTGGCTTGTACGGTAGTTTTCCATCCTTTCACTTTGAATCCATGTTTGTCCTGTTGAGTTAGGTGGGACATATAGTTAGTTTGTGTTTTCTGATCCATCTGTAGACAACATATAGTTAGTTTGTGTTTTCTTGCCGGGATAGCCTGAGGGTGCTTCTTCCTGAGCAAGTGCTCTCTGGGTTGCGAGAACTAGACTGGAGCCAACCTAGGCTGCTGCATGGGAGAGGGATCAGGAACTCCTGCCGGGCTATCGTCGCAGGAGAGAGACTCTGGGACTCTCGGAGCCAGAAGGCAATCCCATGTGTGTTTAATCAGAAGAGCATCTGTATTTATACTCTCCAAGAAGGAAATAGTAGGGTGGAAAATAGGATTTGATGTAGAGAGGGTGGAGCGAAAAGAGAGTGCAAACCAGTGGGGATTAAACCAATGCTCTGTAGGCAGGGCAGTTCCCAGGTAAAACAGTGATTATGTAAATAGACCACAGTGTTAAGCAGGGGGGAGCCGGCGTACTGCCCAACATTTTCTGATCCATCTTCCTACTCTGTGCCTTTTAATAGGTGAATTCAGGCCATTGATATTTATTGATATTAAAGACTGAAAGAATTTTAATGCCATTATTCTAAAATTTTACAGTGTTCTGATATATGGCACATTTATGATGATGTGATTGTTTATAAGAGACCTTTCAGAATTTCTTGCAGGGCAGACTTGTGATAGTTTATTCCTTCAACTGTTGCTTGTCTGAGAAGGCTTTTATGCCTCCATCTAGTCTGAATGACAGTCTGACAGGATACAGTAGTCTTGGTTGAAAGCCTTTCTCATTGAGAGCTCGACCTGTATCTTACCATTCTCTTCTGGCCTGTAGTGTTTGTGTGGAGAAATCTGCTGCTGACTTTATGGGGTTTCCTCTGTAGGTGACTCTTTGTTTTTCTCTTGCAGCCTTCAAGATCCTTTCCCTATCTTTATTCCTTTTTATTCTAAATATCATATGTCTTGGTGTCTTTTAGTCTGGGTTAATTCTGTTTGGGACTCTCTGAGCCTCTTGAACCTTTATATCTTTTATGTTGTCTAGAATAGGTAAATTCTCAGCTATTATGTTCTGAAGAACGATTTATTCCCCTCCCTCTTTCTTCCTCTGGCAAGCTGGTAATGCATATATTACTTCTTTTGAAGTCATCCCATATGTCTCTGTTGTTTTCAGTATCTCTTAATCTCTTTTTGAGATCATTTACTTCTTTCTTAGTTTTCTCTAATTCATCCTCAATCTTGCTAATTCTGTTTTCTGCCTCACTGGTTCTATTCTCTCTCCCCTCTGTTGTTTTCTGTAGCTCAGCTATTTTGTTACCCTGTTTTGATACTTTATTAGCTTGTTCAGCTAGTTGTGCTCTTAGCTCAGCTATTTGAGCTTTCAGCTCTCTAATTACCTCAAGATAGTTAGTGTTTTCTTTTGGGAGTCTCATTTATAGCAGATATTTCTAACAGGATGTCTCTAATGGCAACTCGTTTTAAAAAAAGACTTATTTATTTTTTATTGGGGGCATTAGTGGTTTACAGTAAATGCAGTATTTGATACATGTGTAGAATTTCTCATTTTTTTGCAGAACACTCCCACCCTCAGTCCACGTCCTTCTCCACTATCATGCACCAGGACCTGAAACTCCCTTAACCCCTACTCCAGATGAATTCACCTTCTTTACCTCATCTTGAAGGAATCATTTTAAGTGAGCTAAGCCAGAAAGTGAGAGATGGGTATGATATGACCTCACTCATGGACAGAAGTTGAGAAATAAGTACAGAAAAGGGAAATGAGTACATAAAAGTAGAACTTGGAATGGGTTTGGTGTTTTGCACAAAAGGATTTATTTGTTGACATAAGAGAGTATCAGAGCATCACTCAGGCGTTGTTGTGCCTGGGATTCAATTCAGGATCTCATATTTTTAAGTTCAAAGCTGTAGTCACTGAACCACTTCCTGTGTAGCTCTTATGATAACTCTTTTTAAAAATAACTTTTTTTAAAGGCTATTCACACAGGAGTCAGTGGAGTGAGAGAACCAGAGCGTCACTCTGGCACACATGATGCTAGGGATTTAACTCAGGACCTTATATTTGCTAATCCAAGACTTTATTTACTGCACCATCTCCCAGGCTGTGTAGTGGTAACTCCAGTGCATATACATTTGATTAGGACTACTAATTTAGGATTGTTTAGTAGTATGTGAAAATTAACAGATATTTTGGGAGATATCTTAAATAGGTTAGAACCTTTTATCATTTGGAAATTTTATTATTTAGAAAAAATTATTAAGGTTTATTTATTGCCAGCAGAGTTATCGCTGGAGCTTAGTGCTAGCACTATGAATACTCTGCTCCTAGTGGCCATTCCCCCACCCCCTTATTTTTTCTGTTTTATTGAATATGACAGAGAAATTGAGAGGGGAGAAGGAGTTAGAAATTGAGAGAGGAGGGGGAGAAAGGGGCCATTCCACCCCCCTTCTCCTATTTTATTGGTTACAGCAGAGAAATTGAGAGAGGAGGAGATGGTCATAAAGCATTCCCTCTGAAGATGGGGAGAAGGAACTTGAACCTGGGTCTCTGTGCATGGTAATATGTGTGCCTACCTGGGTGTACCACATGCCAGCCTTCAAGATTGATTGCTTTATTAACATGAGAGAGACAGGAAAGAAACCAGAGCATCACTCTGACATGTATGATGTGGGGAATCAAACTCAAAACCTCATGCTTTATCCACTGTGCCACCTCGTATCTGAAAAAAAAAATTAAAGCATATTTAAATGAACAAAGTTAATTAATTAACTAATTAATTAATTAATATTTTACTATAGCACTGCTCAACTCTGGGCATCCCAGCCTCAGTCATTAAAGTTGTTTGCATAACCATTGTGCATTCCCAGTCCAATGGTTTCTGAACAGAATTTGTAAGTGATCTTCTTGTTCCAATGCTAACAAGCAGTTTGTACATATGTAGTTGTGTGTGTGTGTGTGTGTGTGTGTGTGTGTGTAGTAGCTACGTCATAATCTGATGGATCCAGATAGAAAATAAACTAAATCAGAAACCCAGAGAGACTTCCTGGATTCAAAAGTACTTGGCCTTTTCAGATTCATTTCTCATAATTTTTCCATTGGCAGTGATTAAAATTAAGTTGTCTTTACTAAATTTCTTTCTTTTATCCATGCTCCCTGTTTCACAGTATTTATAAAACTGCAGTCTGCTTTACATTGGAAGGAAAGTTTAATTTTTATGTTCTGATGACAAAACCACTCAGACATTTTTTGGGGATTGCTGATGTAGCATGTGTGAATATCACCTCATTAAATCAGGATTGTTGTTGTTGTTGCTGCTGCTGCTGTTGTTTATGAATGAGACACAAATTCAAAAGTAAAGATTTTTTTTAAGTATCTGCAGTTTCCCCAAATCAAGATGGAATAATAGCTACTTCTATAATTTCTGCCAATTAATACACTCCCACACCACAAATCAAAGATTCCAGAAGTTAAAGAGCAGCATTCGTGACTCAGACAGAATGACTTCATCCACATGAGCCCACTGCGGTAGCTTTTCAGCTGCCACTGGAATTTCCCTTTGTGCTAACAGTGACATTTACCTGGGGAGAATAGTAGGGCAATAGATGAGGCTGCTTTCCCCTGCAGTCATTTCTGGGATTGAGAAATGAATGAACCAAGCCACACCTTGGGGGATTGGTAGTCATGACCTCATGCCCTCATGACCCACACAGATGGTGCGGGCTCCATAATAGAGCACAACAGTCCAGGCTGTTCTGTTAATCTACCCAAGTCTGCCCTTTCAGTTTGCCCTGTCCCTGATTCTTTACTGTAAACCAAACACACTGAATTATCCTAGTTCTCCATCAGTGTCACATTTATCTTTATCTTTTGGTTTTCTTTTCTTTCTTTCTCTTTTTGTCTTTATTTTTCTTCTTTTTCTTCCATCTCTGGCTCATAATGTCATTCCTGCTGAATTATGTTTGTTCTTTACCAGCTCATACTCAATCCAAATCATATTAATTTCTTAAGGTCTATGATTTATTTTTCCTCAGGTTCCCTTTCTCCCTTCACTCCTCCTCCTCAGTAGGCAGCTCACTTAAACATTAGTCTACCTCTGCCTTAGAATTGGACTGTTTGTTTACATTTGCTAAGCATCTCACCTTAATCCTTTCCTCCTGAATTTCCCCACCCTATCCACTTCACTACCCATCCAGAGAATTGACTGTCCCTGTTCTCTGTCACTCAGTTCCTTAACCTCTATCTAATTCATAATGGAGGCCTTTCAGCTCTACTTTCTTAATAACTCTTTAAAAATTACACTTCTGAGGGGTCTGGGCAATAGCACATATAGTATGAAGCTCAAGGACTTGCACAAGGATCCCAGTTTGAGTCCCCAGCTCCCCACTTGTAAGGGGGGGGGGTCCCTTCGCAAGCAATGAAGCAGATCTTATCGTCATCTTAAGCAGGTGTCTTATCATTCTCCCCCCCCCCTTGATCTTCCCCTCCTCTCTTAATTTCATTGTCCTATCCAATAAAATGGAAAAAATGGCCTCCAGGAGAAGTGGAGTAGCCCCAGTCATAACCCTGGAGGCAAAAAAGAAAAAAAAAAGTGATAGCTGTTAAAAAGAATGATCACTATGATTTTTTTTTTTAAAGGAGATTACACTTCCATTCTTTGCTTGTTAAATGCTTTCTTTGCCTGGGTTGCCACAGCACCTCCTCTCTGGTCAGTTTATCTCCCTCCTTTTCCCTACTTTTCACTCTTACCCTAGTCTACCTGCATGCTGTAACCACCATGAGCTCTCTAAGATGCACATCTGATTATGCTGCTCATATTCCTGGAGTCCATTTCCAGCTCTTTAACATCATACATAAAAGCCTTTAGAACTTGAATCTTGCCCCTGGTCCCCACCTGTAGGGGGAAAGCTTCACAATGGTGGAGTAGGGCTGCAGATGTCTCTCTGTCTCTCTCCCTCTCTGTCTTCCCCTCCCCTCTCAATTTGTCTCTGTCTCTATCTAATAAATAAATAAAACATTAAAAAACTTTAAAAATCCATGAAGGATGATAAATGACATAGTGGGGGTTGTATTGTTAAATAGGAAACTGGGGAATGTTATGCATGTACAAACTATTGTATTTACTGTTGAATGTAAAACATTAATTCCTCCATAAAGAAATTAAAAAAAAAACTTAAAAAAAAAAAACCCTTGAATCTTTATTCCCTCCTCTAAAATCCAAACTCCTCCAAAGTCCAAACTCTACCCATACATGTTGCTTAAAAGGCTCTTTAGGATTTTCACAAATGTTTGTTTCAATTTTATATTTTAACCGTTTTTTAAACATAATAAAATGATTCACTTAAAGTGTATTATATATGGGAGTTGGGTGGTAGTACAGCAGGTTAAGAGCACATGGTGCAAAGCACAAGGACCAGTAAGGATCCCAGATCGAGCCCTGGCTCCCAACCTGCAGGGGGGTTGCTTCACAAGCGGTGAAGCAGGTGTGCGGGTGTCTCTCTTTCTCCCCTCTCTGTCTTCCTCTCCTCTCTCCATTTCTCTCTGTCCTAACAATGACAACATCAATAACAACAATAAACAACAACTACAACAGTCAAAGAACAAGGGCAGCAAAAGGGAATAAATAAAAAAGACATAAAACAAAAGTGTATTATATACTACATTTATTTGTATTAAAGACTATCAATTTATTAATTGGAACTGTCAAATTAATTCTTTGGCAAGGAACTTTACCTTTCTTATAAATATGTAATTGCTTTGAAAAGTTGATTTCAGATTGTGTTATTGTTATTCTGAAACTAGACCAGTCCTGATCTGCTTAAGAAAAACAAACAAACAACATTACTATAGAAACAGATTAAACATGACATAAGGTTAAGGCCCATAGTCATTGCACATATATCATGGAATATTAGACCATGAGATTTTACTAAAGATAGTACTTACTTCTTTTACTGAGAGAATGACCAGAGCATCACACTGTCATATGTAATGCTGGGGATCAAACCCAAGGCCCCATATACTCTATAGCTGAGTCATTGTCCAGCCCCTCGAGATGTTTCAGAATTTACTTTGAGGTTGGGGTGTTTGTTGCTGACTTTCATATCATGATGAGAAGTGCAAGTCATCGTTAAATAATGTTCTGATTTACTTTGAGATTAAAATCTTTTTAACTTCTTACCCAAGGTTTTGTTTTTATAGTTCAATGATGTTGTTTTTAAAAACATGAATGAGGGTGGGGAGATAGCATAATGGTTATGCAAACGCTGTCTCTTACCTGAAGCTTTAAAGTCCCAGGTTCAGTCCCCTTTACCACCATAAGCCTGAGCTGATTAGTGCTCTGGTGTTTCTCTCTGTGTCTCTCTTCATCTCTCTCAAAAATAAAATAAAATATTTAAAAAAATCGTGAATGAGGGAGTCGGGCTGTAGCGCAGCGGGTTAAGCGCAGGTGGCGCAAAGCACAAGGACCGGCATAAAGATCCCGGTTCCCCGGCTCCCCACCTGCAGGGGAGTCGCTTCACAGGCGGTGAAGCAGGTCTGCAGGTATCTATCTTTTTCTCCTTCTCTCTGTCTTCCCCATCTCTTTCCATTTCTCTCTGTCCTATCCAACAACGATGACAACAACAATAATAACTACAACAATAAAACAACAAGGGCAACAAAAGGGAATAAATAAATAAAATAAATATTAAAAAAAAAACCATGAATGAGCTCTGTTTAAAAAATTTTTTTTATTGACACAACATTTGATTACAACATTTTATAGGTTTCAAGTATACATCATTATAATTTGATATCTGTTTACACATTATTATGTACTTTGAAATACATAAAAATTTAATTTCAAAACAATTTAGATGCAGAATTTAATGTGAAGCAAAGCATTGCCCCTAATTGCAGATATTTATGTTCACCAAAGTAAACTTGCTGTTCTAATTGACTAGTAAATAAATGTTAAAAATATAAATGGCAATTAGGAAAACAGTTCAATTGGAAGAGCATAGAACTTGCGTGCCTGAGCTTCCTGGTTTGATCCCTTGTACCACATGTACCACAGTGGTGCTCTCACTCTTCTCTCTTTCTGTCTCATGTGAAACCTTCATGTGGAATAAACAAAATTAACATTAACAAAATAAAAGTAAAGGCATGAATAATCAGCAGCTGGAGAGTTGGCACGATGGTAGCACATGGAGTTTGCAGGAGTCAGGTCTAGTTCATTCCCCAGTACCATGTATTTCCAGGGTGAGACTGCTTCTCTTTCTCATAAATATTTTTTTAGTCATTTCTGGGGCATCACTGCTCTCAGGTGAACTTTTTCAGATTGAAAGAGTGAAACAGAAAGAGAAAGAAAGAAACCATAACACAGCTTCCTCTAATACAGTGGAGGCCAGACTTGAATCTGGTTCATACACATGACAAAAGTAGCACACGAACCAAGTAAGCTGTTTTTGTTGAACCAAAATATAAAATTTTAAAATGCAATTATCTTTTTAAAATGTGTGAATATTGAAAACATATTTACCTTAGTATAATATATAATTATTTTGCAGAGTTAAACCCTAAGGAATTTTTCACTTAAAAGAATGAGTTCCAATGCTTAAAAATCTTATTTTAAGAGAACCACTGAGGTCTACATATTGTTTTCCTCTTCATTCTAGAAAAGTATTCACAATTTATGCTCCTAGTACAGAAGAGAAAAGAACTACCAGCTGCTCAAAGCCATGCTTTCTGATCCAGCCAGAAACAACTTAGATTTGAATGAACTGTTTCCTGTGGGCCTCTATGTTCTCAGGGGAACACACATAGGACTTGAATTCCCAGCAGGATGCTCCCCATTCTCTGTCCCACCAATGCTCACAGTTCTACCTTTAGAAGCCTCTGAATATTGAAACAGAGAAGGGAAAAAAGAAAGAAAAGAAGGAAGGGATGAAAGAAGGAAAAGGAGGGGATCCGTGGGAAGGGAAGGGAAGGGAAGGGAAGGGAAGGGAAGGGAAGGGAAGGGAAGGGAAGGGAAGGGAAGGGAAGGGAAGGGAAGGGAAGGGAAGGGATATAATTAAAAAAAAAAAGTTGGGGGCCAGGCAGTGGTGCACTGGGTTAAGTGCACATGGCCTGAAGCGCAAGGACCAGTGTAAGGATACTGGTTTGAGCCCCAGGTTCCCCACCTGCAGGGGAGTCACTTCACAAGCAGTGAATCAGGTCTTCAGGTGTCTTTTTCTTTTTTTTTTCTTTTTTTTATAAATAATTTTTTTGAATATTTTATTTATTAATGAGAAAGATAGGAGGAAAGAGAGAAAGAACCAGACATCACTCTGGTGAATGTGCTGCCAGGGATTAAACTCAGGACCTCATGCTTGAGAGTCTGATAATTTATCCACTGTGCTACCTCCCGGACCACCAGGTGTCTTTTTCTTCCCCTCTCTGTCTTCCCCTCCTCTCTTAATTTCTCTTTGTCTTATCCAACAACAACAAAAAGGAAAATATGGTTGCCAGGAGCAGTGGATTCATAGTGCAGGCACTGAGCCCCAGCAATAACTTTGGAGGCAAAAAAAAAAAAAAAGTTGTGGTCCAGGAGGTGGCACAGTGGGTAAAGCATTGGATTCTCAAGCATCAGATTCCGAGTTAAATCCCTAGCAGCACACGCACTAGAGTTATGTCTGATTCTTTGTCTCCTCCTATCATTTCTCATAAAAAAATGATTTTTTTTTAAAAAAAGCTACACATTTTCTTTGTGCTGCACATAGGAAACACACACACACACACACACACACACACACACACACACACACACACACATTATTGTACTGTTCTAAAGACTCCAAAGCACAGACTTGCTATGAAGATTTAATAAATCACAGCAATGTCAGATAGCATCTTGGCATGGTTGTTTTTAAGTACAAAGACATCACACTTCAACATGGGATTATATAATTTTTAGATATCTTATTTAGCTGCATCTTGCCTTCTTACAGAATGTTGAGTCAGTATGATGTGGGGTGCTTGTGACCAGTCTGTGGTATGCTAGCTGTACTGGTCATGTGCTGCTATGGACTAGGCCACCCCATAAAGATATGGCTGATAGCAATGCTAATTCCACTAGGTTTAAATTCCAGAGAAATCAGGATCTTACCATTGCCCTGAATGGCCTTGAGAAATGGGAGTTTGTCCTTGCCCTATTGACCACCTTCCAGGTTGGAATCTTGAAAACTTTAATTATTGCTTTTTGAACAGAGCTGGCCATTTGCTTGGTGTTTATCAACTCCTGAACTGGGGAAATTGGATGTTATCTCTTTCAGATTAGATCACAGCAAGTCTCATTGGATGAACCTAATGGGAGGAGGGGAGAGGAGGGTAAACCCTTTCTGCTTTTACTTGGAGTGCTTCCATGAAGACCCTGCCCTTTGTGGAACAATGTCCCTGGGGCTCTTGCTTGCCTAGCCCAGTACCCCTCTGGCCAGGATAACTAACTGGGGATTTATTCATTTACTTTTTTCAAGGAGTTTTTAATTGGTAAACCTTTACCCTAACTAAACTGGTCTAGTTTGAGATTAGGCACTTTGGCCCTCAACTTCCTTTCTTTCTTTTTTTCTTTTCTTTCTTTTTCTTTTTCTTTCCTTTCCTTTTTTTTTTGCCTCCAGGGTTATTGCTGGGGTTCAATGCCTGCACTATGAATTCCACTGCTCCTGGAGGCCATTTTTTTCCCATTTTGTTGCCTTTGTTGTCATTATTGTTATTGTTGCCACTGATATGTTGTTGTTAGATAGGACAGAGAGAGAGAAATCGAGAGAGGAGGGGAGACAGAGTGGAGTGGGAGAGAAAAACAGACACCTGCAGACCTGCTTTACCGCTCGTGAAGCGACCTCCCTGCTGGTGGGGAGCCGGAGACTTGGAACTGGGATCCTTTATGCCGGTGGTTGCTCTTTATAGGCCAATGTGTGCTTAACCCGCTGCACTACTGCCTCTTTCTTTCCCTCTCCCTCTCCCCCTCCCCGTCCCCCTCCCCCTCCCCTCCCCTCCCCCTCCCCCTCCCCCTCCCCCTCCCCCTCCCTCTCCCTTTCATTCTCTTTTTTTACCAGAGCTCTGATCAGCTCTGGTTTATGGTGGTGCAGGGGACTGAACCGGGGATTTCAGTTCCTCAGGCATGAGAGTCTCTTTGCATAACCATTATGCTATCTACCCTTGCTGGGCCCCTCAACTTTCTATTTCCCTCTTTCCCATTTTCTTCAGGTTTTATTCACTCCACAGCCAAGCTAGGGGGTGGGGAGGGGAGTTGGGGTGGGAGGTACAGCTGTCCTAGAGGAAAGCTGGCCTCTGAGGAACTTGTATCTTCCCTTGCCTTTCAAAAGACTCTACTTCACCCCTCTGTTAACGTTTTTAAAAATTTTTTATTTATAAAAAGGAAACATTGACTAAACCATAGAATAAGAGGGGTACAACTCCACACAATTCCTACCACCAGAACTCTGTATCCCATCCCCTCCCCTGATAGCTTTCCTATTCTTTAACCCTCTGGGAATATGGACTCAAGGTCATTGTGGGATACAGAAGGTGGAATGTCTGGCTTCTGTAGTTGCTTCCCCTCTGAACATGGGTGTTGACAGTTTGATCGATACGACTGTCTTTCTCTTTCCCTCGTGGGAAGGGCTCTGGGGAATTGGAGCTCCAGGACATATTGGTGGGGTTGTCTGTCCAGGGAAGTCTGGTCAACATCATGCTAGCATGTGGAACCTAGTGGTTGAAAAGAGAGTTAACATACAAAGCCAAACAAATTGTTAACATTTTTTAAAGGAAATAAAAACTAAAACTCTGTATTTGTTCTACATGATCCTTATTTTCATGGCAGCCTTTCCTGTGGCTCACAGTTTGACTGAATGTTGGCTCTAGGGCTCCTTGGGTTGGAGAGGCAGGGTCCCAGGCATGCTTGTGGGGGTGCAGTGCATCATACAGTGGGGGCACACTTGTGACTACCTTCTCTCTCTACTTCCCATCTCTTTGTAGTACAGCTTCTTCTTAAGACTCGGCCCCTACTTACCTCCAGTAACAAAACAACTTCTTGACTCCTTAACATCCTTGACATCCTGAGGATGGATGGGGATGAGGGTGGGTTTGGTTGGGGTCATTGAAATTTACAGAATGGACTCTGAGTTGCCTCCCTGGCCATGTATATCTTGAAGGTGGGGCTCTATTGGATTACCTGGCTATTAACTGTTTCTTGTTTTGCTTTTCTTAAAAAATGGTTACATATGAGAAAAAGTTTCACATAAGTCAGGAGAGAAAGAAGCCAGAACACACCCTGTTGTATGCAGCACTGATGATTAAACTGGCAACTTCAAACATGCAAACCCAATACTATATACCATTTTAGTGATTTCTTCTGTTTTTCTTTTCCTTTTTTTTTGAACCCATGCAGTGAGAAAGTGAAAAATCCAGTTTTTTTTTTTTGCCTCTAGTCAGAAGTGTGTTTGGTATATCTGCTCACCATGCATCCAGCAAATAGGTAGTCCCAAAGGGAAGTAGCCAGTAACCAGAGAGGGGAGGAAATGATCACAGGATTTCCTAGACTTAGCATTCATGAACGAATTTATCAGCTGTCTCCTAGTTCTTGACCTCCTTTGGGTATTGTGAGGGCTGATGAGCTCATGCTTGTAAAGAGGGCAAGCCTTTCATTGAAATTAATTAATAATTATCTGATAAGTGGATAACAATAATAATGATGATGTAATCCCCCCACCCCACCCCTCCTGTTTCCTGGGGTAACAACATTATGAGATGATGTGCCAGTGCTGGCTGTAGGTATAGCCTGTATGCTTGTTGGCACAGCCCAGGCTTGGCCTACCACTGGGAACCCGAAGGGCACAGAACAATGCAGCAGTGTTTTGTCCATGTGGCTGTTCAGGTAATGGGAAAACTCTCGCTGTTTCATGAATCAGGGTCTAGGACACCCACTTGCTTCCTCCCAACCTGGTGGCCTCCAGGGCAGGTAACTGAATCTGGAATATTCATTGGGGCTGAGACTTACTCAATTTCTCCTGCTCTTCTGCTTCTCTATTTTCCTACAGGCCCCCCCAACTCAGTAAGATGGCATTTGTATCTCCCAAAGGATTCAACGGCTGCCTTCCCACCACCACCAATTGTCATAGGGGCGTGTGGATCCACTGGCCTGGTCAAGAATGTCTTGAGTACTTGGTAAGGTGAGTAGAGAAGTAATCACTTTTAGGAACAAGAATCTCTTTCATTTTTAGATGTCTCAAAAACAGTCTTCAAAATAGACATCCAGCTTCAAAGAAGTGGTTAACATGGGAAAAGAAGAAAATTGTGGAGGAAAAAGTTCAACACCCACTTTTGTCCTAAAAGTCTCTCATGTCAAAAGACTGAGGTTATCAGAATGGAATCCCCAGCTAGCAAAGATAATGATACCTTTCATTTGCAAATAATTTATAGTTTGCAAAACACTTACATATAGCATGACCTCATTTGAGCTTCACAATACCTCTAGGGTTGGCTCAATTTGTGTTTTACTCATCCACTTTACAGATGAGGAAGCTGAGATCCAAAGAGGTTAAGTGACTCACTTGCTGAGAAACAAGGTGGCAGTCAGAACCAGACTTGTATTCCTAGCAAGGATGGGGACTCCCCACGATAGGCAGATTCCCCAGCTTTCTCTCTACTGGGAAGATAAAAATTCAGTTTATTCAACAAATAGGTAATGAATTCTCACTCCTTGCTGGACACTCTGCCAGGTGTTGGGAGACACCAGTGAATATAACAAACAAAACTTTTTCTTTAACATTTTTTCTTGAATTTTTTTTTTTTTTTTTTTGTCTCCACAGTTTTACTAGGGCTTGGTGCCTGCACCACGAATCCACTGCTCCTGGAGGCTTATTTTTTCCCTTTTGTTGCCCTTGTTGTTTTATCGTTGTTGTGGTTATTATTATTGTTGTTAGTGATGTAATTGTTCTTGGATAGGACAGAGAGAACTTGAGAGAGGAGGGGAAGACAGTGAAGGGGAGAGAAAGATAGACACCTGCAGACCTGCTTCACCACTTGTGAAGTGACCCTCCTGCAGATGGGGAGCTGGGGACTCAAACCGGGATCCTTATGCTGGTCCTTGAGCTTCATGCCATGTGCACTTAATACTCTGTGCTACCACCCGGCCCCCTTTCTTTAACATTTTCATCACTGTCCTTATATCTCTAGGCCATGGACTCCTGCAGACATCTTGTAATGAAGTTCTTTTGATAGCAGCAGTAAGTTCTGAGTGGCCAACATAGAAAATAGCAATTTTTTCGGAGAGACTGGGTTATCTTACAGAACCCAAGTAAGCATAGTTCCACCACAAACCTTCCCAGAATACCTAAACTTGGGGGAAATACAATTTCCAGGTTCCATAGTAGAATCATCAGAACTTCTGGTCCCCAGCAGAGAGAATCTCATTATCTGGCTTTGACCCGTATAGTCTCTCCTTACTAAATAGCCCAGTCATGCAAGACAGATGTCACCACTAGGGTTTTTGTCCATCTGTTGGCCCAGGAGTGGCTTCCATGGAAAAGAAACCACTGTTTGCTGAGAAATCCAGGCTCAGAAGTGTTTAGCGCAGCACTTAGATTCTGGGTGACTTTTCAGAGTAGATCAGGAAAGCAGGGACAAGTGTCCCAAATTCTCTGTGACTGCTTCCCAAGGTGCTTCTCTCCTGATTTTTCTCTCTAAATTCTCATTATGTCAATGAAATAATGCTAAGTGGTGGCAGATAGCAGTTCACTCTACTGTTTGTACTACTTTTCTGTACTTTTGAAAATGTCTGGAAAAGAAGTTATAACAAACAAAAGAGAATTTTCTGTCATTATGACTCTGTCATTATAACTTTGGGTTCTTTTTTAAGTGATTGCATTTTTTGAATATTTATTTATTTAGGGTGGGTTGGAGAGAGAGAAAAAACCAGGGCATTATTCTGGCATATGTGAAACTCTGGATCAAACTCAGGACCTCATGTTTTTAAGTCCAAGGTTCTAGCTACTTTCCTATTTATTACCTGGGCCATTTTTTGGTGATTCCCTATTGTTTCCTCTATTATTTTCTGTTTCTGAAAGAGAAGAATTATTCAGCCAGTTTTACAAGTATGCACTGAGGGCTTTCTGTGGCTCAGGTAGCATCTCTTACTTTCAAGTGAGCTAATAGTCCTAACAGTTCAAGATATTTATTTGTGAATTTTCTTTACTATCAACCATGTTGTATGACTTCTAGAAAATGACTGAGGAATCTCACTACTAAGGTTATTCTGCTAACCCTCCTGTGTTGTACTCCTTCTATGATAGAACAGCACCAGTCCAAGGAATGTCGGGAATGAGGACTCAGAAAATACCAGGTTGTTTGCACCTGCTGGCACTTGGTGCCCAGTGTACCATCAGAGGGTGGTTGCTTGCTTGGGGTCAGTCCAGGTTCTAAAAAACATTTAGGAACAACATTTCTTTTGACTCAGTGGGAAAAAAGAAAAAGGAGAGACAGCTTGCTTGGCTGCAACTAAGGTGGGGTATGCCAGCTCAGGTAGCTTGTGGCAGGTGCCCAGTTGTCTCTGTTTCCAGTAGTTCCATTAACATTTGGCAAGCTGCATTCACCTTCAGCATTTGTAGCATGTCATTGTTGACACAACTAATATTACCTCATGCTTTCAGCCTTTCTGTGTTCACTTGCTGTGGTAGTCAGAGGTGAGAATCTAAAAAGGGTTTGTTGTCTACTTATGCCATGTTGCACACAGCAGAGAGACAGCTGAAGTCTTTCTACCTTAAACACTGTGTCCTTGTTTTTTTCTTTTTCTCTTTTCTCCTGGGTTGATGTTAAGCAATTAATGAAATTACCTTGCAGAGAAAAAGAAAACAGCCAAAGATGTACAGTGAGCTGCACCGTGGCCTCATATTTCAAAGCCAACCACAAATGTTTTTTTTTTTCTTTCTTACCAGAGCACTACTCAGTTCTGGCTTATAGTGGTACAAGGGACTGAACCCAGGATTTCAGAGCCTCAGACATGAGAGTCTCTTTAGATAACCATTATGCTGTCTACCTTCACCTGACAGGCTTCTTTTAAAATGCTCTTTCATAGGGTGTGAAATCAGTCATATTGTGGCGAGGTTGCATAGCCCAGGCAAGGTAGACTCTGTGACTTAATTCAGAAATATAACCGATGACTAGATTCCATTTCATTTCTGGCCCCAACCCCTTCCAGCTGTTCACCCCACAACTTCTAGTTGGCTCCTCTCAAGTGGACTTCTTTCTGTTCAGCAGCTTGCTCTGTGATTTTCATTTGCTTTGTATAAAGAAACCAAGCCATTAATAGGATACTTGTCTCCCTGGTGTCAACCTGTCCCTTGGCCTTGGCCTCTACTTCAAATTGAGCTGTTAACTTCCTTAGTGTGAGTCAGTTCCTCAACCTTGGTTGTTTTTCATGTTCTCTCCTTTACTTTTACCTCTGGAATTTCTTCTTCTCCTCTCTTTCCCCTCTCTCCTGCTTAGGATGGCCTAGGCTTGTCTTCCCCCAAGCAACACTCTCATTTCCTGCAGTAGAGGTGGATAAAATAGAAAATTTTTGACAGTCTTTTTTTCCTTTATAAAGGATTTATTTATTTATTTATTTTACCAGAGCACTGTTCAGCTCTGGTGTATGGTGGTGCAGGAGATTGAACCTGGTACTTTGGAACAGTATTTTTTTCTTTCAAATATATTGTATTAAAAGATAGGACTAGGAGGAAAGCAAAAATAACTTGGAACTTTGTGAGAACTGTGGAGGTTATCATTGGGAGAGTGGAGGTAAGAACTTTGGTGGTGGCTATGGTGTGGAACTATATACTCTGTACTATTTATTTATTTATTTTTAAGTTTCATTTGTAAAATGGAAACACTGACAAGACCATAGGATAAGAGGGGTACAATTCCACACAATTCCCACCACTGGAACTCTGTATCCCCTTCCCTCCCCTGATAGCTTTCCTAGTCTTTCTAAAAAATTTCTTTATTGGGGAATTAATGTTTTACATTCAACAGTAAATACAATAGTTTTTACATGTATAACATTTCCCAGTTTTCCATATAACAATACAACCCCCACTAGGTCCTCTGTAGCTTTCCTATTCTTTATCCCTCTGGGAGCCCATATGGACCCAGGGTCATTGTGGGATGTGGAAGGTGGAAGGTCTGACTTCTATAATTGCTTCCCTGCTGAACATGGGCATTGACAGGTCAATATGTACTCTTAGCCTCTCTCTCTCTCTCTTTCCCTAGTGGGGAGGCTGGGGAGGTGGGGCTCCAGGACACTTTGGTGGGACCGTCTACCCAGCAAAGTCAGGTTGGCATCCTGATAGCATCTGGAATCTGGTGGCTGAAAAAGAGTTAAAATAGAAAGCAGAGCAAATTATTGCCTAATCATGAACCTAAAGACAAGAATATTGTGGATGGAGATTTGGGGTCTCTGTTTTGGAAAAAGCTAGTAGGTCTATTTTAGGTATATTCCATGTGACCCATGGCCCAGCTGGTTTTTTCCTGTGCCTAACATCTAATATGCAGGTGACCTAAGTTATTGTCTGGGGGGATGGTGTCATAGTTGGAAAAAGGGCTAGAAAGCTGGATCAGGGAAGAGAGTAGCTCCCCCAAATGGGAAAAGCATATAAATATTGTTAACTGTAAACCCCATCAATTTGATCTGGGGCTCATGTTTAGAACAAGAGCCTATGCAACCTCTGCATCCCTATAGGTCTGAGCTCACATTCCGTGGTCATGGCTAGGAACATTCCAGGCTGTGCCAATTTCAGGACCCATCATCCTCCAGTGATAGACAGAGTATGCTATCCAACCTCCCATTGGAGAATGGACCATTCCCTACTATTGTTGATCCACATTGAGGGCAAGGTCTCATAGGGGCCCACAGAGGGGCCCACTATGTTGTTACTGATGGAGATGACCAGTGACAATGGTGAGAAGAATCTGTTAGAGGTCTAGGTCCATCATGTCTGTGTGGGAATCCCAGGACTCCCTGACTAGGGCCCCAGGTGATGGGGTGGCCTGGTAGTGACTAAAGAGTCATCATTAAAGTATGCCAGTCTCTTGCCCTTATTCTTTTGTAGTCCTTACTTTGTGTGACAAGGTTAGCTTTGGAGTGATTGAGGGATGTGCAATAGAAGGTAGGTGAGGAAGGTATCTAGGTCTAAGTGGAAACTATTTCATTAGATACTTTATGGTGTCTTTTTAGGTCTTTCTGCTTGCTTGCTACATTTATCGACTCACTGTAAACTACTGTGCACTTTTGCCTTAAGGTATATGTTTCCACCACCTTTTGGATATATGTACTTTTCTGCCCCATCTCATGGACCTTGGTCTATATCCAGGTTTTGAGGTTTGTTAAGAAGTATACCACCTGAAATGAATTTAAAGAGTCCTGTGAGCTAGGAAAGTCTCACCAGAGTAATGAAGCTGGTGGGTTGATATTCCACGCCTAACATCTCTGGATGTAGTCTGAATATACTCTGTATTTTTATAATCTTGTGAACCATAAAAATTGGTTGGTGAGAAAAAGGTTAAAAAAAATAGCTTGGAAACATAAAACCTGCATCTGCATAAGGAAATACCAATAACTAAACTAATGAGCTCAGAGTAATGGCTGTCAACTAAATGTAATCATTGCTTCTACTGATGCTTATCCACTGGTGGAGAATGATTGCAGCTTGTGCAAAGAGTGCAGCTGGGGAGATGGCTCACTTAGGTAAAGCATAGGACTTGAAATGACTGAATTTTTGTTTGACATTGACTTAAAAAAAAAAATGCTGGATGCAGCCATGATTTCTAGAGATGTCCAGAAACAATCCAAAAAATTGTTTTTTCCTCCTTTGATTTCTTTTTTTACATCTTGGCATAAATCTGAAACATTTAATCCTGAAAACTGTATGAGTTATGGGCGGGGCAGATAGTGCAATGATTATGTTAATGATTCTCATGCCTGAGGCTTCTAACCATGGTTCTTCTGTTTACCTTTCCACATTTTATTGAGTTTAAACTGTATAAACAACCTTAAAATCATACTAGAAAGGACTTCCAATTATAATGGAGTTATCAATTATAGTAAACTTCTAATCTGCTACAAGTTTTGTTTAACAAGTAAGTGAATTTCAGCTGTCAAGTCTTCACATGAAAAAGCATCTACTCAAATGGAATTCCCGGAAATCCATTTGGACCCCTGTTCTCTGACATCGCCCACAAGATGGAATGACTACAACACACCCCCAGAAACCAATGATGTGACCTGGCACGACCTGAAGAAACAGATTCACAGACTCCAAAGCTCACTCTCTACAGAAAAGCGAAATTCTGGTGGCCGACATTCCCCATAGAGACAGACATGTAGCGTTTCATCCCCTGGCATTTTCTTCCATGGTCATCTACTTTGGACTGACACTTCCATCGGACTTACTGGTACACCTCTTGGACACTTTACACAACTTTACAGCAGTTTCCCTTTACGCTGCTGGGTTTCTCAAAGACTGACTGCAGCCAGCTGCCTTGGGACTTTATAGGCCATGTCCCCCCACCTGCAGGCTCTGTTCACAGAGGTAGGAAACCACCCCTCCTTACTAGGTCATGCCCACAGAGTCAGAAAACACCCTTTGAGGCAAGAGATGCCCACAGAGGCATGAAGCGCCCCCAGAGGAGGCAAGAAATGCCCTTTTGCCTGCTAGGGCTTGCCCTTTGAGGTAGGAAAAGCCCCCCATCAGGCCTACCCTTGGCATCACACTGGTTCTTGCTGCTCTCCTATTTTGTTAATCCATGTCCTATGCCAGTTCTTTTGAAAATGCCTGTATGATAAAGGTATCTGTTCACCCCTACACTGCTATTCCCCTGACAGAGATGAAGCCTTTTACAGACACTGACCCAGTTATATATGGCCATTAAGTAAGAGGGAGATGTTGGGGAATTGTGAGGATGTGGTTGAGCTTGGAAGGGCTTGAGCCTGAGGGGTGTGTCAATCCTGTTAGTCTCTCTCTCTCTATGGAGAGGTTGAGCAAGGAGGGACAGTAGAACCCCAAAAGGTGTGCCTCTTATCAGTCTCCCTGCCTCACAAAGTGCCCCGCATTCCTGATACTATGGCAAATAGTTAAAAAGAAAGGGGGAGATGTTGAGTAGTATGCCAGCTTCCCCTTGCTTCTGCTTAACCAAGCACCGGTATGCCTGTATAGGGATTGGTTTTATCCCACTCAAAGCTGCAGTCTATTTACATAAATCACTTTTACATTTACATAAAGCACCACCCTCCCTCCAGGGCATTGGTGGTTCAGTGGTAGAATTCTCGCCTGCTCCGCCCCTCTCCTTGTCACACCCTGATTTTCACCAGTCACTTTTCTCTCCACCCTCTCTACATCACATCCTGTTCTCACCCTATTTGGCAAGTATATATATAAAGACAGCATTGTGAGTTTTACTTCAGTTAGTTTTAGTTTTAGTTTAGCTTAGCTTAGCATAGATTGTGCTGCGTCCTGCATGAATAAAGAGATATTGCGTATAGCTCAGCCATGAGTCCCTGGTCGTCTGTCTCCGCTCACGAAGCTAGTCCAACAGACTTGCATGCCTAAGGCCTGGTGTTTTATCCTGAGCACTGCATATGCTGGAGTGAAAGGGTCCTCTGGCATTTCTCTTTGTCATGAAGTAAATGAATACATTTAAAAAAGGAAAGGGAAGGGATTTAAAAAAAAAAAAAAATATATATATATATATATATATATATTTTTTTTTTTTTATACCAGAGCACTGCTCAGCTCTGGTTTATGGTGGTGTGGGGGATTGAAGCTGGGACATTAGAGCCTCAGGTATGAGAACCTCTTTGCATAACCATTATACTATCTACCCCTGCCCAGGAAAGGAAAGGGAAGGAGAAGAAGACAGGGAAAGAGGAAGGAAACTGTGAAGGAGGGAGGTAGCATATAAACCAGTTAGGCACTGCTTAGTTCTATGGTTTCCCTCACTTCCTGGTCCTTGCAAACAGCTTCACTGCCACTCAGGATGAGCCAGGCCATGTTCTGAAGTCACTTCCTGGACAGTTCTGTTTGACATTTCCTCTCTCCTTCTTACTTTGGGGTTGCTTTGTTGTTACACTGGAAGAAGAAATGTCTATTAATAATTTTCTTTCTAGCATGCATGCCTTGTAGAGATAAATCAAAATACACAAGCTATACCCCTTGATCTGAGCTACTCAGATCACCTTACATCTTCTACAAGTCCTTTCCTCTGCATGCATGTGTACACTCACATACAGTGTGCTGGCTTGTGTTGTCTGTGTACCTTATGATTAATAATCTACAATCTGAAAGTGATCATCTCTTTTTTCCACACATCATGAAATAAGTGTTGGTGATGATTTGTCTTGTCCAGATAATCATGACTAGTTCACAATAATGACTCTAAATGCCAGGCAGCACAAATGAGGGTTTTTTGTTGTTGTTGTTTTCATAGTAGTGTAAGCCGCCCCCCACACCACCTCCTGACATGTTTTGTCTGTTTCTTAAGACTGTCTTGTAGGCTAGTTCTGACCTTTGTCTAGATTTTTAAAAAAATTATGTTTATTTATTTTCCCTTTTGCTGCCCTTGTTTTTTTAAATTGTTGTTGTAGTTATTATTGATGTTGTCATTGTTAGATAGGACAGAGAGAAATGGAGAGAGGAGAGGAAGACAGAGAGGGTCAGAGAAAGATAGATACCTGCAGACCTGCTTCACTGCCTGTGAAGCAACTTCCCTGCAGGTGGGGAGCCGGGGGCTCGAATCAGGATCCTTATGCCAGTCCTTGCACTTTAGCCATGTGCATTTAACCTGCTGCACTACTGCCCAATTCCCAATCTTTGTCTAGATTAAGGTGAGAGAGAGTCCAGAGTATGCTGAATACAAGTATGAGAAGTACATCATACAGATGGTCAAGAGGCTGATGTCCTGTCAACTGCATTTTCCTATTCTTCAATGCAAGTAAGTGGAGACCTCAAACCCCACTATTTTCTAGGCCAGACATGGTAGGGAGGTCAGAGTAAGCAAAGCAGATAGATACCTGCCCTCATGTGATATACAATCTACAATTACATGGAAATAGAATGTCAAGAATTAAAAATGAAAGGTGCTATGCTGGGCTCAACATACCCTCAGGTTGAAGCACCTGAGATGATGTTTCTGTCCAGATGTCTAGGATGCAGGGAGGATGGGGAGGGAGGAGGCGAGAGCACTACCTATAGGTGACATCAATGAATCATGACAGTTGGGATTTGCATTTTGTAGTGGCAACTGGGGAAATAGTTAAACTAGTAGCATGCTGAAATTTCTTTTACAAAAATTTTAATATATATTTAACTATTGTATAGAGACAGAAAAATTGAGAGAGGCAAGGGAGAGATAGAAAGGGGAAAGACACCTGCAGCTCTGTTTCACTACTTATAAAGCTTTTCCCCTACAGGTGGGAACCAGGGGTTTGAACGTGGACCTACTCCTTGTGTACTGTAATGTGAGCACTTAACCAGGTGTGCCACCACCTGGCCTCAGCATGCTGCGCTTTCATGCCCAAGGTTCCCTGTTTAATCCCTGTACAAGAATGGTGCTTTGACTTTCCTCTCTTCCCCCGTTATGGCCCCTTCTCTCTGCCTTATATAAAACTCTCATGTAGTAAATAAAATAAGTCTTCAAAAATAAAAAATAAATATGTTTAATAGTTATTACAATCTTTATGGCAGAAATTTAACTCTCTTCAGCTCCTCTCGAGAGTTTTCTGTGAGCAAATTTCCAAAGTTTGGGTGTAATTAACAGCATTGAGAATCACTAATACTTATAAATGCTTACTTATGCATCAGATATTATTCAAGGTGTCAAATGTCACTTGAGTGAGACTGCCTCTAAGCACTCTAAATAACAGCCTTCTGACTCCTATTTCCTTTACTCTGTTTTTCTTTTACCTACCGCCCTCTGACATTTTGTGTCCTTGTTTGCATCTTTATTAGAATGTAACCTCTGACCTGCTTTGTTCACTGTTGTTTTCTCTGGAACTTAAGACACTACCTGGCACATATTCTGTGTTCAAGAACTATATTCTTGTTGAATGAAGGAATAGCCATTATTGGTTCATTTAATTCTTGAAGTACTTCTGTGAAATAGGTACACTCTTCTCTCTTCCTTTTATTTTTTTAATTACCACCAGGGTTATTGCTGAGTACCTACATGATGAATCTACTCCCCACTCCTATTGGATATAGTTTTCATTAGTTTTTGGCTAGAGACAGAGAAATTGAGAGAGAGAGAGAGAGAGTCCTGTAGAACTAGTTCACCATGTGTGAACCTTCCTCTTACAGGTGGAGACAAGGAGCTTAAACACAAGTTCTTACACATAATAACTTGTACACTCTACCAGATGTACCACCTACCAGCCTCCTCTTTCCCCTTTTTTTACTGAGGAGAAAGATAGCACAGATCAGTTAAGTTACCTACTTTTGTTCACACAGGCAGTGGGGTGATAGAACCCAGATTCAGACATGGCTGCTTGATCTCAGCCAACCTCACATGACAAGAGTACTCACAAAGTGAGTCGTCATGAAAAATGTAATATTCTGACTTACAGCTTTTCTTTGGTTAAATGACATTCTGTCTAAAGACCTATGAAAAATGATCCAATGTGGCATTGCAGTTCTAGATACTATTTCTTTTCTAAAGTGGAAATCATTGAGCAGATGAATATTAGAATCTTCTTGGCTGTAGGAAACCTTGTACCAGCCCAGGAAACTTACAGTTAGGATAAAATAAGGAAGTGCTGAGTCATAAAACATGTTTAGATCCTGTAATATAACCTATAGCCAGTGTTCCTGAAATATTCCTTACAAGTAAAATCTTGGTAATTTAGTCTGATTATAAGGATACAAAATAGAAAAACCTGCTTTACTCTTTGACTAATTGGTTTAGTTTCATTAAAAACCTGGTAAGTCTTAATATGCTGTTCTTTGTCTCCATATCTGCTTATGAAGCTGGAAAGAAATTACTGAAGTCTCTAGAATAGAAGTGATGCTCCCAGTGCTATTTTGATGATTCTTTCTTTCTTTAAATATTTTTATTTATTCATTAATGAGAGGGATAGAAAAAGAAAGAAACAGATATCACTCTGGTACATGTGCTGCTGGGGATTGAACTCAGTACCTCATGCTTGAGAGTCTAGCACTTTCTCCACTGTTCCACCTCCTGGACAGTTCTTTTTGACTGATTTTTGCTTCTTGCTTAATAAGAATGGTTTTATCTTAGTGTGTGTGGATGGATTTTTTTTTTTTTTCAAAAAAAGAGAACTTGCTTTTTGATCTCAGAAACTTCAGCTTTTCTTTTCTACCCGCTTATTCATGGATAACTCAGCAAACTTAACTCACTTTTTTTCTCCCCTAAGAAATCTAAAGATCAGCTAATCAGAGAATCAACAAAGAAACAAGAAAATTAAATGAAGAGATGGATATATTAGAACTCCTGGACATTTTCAGAGATCTTCACCTCAAGAAACTGGAATATACATTCTTTTCAAATCCACATAGCACATCCTCAAGGATAGACCACATGATAGGCCACAAAGACAGTAAGAACAAATTCAAGAGCATTGAAATCATCTCAGGCATCTTCTCAGACCACAGTGGAGTAAAGCTAACACTTAACAACAAACAGAAAAGTAGTAAAAGTCACACAAGTTGGAAACTCAACAATATACTGCTTAATAACTGATGGGTCAAAGACAAACTCAAGCAAGAAATTCAAATGATCTTAGAAACAAATGAAAATGAAGACACGAGCTATCAGGATATACGGGATACAGCTAAAGCAGTAGAAGGAAACTCATAGCCTTACAAGCACACATTAGAGAACAAGAAAAAGCTCAAGTAGGGAGTCGGGTGGTAGCACAGCGGGTTAAGTGCACATGGTGCAAAGTGCAAGGACTGGCATAAGAATCCCGGTTCGAGCCCCTGGCTCCCCACCTGCAGGGGAGTTGCTTCACAAGCAGTGAAGCAGGTCTGCAGGTATCTGTTTTCCCCCTCTCTGTCTTCCCCTCCTCTCTTCATTTCTCTCTGTCCTATCCAACAACAGCAACATCAATAATAACTACAACAATAAAACAACAAGGACAACAAAAGGGAATAAATAAGTAAATATAAACAAAATGTTTAAAAATTTAAAAAAAAAAAAGCTCAAGTAAATAACCTTACAGCATGCCTTAAAGACTTAGAAGGAGAGGAACAAAGGAACCCTAAAGCAATCAGAAGGACTGAAGTCACCAAAATTAGAGTGGAAATAAATAACATCGAAAATAAAGAGAACCATACAAAAGATTAATGAAGCCAAATGTTGGTTCTTTGAAAAAATTAAACAAAATAGACAAACCCCTAGCCAGACTCACTAAAAAAAAAAAAAAAAGAGGGAGGGGGAGAAGACTCAAATAAATAGAACTGTAAATGATAGAGGAGATATTATAACAGACACCACATAAATCTATTTAGGTGGTTGGGCATTTATTTGTAATTTCTTTCTTTCTTTCTTTCTTTTTTTGCCTCCAGGGTGATCGCTGGAGCTCAGTGTCTGCATAAAAATTGTCTGCTCCTGGAGGCCATCTTGGTCCACTATTGTTGTTGCTGTTGTTGGATAGGACAAAGAGACATGGAGAGCAGAGGGGAAGACAGAGGGGGAGAGAAAGATAGACACCTTTAGACTTGATTCATCACTTGTGAAGTGGACCTCTTGCAGGTGGTGATCCTCGGGCTCTAACCAGGTCCTTTACACTGGTCCTTGTGCTTGACACTATGTGTGCTTAACTCAGTGCACTACTGACATCTCCTTCCTTCCTCCCTCCCTCCCTCCCTCCATCCCTTCCTTCCTTCCTTCCTTCCTTCCTTCTTTCCTTCCTTCCTCCCTTCCTTCCTTCTTTCCTTCTTTCCTTCCTTCCTCCCTTCCTTTCATTTTTTACCTCCAGGGTTATCGCTGGGGCTTAGTGCCTGCACTACGAATCCACTGCTCCTGGAGGCCATTTCCCCCATTTTTTTGCCCTTGATGTTGCCCTTGTCATTGTTTTTATTGTTACTGTTGCCATTGTTGTTGTTGTATAGGACAGAGAGAAATAGAGAGAGGAGGGTAAGAAAGAGAGGGGGAGAGAAAGATAGATAGATACCTGAAGATCTGCTTCACCGCTTGTGAAGTGACTCCCCTGCAGGTGGGGAGCCTGGGGCTTGAACCAGGGTCCTTATGCTGGTCCTTGTACTTCACACCATGTGCTCTTAACCCACTGTGCTACCGCCTGACCCCCCACATTTGTAATTTTTATGACCACATACCATGTCAAAATTGGCAATCAGTTTTGATTCTATCACAATCCGTCTTAATGCTTTCTTTTCTTTAGAAAAAAAATTTTTTTTTAAACCAGAGCATTACTCAGCATTGGCATATGGTGCTGTCAGGGATTGAACCTGGGAACTCTGCTTCCTCAGGCTGTTTAGTCTGATGTGCTACTGATGGTGCTATCTCCCAGTTCAGTGCTATCTTTCTAGGTCTCTTTGTGCCTGTCCTTGTCCCTTCCTGTCTCAGTTATGCTATATACTCTCTCTTTCTTAATATTTTATTTATTAGCCAAAAAGGTAGGAGGAGAGAGAAGGAACCAGACATCACTCTGGTACATGCACTCCTAGGGATTGAACTCAGGACCTCATGCTCAAGAATCCAGTGCTTTGTCCACTGTGTCACTTCCCAGATCACTCATATATTCTCTTTACACACATGCAAATTTAAATATACAAGATTAGGGGTTTACAGACTATGAACAGTTTTAATACTCATAGAACTGAATGATGAAAACTTATACATTTCAATATATGGGAAAGTATAACTCAATTTTATTTTTTCCCTTTTCTTACCCTTGTTGTTTTATCATTATTGTGGTTGTTATTGATGCCATTTTTGTTGGATAGGACAGAAAGAAATGGAGAGAGGAGGGGAGACAGAGAGGGAGAGAGAAAGATAGACACCTGCAGACCTGCTTCACTGCTTGTGAAGCAACGCCCCTGCAGGTGGAGATCCGGGGGCTCGAACCGGGATCCTTACTCCAGTCCTTGCACTTTGCTTAACCCGCTGCGTTAACACCTGACCCCTTTTAACTCAATTTAAAAAAGCAATTTTACGTTTACATATTTGTAGGAAATTTAAGAAGCACTTAAGCATCTCTCTTATGGATTTATATATCGATTACTACTCCCAACAAAATCTAACTTGGCATTATTGTTTAAAGATAATGTTTCTTGCTATGAGAAATGTCTTAATTATTTCTCAGAGGTTACAAGTGCTTGAGTTTTGGCTACTGTAATTCCTGTATTTATACCTTGAGCCAGTGGAAGTCTGTTTCCACCATGAACTTAAAAACCATAGCAGTTTTCATACAGTTTCATATACTGAGAAGCCTTGCAGTAAAGATTGAATGAAGAGTATAAAAAATCCAAAAACAAAACAGTATACAAGTCTTTCACTTCTTTGGTTAGGTTTATTCCTAGATATTTTAATTGTTTTTGTTGCTGTAGTAAAAGGAATTGATTTCTGAATTTCAACTTCTTCTAACTTAGTGTTCACATAGAGGAATGCCACTGATTTTGAATGTTAATTTTGTAGCCTGACACCTTACTATATTTCCTGATGATTTCCAAAAGCCTCTTGCTGCATTCCTTGGGTTTTCTATGTATACTATCATGTCATTTGCAAATAGGAAGAGTTTGACTTCTTCTCTTCCTATCTGTATCCCTTTAATTCCTTGCTCCTGCCTGATTGCTATGGCAAGAACTTCCAACACTATGTTGAATAGTAATGGTGATAGTGGGCAGCCCTGTCTAGTACCTGATCTGAGGGGAAATGCTTCCAGTTTTTCACCACTGAGTATGATGTTGGCTATAGGTTTGCTATATATAGACTCCACTATCTTGAGGAATTTTCCATCTAGTCCCATTTTTGTAGTGTTTTGATCATAAAGGGATGTTGTATTTTGTCAAAGGCTTTCTCTGCATCTATTGATATGGCCATGTGGTTTCTGGTCTTGCTTTTATTGATGTGGTGGATCATGATGATTGATTTATGTATATTAAACCAACCTTGCATGCCTGGGATAAACCCCACTTGTTCATGATGAACATTCTTTTTAATATACTGCTGTATGTGGTTGGCTAGAATTTTGTTCAATATTTTCGCATCTATGTTCATCAGAGATATTGGTCTGTAGTTTTCTTTTTTGGTTGTGTCCCTGTTTGCTTTTGGTATCAAAGTGATGTTGGTTTCATAGAAGCTTAAAGGGAGTATTCCAGTGTCTTCAACCTTCTGGAAAACTTTTAAAAGTAGAGGTATGAGTTCTTCTTTGAAGGTTTTGTAGAATTCATTTGTAAAACCATCTTGTCCAGGACATTTATTTTTGGGGAGGTTTTTATCTGTTTGAATTTCATTAGCTGTGATGGGCCTGTTCATATTATCTAGTTCCTCTTTACTTAATTTTGGAAGTTGGTAGGTATCTAGGAAATCATCCATTTCTTCCAGGTTCTCTAGCTTGGTGGCATATAGTTGATCATAGAAGCCTCACATGGTATGTTGAATTTCTGCACTGTATGTTGTGATATCTCCTCTTGTATTTACAATCCGGTTTATTTGGGTCTTCTCCCTTTTTTGTTTTGTGAGTCTGGCTAAATGTTTGTAGATTTTGTTCATTCTCTCGAAGAGCCAACATTTACTTTCATTGATCTTTTGTATGGTTTTCTTTTTTTCAAAGTTATTTATTTTTGCCCAAACTTTAGTGATTTCTGTACTTCTGGTTGCTTTAGGGTTCCTTTGTTCTTCTTCTTCTAGGTCTTTAAGGTGTGTAATCAGGTTGTTTATTTGTGATTTTTCTTGTTTCCTAATGTGTGCTTGCTTGTATGATTATGAACTTCCCTCTGCTGTGTCCCAAATATTTTGATAGCTTGTGTCTTCATTTTCATTGAACTCTCAAAACATTTTAATTTCTTCTTTGACCCAGTAGTTAAGTAGTGTACTGTTGAGCTTCCTGATTTTGGGACTATTACTAATCTTTTGTTGATTGATGAGTGTTAGTTTAATTCCACTGTGGTCTGAGAAGATGCTTGGGATGATTTCAATGCTTTTGAATTTGCTGATGCTGTCTTTGTGGCCTAACATATGATCTATCCTTGAGAATGATCCATGTGGACTTGAGTAGAATGTGTATTTTAGTTTCTTGGAGTAAATGATTCTGAAAATGTCCCATAGTTCTCGTTCATCTATCTCCTTATTTAGCTCCCCCATTTCCTTATTGATTTTCAGCCTGGATGATCTATCAAATGAGAGAGTGGGGTGTTGAAGTCCCCTACTATGACTGTGTTGTTGTTAATATACTGCTGTAGCTCTTTCAGTAAATGTTTGATGTATTTATATGACTTCTCACTGGGTGCATAGATATTAATAATTGTCAAGTGTTCTTGGTTAACTGATCCACTGAACATTAAGTAATGTCCATATCTATCTTTTAAAATTTTTTTGATTTTAAAGTCTATCATGTCAGATATGAGAATAGCTGTTCCTCCCTTTTTTTGTGGGCAATTGGCTTGTATGATAGTTTTCTTTTTTTTTTTTTTGTAAGATTTTATTTATTTATTAATGAGAAAGATGGGAGAGAGAGAAAGAACCTGACATCACTCTGTTACATGAGCTGCCAGGGATTGAACTCGAGACCTCATGCTTGAGAGTCTTCTGCCTTAGCCACTGAGCCACTTCCCAGATCAGTGTATGATAGTTTTCCATCCTTTCACTTTGAGTCTGTGTTTATCTTGTTGAGTTAGGTGGGTTTCCTGTAGACAGCATGTTGTTGGGTTGTGCTTTCTGATCCATGTTCCTATTCTGTGCCTTTTAATAGGTGAATTCAGGCCATTGACATTTATTGATATCATAGATTGAAGATATTTTAATGCCATTATTGTATATTTTTAGAGTGATCTGATATATGGTATATTCATGGTGGTCTGACTGATAGCACAGTGGTTATGCAAAGAGACTCTCACACCCCAAGGATCCAAAGCTCCAGGCTCAATTCAGCTTCTCTGCCAAGCCAGGCAGCACTTGTGGGCCCTGTGAGTTTCTAAACAAGTCCCGTTTATAGTCTGTAGGTAGGTTCTGAGGCAATTATTCACCATGTTCTCATCAGAAGAACCATGTGGAAAGGCTTCCACCATACAGCTCCACTGCTAGGCCACCAAGGTGTAGATTGTCTCCTGAGTTTCCTGGTCAGGTCTCTGTCTTCAGGTTTCAGCACAGGGCCTCTCCCCTGCTGCTCCAGCCTCTGAGGGCAGTAGCAATGGAGACTCACAATTGCATTTGGTGAGCCTTAGGGGAGTCCTCCTTTCAGCAGTCTTTTTGTTGGTAAAACAGACTGGAGGTGGTGCCTCAATTGGTGAACTGCCGGACTGCTACCAGCCACTCAGTCTTTTCTTGGCTCCTCTGTGTCCACGAGCCATACATGTTTGCACTCATCGGTGATTTGGTGGGTTCCTGAAGTCGTTCTAGTCCTACCATGTTGTGGTCTCAGGTGATCTCCTTTGGTATTTCTAGTTGACCCGGGAGAGGAGAGGAGAGGAGAGAAGGGGAGGGGAAGGGAGAGGAGAGGAGAGATGGGGAGGAGAAGGGAGAGGAGAGGAGAGGAGGGGAGAGGAAAGAAACACAGCTGCTGCTGCTCTGTAGCCCTGCCTCTGGAACTTCTCTGACATCTAATTTTGATAAGGGGGCCCAAAGTATTAAATGGAGGAAGGAGGCTCTCTTCAATATATGGTGCTGGGAAAACTGGGTTGAAACATGGAGAAGAATGAAACTGAACCACTTTATCTCACCAGAAACAAAAGTCAACTCCAAATGGATCGAGGACCTAGATGTTAGACCAGAAACTATCAAATACTTAGAGGAAAATATCGGCAAAACACTTTTCCACTGAAACCTCAGGGACATCTTTGAAGATACAAACCCAATTGCAAGGAAGACTAAAACAAAAGCAAACCAATGGGACTACATTAAATTGAAAAGCTTCTGCATAGCAAAAGAAACCATCACCCAAATAAAGAGACCCCTCACAGAATTGGAGAAGATCTTCACATGCCACACATCAGACAAGAGGCTAATAACCAAAATATATAAAGAACTCACCAGACTTAGGAACAAAAAAGCAAATGACCCCATCCAAAAATGGGCAAATGATATGAACAGAATATTCACTACAGAAGATATCCAAAAGGCTCACAAACATATGAAAAATTGCTCCAGGTCACTGATTGTCAGAGAAATGCAAATAAAGACAACATTGAGATAATACCTCACCCCTGTGAGGATGTCATATATCAAAAGTGACAGCAGCAACAAATGCTGGAGAGGTTGTGGGGACTAAAGAACCTTCCTTTACTGCTGGTGGGAATGTAAATTGGTTCAACCTCTGTGGGAAGCAGTCTGAAGAATTCTCACAAGGCTAGAAGTAGACCTCCCATATGACCCAGTAATTTGTCTCCTAAGGACTCTATAACACCCAATCAAAAAGATATGTGTACACCCATGTCCATAGCAACACAATTCATAATAGCTAAAACCTGGAAGCAAACCAGGTGTCCATCAACAGATGGACAGCTGAGAAAGCTGTGGTATATTTATGTACAATGGAATACTAGTATGCAGCTAATAAGAACAATGAACCCACCTTCTCTGACCCATCTTGGAAGGAACTAGAAGGAATTATGTTAAGTCAGCTAAGTCAGAAAGACAATGAGTATGGGATGATCCTACTCATAAACAGAAGTAGAGAAAGAAGAACAGAAAGGGAAACTCAGAGCAGAATCTGACTGAGTTTGGAGTAGTAAAAATCTCTGGGTGGAGGGTGAGAGTAGATGTTCAGCTTCACTGGGTGGGAGGTGGTGGGGGGATGGGACACAGAACTTTGGTGGTGGGAATGGTGTTAATATACACTGCTACTAACTTATAGTCTCACAAATTGCTATTCAATTTATAAGAGAGGGGAAAAATGGATCAAGAATCTCAAACTTTTTGTTTCATAGACCATAGCTTTAAATATATGTTCCTTCGATCTAAGCACTTAAGACTTCAAATTAGGGGTGGGGGTACAGCATAATAGTTATGCAAAGAAACTTTCATGCCTGACGCTCTCAAGTACCAGGTTCAATCCCCCACACTGCCATAAGCCAGAGCTGAGTAGTGTTCTGGTTAAAATAAAAAAAATTTTAAAAAGACTTCAAATTAGTAATCAGATTGAATTTTAACAGTGGGATCAAATTGTTAATACATTTCTAATAATGACTTATTTGTTGAAATATTAAATCTCCTAAAAGCTTAGACCAAGGAGAACAGAAGGAACTGGTAGTATTCCTTTATAAAATACCGCTATAAGTAAATAGCATAAAAGGGCATAAATTATGTGAGGTCTTGTATGCTATAGCAAATCCTAACAATGGGGTTTTCAAAGTTAACCCAATTGCCAAATGACTTGGTTATAGCAATAACTACCTATTGCTTTCTTAACCTTAAAACAGCAGGAACCTTCCCCTTTCTCTATAAAGCCCATATTTCTCCCAGTCCTGAAACCTCTAGGGTGAGTCTCACTTTCTTGCATGCATCTCCCAATTCATACCAACTGATACTGCATCTGCTGATCCTAACCCAGTCAATGCAACCAGTACCAACGAGGCATGTTTCACTTCGGACTGCATCCAGAGATTGTCAGACATGAAATGTGAACCCACCAGCTTCATTACTCTGGTTCCAGATGCTACTACCATCATGCCAACCGGACTTCCCTGGGCAGACTACCTCACCAATATGTCCTGGAGCCCTGCTTCCCCAGAGCTCTGCCTGCTAGAGAAAGGGAATGAGAATGACAGGTTGGGAATGTGGATCGACCTGTCAACGCCCATGTTCAGCGGGGAAACAATTACAGATGTCAGACCTTTTACCTTCTGCACCCCATAATGACCCTGGGTCCATGCTTCTAGAGGATTTAAAAATAGAAAAGCTATCAGGAGAGGGAATGGGATATGAAGTTCTGGTGGTGGGAATTGTGTGGAATTGTACCTCTCTTATACTAAGGTCTTGTCAGTGTTTCCATTTTACAAATAAAAATTTTAAAATAATTGTTTTATTTATTTATTTATTTATTTATTTATTTATACCCAGCACTGCTCAGCTCTGGCATATGGTGGTGTGGGGGATTGAACCTGGAACTTTGGAGCCTCAGACATAAAATGGAATTCTCTTATAAATGGATTTTCATCTTATCACATCTTTTCCAGTTCCCTGTCAGGTCCACTCCCTCTGCTTAGTGGGCAGAATACTGGGCACATGTTCAGGAAACATTGCCATGATCTAGATGGCATTTCACTTCACCTCTCTTAGCCTTAGGTCCTCAGCATAGATAGCACTTTGCACTTTGTTAACTGTTAAATGATATTAAAGGGAGATGACCAAAAACTAATGTATGCCTCTATGTATTTTTTTTGCCTCCAGGGTTGTCACTGGGGCTCAGTGCCTGCACTATGAATTCACTGGTCCTGGAGGCCACCCTTTCCATTTTGTTGTCTTTGTTGTTGCTGTTAGTGTTATTGTTGTTATTGCTGTTGTTCTTGGATACAACCGAGAGAAATCGAGAGAAGAGGGGAAGACAGAGAGTGGGAGAGAAAGACAGGCACCTATAGATCTGCTTCACCATTTGTGAAGTGACCCCCCCTTGTAGGTGGGGAGCTGGGGGCTCAAACTGGGATCCTTACGCCAGTCCTTAGGCTTCAGGCCATGTGCGCTTAACCCATTGCACCACTGCTGGGCCCTGCTTCTATATATCTTTATGTGGTGGGGTGCTCTCTAAGGAAGGCAATTGTAGACTTAAAAAAAAATGTAGAATACACAATGAAGAAAATATTTTTAAATGAGCTCCCATTGTTAGCATTTTCACCTCCTATCCCCTGTGTCATGTGTCAGTTCCCCTTGTTTAACCAAGACTGCTTTGAACCCCAGACTATCATCAAGGCAGCACATGAAGCTAGAAGAAAAAGGCAGCTATTCATATAAGCCAAGGGTAGAATTTCAGGAATCAAATAGCAAACTTTTTTTTTTTTGGTGAGGGGGTTATGCTTTTCTTTGAGAGTCCAGAAAAGTTAAACAATAAATAGCCTATCACTACTATATATACGGTCTTGACTTAGCAAAAACTAACATAGCTCAAGGGTAGCAGTTGGCACATATAAATGTCCTCTCTCTCTCTCTCTCTCTCTCTCTCTCTCTCTCTCTCTCTCTCTCTCGCTGAGGCAGAGAGAGTGAAAGAGACCACAGTACCAAAGTTTCTTTCAATATGGTAGGGGCGGGACTTGAATCTGGGTCACACACATGGCAAATCAGTACACTGTCCAGGGGATCTATTTCACCAGACCCACAGAGAAGCGTTCTCTACCAAAAAGAAACCAGAGATGATGTTCACTGTGCTGAAAATTTCGTCATTGTAGAAAGCGAAGAGTAAGACATTTAACACTGGTTACATAGTGTAGTGGCAATGCAAAAAGACCTTTGTGCCTGAGGCAACAGAGGTTCTAGTTCAAACCTCAGTCCCACCAGAAGTCAGTTTGTGGCTCTGGTAAAAAAAAAAAAAAAAAAAGTGTGACAATTATGTCATTATAAAGGTACAACCACTCAAAATATCCATATTAAATTCAGAATTCAGAGCAGAAATTTTGTAGGTAGAGTGGTCCCTGACTTCTACCCTTATGTCACCTATAAGTGAACAGTTTGCCTTAAGAAAAATATAACTGGGGACTAGGTCATAGCACACCTAGTTAAGTGCATATATTACCTAATATGCAAAGACCTGGGTTTGAGCCTCTGCTCCCCATCTGCAGTGGAGATGCTTCACAAGCAGCAAAGCAGGTCTGCAAGTCTCTTTTATCTCTTCTACCTCCCCCTCTCAATTTCTGTCTGTCTTAAGCAATAAAATAGAAAAGAAAATAAAAAGAAAAAATGAACGCTGGGAGTGGTAGATTCATAGTGCTGACACTAAGCCACAGTGATAACTCTGGTGGCAAAAAAGAAAAAAAAAAACTGTAAGAGAGCCCTCTTTTGACCTCTGTATGTCCCTTGTTTAACAGGGTCTAAAATTCAAAGAAAAAATGAACATACTCATTGATGAGAATTCAGTTAGTATTGTAAAAAAAAAAAAAAAAAGACTCAGTACTTTAATATTCTTTGACTGTTATCTAGCTTTCTCTCTCTCACTCTATATGCCCTTCAATTTCTGTCTGTGCTATTTAGTAAAAAAAGAAAGAAAGATAGGAAGGAAGAAAGAAAGAGAAAGGGAGAAAGAAAATGACAAGGGGGAACAGTAGATTAGTAGTGCTAGCACTGAGTCCCAGCAGTAACCCTAGTGGCAATAAATAATTTAAAAGTAAAATTAAAGGGCAGGAATAGATAGCATAATGGCTATGCAGAGACTCTCATGCCTGAGGCTCTAAAGTCCCAGGTCAATCCCCTGTACCACCATAAACCAGAGCTGATCAGTGCTCTGGTTAAAAAAAAAAAAATTAAATTAAAATAATTTCAATATAGCTATAGGCTTTCAAATCTAACAATATGCGCTCATGACCATGATAAAGTCTAGAAATCTTAGTTTAAGTAAATGCATCACTGAAGATGACAAGGTAAATATAAACACTGCCCTGACTAATAGTTGTCCTCACAATCCCTTCCTGGTAGGAAACTAGAATTAGATGACTATGATGCTATCTCTGTTCTCAGCAAAACTGCCACACTAGTAGAGGCTGAACTCTTTAAAGCTCTCCTCTTTACTATAATTCATGAGTCCTGATGCTCTTTTCCAACTGTGGAAAGGATTTGAACTACTGTTTACAAGTAGATATACGTGTGTGTGTGTGTGTGTGTGTGTGTGTGTGTGTGTGTCTATGTGTATGTGTTGATATGGCCATCTAAGTTGCAGAAATCATTGTGTTTTAAATGTGTACAAAGTTATATTTTTTTCTGGCATTGCATTAACAATGTGAAAATAGAATCTACTGTTTTGGTCATTCATATTAATAATTAAATAGATGGCTTTAAGATTCCCGTTTTCCTCAAAGCCCCCTTTTTTTAAGTGCTCAAAATTTGTCCTCTCAGGGAGTTTTCACAAAATAGATGTTCTTGTATGTAACTTTTAAATGCACAGAGATGTAAAATGTATTAAGAGTTCAGAGTTCATAGAATACTCCTAGTCTTTTAAAAATAAAATTTTAAACACAACCTTAACATTATACATTTATATATCCATGTGTGTTTATCTTGACCAGATTATCCTTGAACTATTCCTGAAATGTTATGTCTTATTAAATGACCCTACTTAGCATCTCAGTAGCCACCTGTAACATCTGGAAACATATTTTCCTCTGCTGTAATCATGGTAGAGTAATGTAAATGGTGGGTTTAGAAGATGAAATTATACTTCAGCTCTATCTCCACTGATATTTCTTGTCACTACAATGACCTTTTGCTTACTTTTTCAAAGCCTCTATTTTTTCAACCTTGTAATCTAGAAGATAATATTTTGTTCATGTTAAATTGAATTGTTAATAACATACTTGGGGATTATGGTTAGTAAAATTTCAAATATTAAATAAATCTAGGAATTTATAAAACCTGTTGTTAGATTTTACCACACTTGACTAGTCTCTCTCTCTCTCTCTTTTTTGCCACCAGGGTTATCACTGCTCGATGCCAGCACTACAAATTCACTGCTCCTGGACGCTATATTTTCCCTTTTTGTTGCCCTTGTTGTTTATCATTGTTGTTATTGTTGCTGTTACTGCTTTTGTCATTGGATAGGACAGAGAGAAATGGAGAGAGGAGGGTAATACAGAGGAGGGAGAGAGAAAGATAGACACATGCAGACCTGCTTCACGGGTTGTGAAGTGACCCTCCTGCTGGTGGGGAGCTGGGGGCTCGAACTGGGATCCTTACACCAGTCCTTGTGCTTTGCACCATGTGCGCTAACCTGCTGTGCCACCACCTGCCCCCCTCCCCTTTTCTAGCAATACCCAGACATTAATGGTCATTGGTTACCTGCAGGCTCAGCCTTCCCCAGATGTCGGGCCTTAAAGCCAGCCCTCCCTGCTCTGCTCCATGCTCCATTGCCGACACTATGGTCTATTTACATAATCATTGTTTTGCCTGAAAGATCCCCACCATGTTATACCCTCAGGGTATTGCTAATTCAATTAAAACCATCGTAACAGTTGCTAAGGATGGTTCACCTTCCCAGCATGCCTTTTGCCTCTCTCCACCCCCTTTCCTAGCCATCTCCATTTCTGACTTGCTACTTCCGGTTTTTACCCTATAAAGCTCATTGTTGCTCCGGTTTCACTCTTTTTCTCTTCCATGTCCTGACCTGGAGAAGGGCTGGTGTGCATAGTGGGAGGGGGCCATTTTGCAAGCTCCACGTGGCCTAAACCCACTATGTTCACATCCAAGTCTGGGGCGTCTGCATCAATAAAGAATTGTATTACCACGCAGCCAAGAGTTCCTGGTCTCTGTCTCTGGTGAAGCTAACCCGGCACCCAGAGCCAGCCCAGGAAGCTCAGCCCTCCCCAAAGCCAGCCCAGGAAGACTATATTTGGTAGAATACTATCAGTAGTTGTCATGAATATCTGCCTGCCCCCTGCCCCCTGTCCACTATGCAGTCCACCCTACTTCTTATAATACTAGCACATCAACAGCCACTTCTTTCTCTCCTTTTTTTTAAATTTCTTTATTGGGGAATTAATGTTTTACATTCAACAGTGAATACAATAGTTTGTACATGCATAACATTCCCCAGTTTCCCATATAACAATACAACCCCCACTAGGTCCTCTGTCATCCTTCTTGGATCTGTATTCTCCCCACCCACCCACCCCAGAGTCTTTTACTTTGATGCGATACGCCAATTCCATTTCAGGTTCTACTGTGTTTTCTTTTCTGATCTTGTTTCTCAACTTCTGCCTGAGAGTGAGATCATCCCATATTCATCCTTTTGTTTCTGCCTTATTTCACTTACCATGAATTTTTCAAGGTCCATCCAAGATTGGCTGAAAACGGTGAAGTCACCATTTTTTATAGCTGAGTAGTATTCCATTGTGTATATATACCACAACTTGTCCAGCCACTCATCTGTTGTTGGACACCTGGGTTGTTTACAGGTTTTGGCTATTAGAAATTGTACTTCCAAGAACATATGTGTACACAGATCTTTTTGGATGGATGTGTTGAGTTCTTTAGGATGTATCCCCAGGAGAGAAATTGCACGATCATAGGGTAGGTCCATTTCTAGCCTTCTGAGAGTTCTCTAGACTGTTCTCCATAGAGGTTGGACCAATTGACATTCCCACCAGCAGTGCAGGAGGGTTCCTTTGACCCTACAACCTCTCTAGCATTTGCTGCTGTTTTTTCTCTCCTTCTTAATCTATATACTTGGATAGGACTTCCCTATCCATTGTGGCAATTATCAGGCATATGTGATGTAAGAGTGGCCAGAGTACCAAATCTTCTGGACATGATTCTAAGATAAAACCAGATAAAAACTTGATTTAGGCAGTTTTCTGAATAGAGACTCTCTTTCACTAGGAGAAGTAAGTAAAAGATTAGGAATTATACGTGGAGGTGTTAATGTTCATCTTGTTACTATGTAGATGGAACTACAGTTTCAACAGTAAACTGCTGAAACTGACATAGGAGAGTAGAAGGTGGGGGCTGGGAAGTGGCACTCCAGGTGGTGGTGCACCAGGTTAAGTGCACCTAATACAAAGCGACCTCCCCCCAGGTATCCCAGCTCAAGGCCTTGGCTCCCCATCTGCAGGGGTCCACTTCACAAGTGGTGAAGCAGGTCTGCAGGTGTCTTTCTCTCTCCCTCTCTGTCTCACCCTCCTCTCACAATTTCTTTCTGTCCTATCAAAAAAAAAAAAATCTAAAAAGTGGCCACAGGAGCAATGCAGGCACCAAGCCCCAAAGATAACCCTAGAAGCAAAAAAAAAAAAAAAAAAAAAAAAAAGTAGAAGCTGGAGGAGGACTGAATTATAGCATCTAAGTCCTTGGATGTTTCCCTCCCTATAGTTTTAATTGTGTGTGACAGCTTATCCAGTGAATGAATGTTCATGAATCTCTTTTTCTTTCTTTCTTTTTTGGCTTCTTAAAAATATGTTTAAAAAAAAAGGAGAAATTAACAAAACCATAGGATAAGAGGTGTACAACTCCACACAGTTCCCACCACCAGATCTCCATATCCCATCCACTCCCCTGATAGCTTTCCTATTCTTTATCCCTCTGGTAGTATGAATACAAGGTCATTGTGGATGCAGAAGGTGGAAGGTCTGGTTTCTGTAATTGCTTCCCCAATGAACATGGGTGTTGGCTGGTAGATCATACTCTCAATCTGCCTCTCTCTTTCCCTAGTAGGGTGTGGCTCTGAGGAAATGGAGCTGCAGGACACATTGGTGGGGTCATCTGTCCAGGGAATTCTGGTTGGCATCATGCTAGCATCTGGAACTGGTGGCTGAAAAGAGAGTTAACATACAAAGCCAAACAAATTGTTGAACAATCATGGACCTAAAGGCTGGAATAGTGTAGATGAAGTGTTGGGGGGGGGGGGGTCCTCCATTTTGTAGATAGCTAGTAGGCATATTTTAGTTATATTTCAAAGGGCCTGTAGCTATACTAGTTTTTTTCTCTGAGCCTGAAATCTGATATGCTGGTGGATCCAAGTTATTGTCTGGGGAGGTGATTTTATGGCTAAAAAAGGACCAGAAAGCTGGATCAGGGAAGAGAGTAGCTCCCTAATATGGGGAAGGGGTATAGATATTGTTGACTGTAAACCCCATTGATTTGATGAATCTCTTTTTCACTTTAGGCTTTGGAGATGAGTTTTTGTCACTAACAATGAAACAGACCTGACTGATACTCTATAGAGTCCATGGCTACCCATACTTATGTACATAGATACAGAAACCTACACGCCACTATTACTGTTGTGAGATGGCCTTTTGGGTGCCTGTTGGCCATGTAAAGCCCAGCTTTTAGTCTTAGGGCTAACGTTAGCCTTTAATAAATTTCTTGTATAATTTCTGATATGTAACTCTTCCCTGATGCGTTCAGGATTTCTTACTTACCACAAAGGTTTAAATATTGTCCAACTTACCTTCTCTTCAAGCCTCCTACTAGATCTTGAACTTTAATGCCTGTCTGGTCTGGATTTGCTTATTCTTAATTATTCCTGAATGTAACACTGAACTTGAATTCCTGCCCACTATTCACCTTGGATAGGATCAGTCTTTCTCTCTTTTCCTTGGTTTTTACTTTTAAGGAAATTCTTGCTTAGTCTTCAGTCATTTTTTGGTAATAATAAAAACAACTTCATGCAGAGTCCCCTACCCTTAGATACCCTTAGATTCACATATCCTGAGTCTAGATCAGAATCTTAAGTGAAACTAAATTCAATTTCTAGTTTTCCATGTACCTAGTATCTATCCCTCACCCACATCTCTGGAAACAGAACTTATTTTGGTGTTCTCTGGCCATAATATACTCTGGAAACAAGTGAAAGGGAATCTGCACTGGGTAGGTCAAGTTAGTCCCATTTAAGGCAGGACTATTGGAGAACTAAGGCTCCCACAAGGTGAGAACTGCCCAGAGTCATTCATCATACTCTAATTCTAGCCCTACAGAAAATATTTGAAGTGGAGAATGAGCGCTTAAAATAGTTTGAGTTGATGTTCCATCCTTGAAATTGCCTCTGGACTTACCCTAGAAGTGGATACCAGGTGCTGACCACAAAACTTTGATGATAATTGGTCAAGTTGGTACCTATGGTTCCTATAGTCAAGTCACTCCACTTGTTCTCAAGTTGGTAAATGGACCTCCTTGTCATCTGAAGGGATGAGTGCTGGGCTCCTTGCATGAATGTGGGAAGCTGAAGACAGAGCTCCCAGATCTACTCTGTCTTATGCTGAGGAGCCTTGAGAAGATTGCCAAGCCTAAAAACCATCAAGCAAGTTGAGAATTTCTTCACTTCTGATAACCTAGGATCATCTTCAGTCCTGATCATGACCAGTCTTTGAAGTCTTAGATATATAAAGGTTAATGGAAAGAAAATAGGTCCAAGTAATGTGTCCAGAGCACCCCAAGACACTCTAAATTGTAAGAGGTGTTATCCTCAAACCAGAAGTTATATAAGGGTTATATAACTCAAAAGAGACCAGTTAACTTCTTAAGAAGTCACCAAATGGCGAAGGACTTGGGAAGTCCAGAGGCCCTAGTGCTGATCCTTCTCTCTCACCTCAACTCTTGGTTCTTTCCATGGCTGTGGGAATGGAGCAGGGTGGTAAGTCCTCACTGGCTGAACTATAGATTAAATGTGGATACTACTTTCTGCAGAGACAATGAATGGCAACCTCACCCTAGGCAAGCCCACAAAACCCTTTTTAACACATAAGAAACATGACGTATGTATATAAGAAATTTGCTCTGAGTTAAAATAAATAAATAAGCCTACCAATGAACTTGAGTATACACCTTCTGTGTGAAACCAGCACTGTGCTAGGGTAAATGCAGAGTGGCTTTGAACATATGACAGGTGCTTGATGGACTGGTTCTTCTATAAAAATTTACACATATTCTTTGCATTTACTTTCTTTTTATGTGATTCACTTTCAGTTAACTTCAGTATATGACCCTTAGATTTCTAGCCATATTTAAAGGTTCATAGTCCATTTTTCTTATAATGCATTTGCTGCAATATATGTATATAAAATAAAGCAAAAGATTCTTTGTGTTGAACATTTAACAGTTGACTCTTATCATTCATATGATTAAGTGCAGGTAGCATGTAATAAAGAATTTCAGCAGCTTAAATATAAAGTCCTGTGAAAAGTCCACAAAGAAATTGTTTTCTGACTAAGGGAAGATAGCATTTTTATTTCACTGAATTTTGGAGAGTCAGAAAAACCCAGGGTGCATTCAGTAGATGTGAGAAGTGATAAGTCCTGGTGAAGGATAGGACACTGTCACAAGGCTTCAGGACACCATGAGATTGGCACAGATTTGACGAGTCACACAGAATCATTCAGGCTCAGTTTTTGAATTCCAGCATATTCTGTTTCTGAAAAGACAAAAACCTAATTATTGAGAACTATGATGACCTCAATATGTGGTCTAAGTGAAATAATCTTTTCCAGCTATATCATTGCCAGTTAAAGGTGATTCTGAGTTTTTGACATAAGTTCAGTGGGAAACAGCAGCATTTTCCACTTTTGTCCTTTTTTTTTTTTACTTTCATTTTTTTTCCTTTTTATTTAAAAAAGGAAGCACTGACAAAAACCATAAGATATGAGGGGTACAACTCCACACAGTTCCCACCACCAGAACTCCGTATCCCATCCTGATAGCTTTCCTATTTATCCCTCTGGGAGTATGAACCCAGGATCATTATGGGGTGCAGAAGGTAGAAGGTCTGGCTTCTAGAAAGCTTCCCCACTGAACATCGGCATTGACAGGTAGATCCATACTCCCAGCCTGTCTCTCTTGTTCCCTAGTGGGGCAGGACTCTGGGGAAGCGGGCCTCCAGGGCACATTGATGGGTCTTCTGCCCAGGGAAGCCTGGTTGGCATCATGGTAGCATCTGGAACCTGGTGGCTGAAAAAAGAGTCAACATATAAAGCCAAACAAATTGTTGACTAATCATGAACCTAAAAGCTGGAATAGTTCAGATGAAGAGTTGGGGGGGGGGTGTGTTTCCGTTTTGTAGATAGTTTATAGGCCTATTTTAGTTATATTCCAAAGGGCCCAATGACTATACTAGTTGGTTTTTTTCTTTATTTTATTTTTTATTTTATTTATTTATTTTTTTATTTAAGAAAGGATAAATTAACAAAACCATAGGGTAGGAGGGGTACAGCTCCACACAATTCCCACCACCCAATCTCCATATCCCACCCCCTCCCCTTATAGCTTTCCCATTCTCTATCCCTCTGGGAGCATGGACCCAGGGTTATTGTGGGTTGCAGAAGGTGGAAGGTCTGGCTTCTGTAATTGCTTCCCCGCTGAACATGGGCGTTGACTGGTCGGTCGGTCCATACTCCCAGTCTGCCTCTCTCTTTCCCTATTAGGGTGGGTCTCTGGGGAAGTGGAGCTCCAGGTTTTGTCCTGGTTTTGACTCCTCTTCACCTTTTTTTCTGGTCCTGCTCTCTCTTACCGAGGCATCCTTCATAGATCAGTCCAGCCTAAGTAGGCATCATCTCTAGTAGAACTTCTCATGATGCTCTTACAGTTAACTGTGCCTTATCTTTGTCAAGAGAATGCTTCCTAAGGGGCCTGAACCATCTCTGATTCAGCTTTTCTCCTGTTTGGGGCCAGCAAGTGTCATGAATATAGACAGTGTGATACAAACATATTCCTGGAATTTTGAAGATGAGATGAACTAAAGTTTGTCATCATGGCTTTATAACTTCAAAAAAAAAAAAAAAAGGGTCAGATAAGGACCTTTTCCTAGTGTCAGTCTCTGTAGCTTAATCACCAAGTTCTGGTTGTCCCAGGAACTCCTATCCCTGATTGCCTTCCTGATTTGTACCTGGACCAGCTTTTCTCTCTGTCCCTCCTCAATTATTTTGCTTAGCAAGTAGCATCAGCTACACTTTGCCTTCCCTTCTCTCCTCTACCTTCCCTGCCTGCTTAACCTCTATTGGCTTGAAGTCTAGGTCCTGCTTTTCGGAAGAGTCTATAGCATTGAATTCAGGGCTTCTGATATTTGATAACTTCTATAAATGATAGCTTTTTGCTAAATATTTGCTATTATGTACCAGTTAATGGGTTTGATGTGTTTAGAACATATTATTTATTTACCTAATCTCTCATCAGGATAATTATACTCCTTGCTAATCCACTTGTTTAAAGCATATTTAATGAATAAAACAGTGGAGACTCTTGTGCCAATAAAGCTTATATTCCTATGGAAATGTGAGACTATATATTAACAAATAAACAAGGTAATTTCAGATACTGTCTTCACAATGAAGACAGCATGTACCTTGGCTATGATGTAGTAAGTAATGCTTTAAATAGCAAGATCAGGAAACATTTCTCCAATAGAGTGACCCCAGTGCTCAAACCCAAATGAAATATAGGAGATTGCTAACATGTTGAACAGTCACACACAAAATCTTGCACAGGCTAAGTTCCTGAGGAGGGTATGAGCTCCTCACATTGTTATATGTGGGTCTCTATGCTTTTTCTGCTAAAATCAGAGCAACACCCTACCTCCCTTACACACTAGCATCTGGAAAGATGAGCTTTCTTCATAGTCACTTATGCTTTCCATACCCAGAAACTTCCTAATTCAGCTAGAATTATTTATGCCCATAAGTCTTATTATTTATGGCTGTAAGTCTTTTATTATTTATGCCCATAAGTCTTTTCTTTATCCTTTGTTTGTTTGTTTATTTTTGTTTTGTTTTGTTTTATCAGAGCACTGCCCAGCTCTGGCTTACAGTGATTTGGGGGATTGAACCTGGGACTTTGGAGTCTCGGGCACAAGGTCTCTTTGAATAACCATTATACTATCTTTTCTTTATTCGTTAAGGTACAGCCAGAATCCCTCCTCTGATGTCACATTTTGATTCCTGGTGGATGAATTTTATATTTGTCTTCTTCAGGTTTACTTTGCACAAGCCATCACATTTACCCTGGAGCCTCCTGGCTCTGATAAGGAATTCATTCATAGATTTCCCAGGTGTCAACTTTTCTCCAGGTGCTGGGCTAAGGCTTGAAATCTCCTGATAAGTAAGATTTAGTCACCGTTCTGCAAAGCTTGTATTCTGTAATAGTTACACTTTTAGCAAGTTCTTTCCAGCAAGATGTGGAGAACTGACTGAAGAGCAATCAGACGGGATACAGAGAAGCAGGTATGTTCATGATTATGTATATGAATACATAGGCAATTGCTGGTCTTTTTTGTTTTTCCTATTTTTATTTGGTAGGACAGAGCGAAACTGAAAGGGGAGAAGGAGATAGAGAGGGAGGGAGAGTGGTTTTTGTCTTACTTGTAAACCAGATATTCCTAAATCATATTCCCAAGGAACCTGAGGCCAAAATAAATTGCCCAAGAACTCATGGTCAGTAGATAGCAGTGTTTAAATTCAGGGAAGATTTTTTTCCCCCAGGATCTTCACTTTAGATTGCCTCTAAGGTAAGGGTGGGAATGGAGAGGAGCAGATTGCTTTGTGAAGTGTTTAGATCTTTAGGTTGTAGAATTAGGAGCAGGTTGAGCAGGACTTATGTCATGGTGTGATAATGAAAGAGAAAGTACCAAAGCAAGAAGGCCTTTGATTGGACTTCTCTCTTGAAACTGATAAATTGTGTTTTGCAAGTTTTGCACATGTAGAGCCTGTAAGTCATGCAACTAGAGATGCTGGGATTATAGGTGAACACAAAATTCTAAGGTAGATTCATTCACTCTCTCAGGAAACTTTATAGAAGGACTACTTTGTGAGGTCCCTGAACAAGAGTAGTGGGAATATAACAAAAGTTGATAGTTATGGGAATTTAAGTCTGAGTCATCAACGTATATGTGATCTTCCTGGCAATAGTGATAAATGAAGATACCTAGGATTGTACACAGGATAAGAATAAAAGAGAACTTAACGTCTGTATCTTGGTCTTTTCCTTTATAACTACCCCCCCCCCCACTGGGATGTGGTGCTGGCTAAGCACTTGGAACAGTACCTGTGTACAATGAGCTGACCGTGTGAGTTACTGGGATGAGGTGCTGGCAATGTTGATAATGAAGACATTGTGAAGAGCAATGAAACTAGGGCAGAAGGTTCTGGGGTTGAGGCCTAACTTGGAGATAAGAATGTGCTTGGCACAAAGGTAAAGATTTTGGGTATAAGAATAAAATTTACAAGAATACCCAATTGAACTTTCTAGTACTTAATATGGCAACACTTGACACACTGTAGGCAAGTGTTTAGAAGAGCGAGCTAATTTGGCTCTGGTATACCCTGGTTCACTTTCAACTCCAATGAAATCACCCCCTCCTTAGGTGCCAGGTTTTCACATTTACAAGCAGGATGTTGCCTTTTTCCTTCATGAAGTATTTGTCCTTTTGTTACCTGTTGTTTCAGCTTCCTACCTCCACTGAGGTATTGGTCTTTGTACTTGTTGGTTTTTTCACTGACAGGTACACAAGGGAATGCTATCATGTTTTCCTGATTCACATTCACTCATACACTATTAAGTCAAGGCCTTTCCATGGCAAACTGGCTGAAAGCTCAGCAAACCAGGGGCTGGGTGGTGGTGCACCTGGTTGAGCCCACACATTACAGTGTGCAAGGACCTGGGTTCAAGCCCCCAGACCCTACCTACAGGGGGAAAGCTTCACAAGTGGTGAAGCAGGGCTGCAGGTATCTCTCTGTCTTTCTCCCTCTCTATCATCCCCTTCCCTCTTGATTTCTGTCTGTCTCTATCCAAATAAATAAATAAAGATGATTTAAAAAAATTTAAAAACACAGAACACCAGATGGAATCAGCTTTAATCCTTATTCTCCTGCCTGCTCAGCACACCCTCAAATGTCTGCCATTTTTCTTATATAAACCAATACCAAAGCTACCCCCAGGCCTGTACTTACATGTCCAAGGATTCAGCAGATGTTTTGAGGTTTCACTTAATTTTATTATTTTTTTTTTCACAGCAGGAGTATTGCACTGCTCTGGTCCACTTTTTTATTCAGAGAGTGTCTAAGAGAGGGAGAGATACTACTGCACTAGAGCTTCCTCTGGTGCCATAGCATAGTACTCACTCTACCCTATGAGATATCTCTTTGGCCCCTGAAATGTCACATTAAAGAGTTAAATTCTTAGATTAGAGTCATTTTCTTCCCTACTCTCTACTTGTGAAGAAAGGTTGTTTTCACTCAGCTGTACATAGACTGTGGGTATGAATATAAAAATAATTATATGCATACACTGTTAGTTTAAAGTGATATCATGGGGGGGTGTTTCAGGTCCTGGAACATGATGGCAGAGGAGGACCTAGTGGGGGTTGAATTGTTATGTGTAAAACTGAGAAATGTTATACATGTACAAACTATTATATTTTACTGTCGACTATAAACCATTAATCCCTCAATAAAGACATTTTTAAAAAATTGAGAATGCTTCCATCAGAAAAATTGTCATTCAGAAAGAATTCTTTTATGTTAAAAGATCCCTTAAATTATATTTAATCATGTCATTATAAACACTGTGAATCCAAACTATTATCTTAGCCTCATAGTCCACAGCTTGTTCTTTGGTTACATGTTATATGAAGTAATTTTTGTCACTGTGCCTTTATTCTTTTTCAATAGGTCTGCCTCAGGCCTGCCTGTGCTGCATCTTCAATTGTGCCCTATATTGGACTAGGGTTTCTGATGTAGCAGGGGCCCCATTCTCTGTGCTGTGTCTGAGGTGTCTGGGCTTCTCAAGGGCTAGAATCAGTCAGAAGTGAATTTTTTTTTCCTGTGCAGGCAAGGATAGACAGTATCTTACACATTTTGATCTGCATTCTCTCAGTCAACTTTTGGTAAGGTTAAGAGTTAATCTTAACAATTTTAGACTGTAGGGTGGGGGCTAAGATAGCGTAATGGTTATGCAAAGAGGCTTTCATGCCTAAAACTTCAAATTCTCAGGTTCAGTCCCCCACAGCACCATAAGCCAGAGCTGAGCAGAGCTCTGGTAATATATATCTATATCTATATCTATCTATCTATCTATCTATCTATCCACACACACTAACCTTTTTCAAAAATGATTTATTGATTGATTTATGAGAGGGGTGGTAGGGGTACAAACAGAGAGAGAGAGAACCAAGGCATCACTTTGGCATATGTGGCACCAGCAACTAAACTCAGAACTTCATGTTTCCAACTCTATTTTTTTAAATTTCTTTATTGGGGGATTAATGGTTTACAGTTGACAATAAAATACAGTAGTTTTTACATGCATAATATTTCCCAGTTTTCCTCATAACAATTCAACCCCCACTAGGTCCTCCTCTGCCATCAAGTTCCAGGACCTGAACCCTCCCCTTCACACCAGAGTCTTTTACTTTGGTGCAATACACAAACTTTCCCAATCTATTGCTTTAGTTACTGTGCCACCTCCTGGGATGGCAGGAGGTTTTGTAAGATTTAAGCAAGAGAGATACAAAATCTGACTATGAAATAGGGGGTAGGAGAAGGCTCACACAGTAGGGTACACACATTGCTATGCATTAGGCTCTAGCTTCTAGTCCCTGAACCACATGGAGACACTAGATGGTTGGAATGGTGTCTCTCTTATCATTCTGTCTAACTCCTTTCTGTCTCTCTCTAAAAAGAATGGGGGAAAAAAAGAGGAAATTGGGTCTAGGAGACCTCTTAACAGTATTGCACATATAAAAAAGATCATGGATTTAGGGGGCTGGGCAATAGTACAGCGGGTTAAGCGCACATGGCGCAAAGCACAAGGACCAGCCTAAGGATCCCAGTTCGAGCCCCCAACTCCCCACCTACAGGGGAGGTCACTTCATGAGCGGTGAAGCAGGTCTGCAGGTGTCTATATTTCTCTTCCCTTCTGTCTTCCTCTCCTCTCTCCATTTCTCTCTGTCCTATCCAGCAAAAACAGCTATAAAACAATAACAACCACAACAAGGGTAACAAAATGGGAAAAATAGCCTTCAGGAGCAGTGGGTTTGTAGTGCAGGCACCGAGCCTCTGTGATAACCCTGGAAGCAGGTAAAAAAAAAAAAAAAATCATGGATTTATTCTCCAGGACCCCATAGGGAAAAAGGGGGATGAAATAGCAAAGGGAAAAAGAGTGAGTTTAGAAGTCACTTTTATAGTAGTTTAGAAGTCACAGTTATAGCAGTTCAAGGTGGGGGCACAAGGTCAGAAACGTTTGAGCTATTCTTTTCATTAGTATAGTACTATAGAGTTTACAATAAAAATACTCTTACATTCTTTGTCAAATAATGTTCATAACTCAGTATAATTTTCATTTTCCAAATAATAGAAACTAGACTCACAGGGAATTAAGTGAATTTCTAAGGTCTAATGTAATTTTAAGACATGAGTTTTGATTTGTAATTCAATGTGTTTTCTAGTGCCGAACTACCAGATTAAGTAGACGTTACATGTCAACAGTGTTCATTTACCCTTTGGGTTAATGGATTTTAAAGTGACTATACTTATAAGGCTAATAATACAGACTTTAAAACTGTTTTTTGTGTGCTAGAGAGTGCAGCAGGATGTACAGGACTTTCATGCATGAAGTTCCAGGTTCAATTCCCAACACCACCATAGCCAGAATGAGTGGTCCTAAGGTCAAAAAATAAAACCAAACAACACAGAACAAGTAAACACACAAAGCCCATTGTTTGAGTAATCATTACTTCTAACTGGGTAGCATCAGCAAACCTTATTTGGGATTTATTTGTGGATTACTGGTCACCTTATCCCTTTTTCTCCTGTCCTTTCTCAAGACTCTCCTCTAATCTGTCTGTATGTCCTCTGTCTCCTTTCCATAGTTTCCTATCTGTGGCCTCCCAAGCTCCCAGCACAATAATACCTGTCCCTTCTTCATAGCAGACACCTCAGCCAAAAGAGAGTCAGGGCAGGTTTTAATAGTCACAGAGAGGAATGGGGGCAAGGATGGGAGGTTGGTCTGAGAGTGTTCCTATCTTAAACACTTCAGACAAACTGTAGGCTATGATTTCAGTGTGTCTTTATTTAAGCAAATATTTCAGTTGTCTATAAGTCTGAGTAATTAACTATCTTTCTGTTTTGTTTGAACTCCCGACATATCAAAAAATCTGATATGCTGAGCAGGGGAGATAGTATAATGGTGATGCAAAGAGAAACTCATACATGAGGCTCCAAAGTCCCAGGTTCAGTCCCATGCACTATCACAAGCCAGAGCTAAGCAGAGCTCTAGGGAAAAAAAAAAAAAACAGATGTACAAAGAATGTAAATTGCATTTTGTTCCTACTCTCTTCGAAGGTCAATCATGGCATGTGGCTCACTATTTATGAATTTTGTCTACCTTTCAATTACTATATGAAAGTAAATACTCACATACTTGCAACTTAAATTACAGAAGAAAGGCTTTGCCTGTGCTCTTTAGAAGAGTAGAACTGCAGTAGCCCATCCGTGTTTGCATCTGTGTAGGTATAAGAAATAGACCAGAGCATAGTTCTGCTTTTTTTTTTTAATTAAAATTTTTTTATTTATGCATTGGATAAAAATAGTCAGAAATTGTGACGGAAGGGGGAGAGAGAGAGAGAGAGTGTGTGAGACAGAGAGACACCTGAAGCTCTGCTTCAACACTCGCAAAGCTTTCCCCCTACAGTTGGGGACTGGGGACTTGAACCTGGGTCCTTGTGCATTGTAACATGTGCACTCAACCAGGTGCACCACCAGCCTACCCCTAGCTCTGCCTTTTTATACAGTGCTGGGATTGAACCCAAGGCCTCATGCATGTAAAACACACACTCTACAGCTAAGTCTCTTCCATGGCCCCTCACATTCTACTTTCATACTATCACTAGAAACCATAAAGTTCTTGTCCCCTCGCTATTCACAGTAACTTTTTCTTAGAAGGCAGGATCAGAGAGAGAGAAAGAGTGAAGGAGGTGGGGGAACCCAGAGAAAACTCTCTTCGTGTGGTGATGACTGTTCAAAGTCTCTCCCAGAGTCCCAGTCTCAGCAGCAAGAACTATTTCACTCAGAGGTGCCTTGGTATTGGGTAGTCCCAGGGAATGCATCCTTCTCTCCACCTCTGCTGGGGGCAGGAAGGCGGGGGAGGGGGGAAGCTGTGCATTCATATTGAGTGTCCCCTACTGAGTGGATGCAGCAGAATTGCTCCCATACCTTTGCTCAGCTACAAACACTCTCTTTAAGCAAGTGGCCTCATGTATAAGTCATCAGCTATGACTCTGGGTGACAGGAGCCCATCAGACAGAAAGCATAGTATCTCATCACAGCCTGGGATGTAGAGAGTTCCCTGGTGGGCTCCCAAAGACCTCAGCTCCCTCAACTTTCCCAGAGCTGGGGATTCCTGGACACTCCACTACAGCAAGACAAAATTGTCTGTTACTCCTACTCCTAACCTTGGATTGATATAAGAACAGAAAGCAACAAGCTCCTCAAGATGAGGAAATGTTTTAGCTTTTTTCAGGCACTGCTCACTTTTGGGCAGATTTGGAAGGGATCTTTTCTCTGTCCTTCCCTCCAAGAAGATGGCCATAGGATACAGATCTTGGACTTTCTACAGCAGCGTGGTGAGCAGTTTGTCTAAAACATACTGTGTAAACTCTTGGGGGTTGAGGACCAGCTGCCCCCTGGTCACCATCATATAAGCACCCCTGATGTTAAGAGGCCTGGCTACACTCTCCATAGTGCCCACCCTCTAGGAATTATGAGACCTGTGTCTGGTCTTTTTCTTTTCTTTTTTTTTTTTTTCACCACTTGTGAATCGACCCCCCCCCCCTTGCAGGTGGGATTTTTATTTTTTATTTTTTATTGGGGAGTTAATGTTTTACATTCAACAGTAAGTACTATAGTTTGTACATGCATAACATTCCCCAGTTTCCCATATAACAATACAACCCCCACAAAGTCCTCTAAATCCTTCTTGGACCTGTATTCTCCCCACCCACCCCAGAGTCTTTTACTTTGGTGCGATATGCCAATTCCATTTCAGGTTCTACTTGTGTTTTCTTTTCTGATCTTGTTTTTCAACTTCTGCCTGAGAGTGAGATCATCCCATGTTCATCCTTCTGTTTCTGACTTATTTCACTTACCATGAATTTTTCAAGGTCCATCCAAGATCAGCTGAAAACGGTGAAGTCACCATTTTTTATAGCTGAGTAGTATTCCATTGTGTATATATACCACAACTTGCTCAGCCACTCATCTGTTGTTGGACACCTGGGTTGCTTCCCGGTTTTGGCTATTACAAATTGTGCTGTCAAGAACATATGTGTACACAGATCTTTTTGGATGGATATGCTGTGTTCCTTAGGATATATCCCCAGGAGAGGAATTGCAGGATCATAGAGTAGGTCCATTTCTAGCCTTCTGAGAGTTCTGCAGTCTATTCTCCACAGAGGTTGGACCAATTTACATTCCCACCAGCAGTGTAGGAGGGTTCCTTTGACCCCACACCCTCTCCAGCATTTGCTGCTGTTACCTTTTCTGATGTATGACATTCTCACAGGAGTGAAGTGGTATCTTGTTGTTGTCTTTATTTGCATTTCTCTGACAATCAGAGACTTGGAGCATTTTTTCATGTGTTTCTCAGCCTTTCAGATCTCTTCTGTGGTGAATATTCTGTCCATGTCCTCCCCCCATTTTTGGATGGGGTTATTTGTTGTCTTGTTGTTGAGTTTGGCAAACTCTTTATATATGTCGGTTATTAAACTCTTGTCTGATGTATGGCATGTAAAGATCTTCTCCCATTCTGTGAGGGGTCTCTTGGTTTAGGTAGTGGTTTCTTTTGCTGTGAAGAAGCTTTTTAATTTGATGTAGTCCCATAGGTTTATACTTGCTTTAATCTTCTTTGTAATTGGATTCGTTTCATTGAAGATGTCTTTAAAATTTATGCGGAAAAGAGTTCTGGCAATATTTTCTTCGAAGTATCTGATAGTTTGTGGTCTAACATCCAAGTCCTTGATCCACTTGGAATTTACTTTTCTATTTGGTGAAATACAGTGGTTCTGTTTCATTCTTCTGCATGTTTCAACCCATTGTTTCCAACACCATTTGTTGAAGAGACTCTGCTTTCCCCATTTAATAGTCTGGACACCTTTGTCAAAGATTAGATGTCCATAGGAGCCCCATTCATGAGAGTTTCTTTGTGTAAACATTATGCAATCTACCCCCCAACCCCCTGCCCAATGTCTGATTTTATATCTGTCGGGCAGCCCCCTGCTCCATCCTCCATTGTTGACACTATGGTCTGTTTACATAATCATTGTTTTGCCTGAAAGATACCCGCCACATTATCCCCTCAGGGTATTGCTAATTCCTGCCAGTTAAAATCATCGCAACAGCTGCTAAGGATGCTTCCACCTTCCCAGCATGCCTTTTGCCTCTCTCCACCCCCTTTCCTAGCCATTTCTGTTTCTGACTTGCCACTTACGGTTTTTATCCCATAAAGCCCACTTCTGTTCCTGGTTTTGTTCTCTTTTCTTTCCCACTTCCAGACCTGGAGAAGGGCTGGTGTGCAGAGTGGGAGGCGGCCATTGCGGTTTGGCGCCACATAGCTTAACCTGCTGTGCTCACACTGGACTCAGGGGCACTCCTGTGTGAATAAAGAATTGTATTCCCATGCCACCACGAGTTCCTGGATCCTCTCTCTCACCCGCAATGCTAGCCCAGCAAATATCTTTAGATGGTGGGTTCAAGGGGAGATAGATGGATTGACTGTCCAAGCTGGCTTCTTTTTCTTTCTTCCTTCCTTCCTTTCTTCCTTCCTTCCTTCCTTCCTTCCTTCCTTCCTTCCTTCCTTTCTTTCTTTCTTTCTTTCTTTCTTTCTTTCTTTCTTCCTTTCTCCCTCCAGGGTTATCGCTGGGGCTCGGTGCCTGCACCAAGAATCCACTACTCCTGGAGAACATTTTTCCTATTTTGTTGCCCTTGTTGTTATTGTTATTGTCATTGCTGTTGTTGTTGGATAGGAGGGAGAGAAATCGAAAGAGATGGGGAAGAAAGAGAGCAGGAGAGAAAGACATACACCTGCAGACCTGCTTCATTGTTTGTGGAGAGCTGGGTGCTAGAACTGGGATCCTTATGCTGGTCCTTGTGTTTTGCACCATGTGTGCTTAACCAGCTGCACTACTGTTGCTGAGGAGTTATTCTGATGTCCTACATCTTCCCACCTGAGCATGGCATTCCTCTAAAACATTTAAGCCTGCTCCATTCCATTTTTCTTTACTGTGTCCATTTAGATATAAAGGGATAGGAGGAGATGTTGCTGAGGAGTTATTCTGATGCAGTCTCTGCCCCCAGGTTTTTCTATGCCCCGCAAAATCCTAGAGTGCCCCCTTTCAACCAATCCTGGCCCTACACGGCACCCCTGGTTGTCGTCCAATAAAAAGCCCCCTCACCCCTCCCCTCTCTCTCTCTCTGGGCTCTCGGCTCTCCCTCTCTGAGGTCTCGCTCCCTGCTCTCCCCCCCCCCGTGGTCGGCCATTGCCGGCTGGCTCCACGTGGTCTGAACCAAACCTCCCCCCCCATCCTATAATAAAGATTTGTGTACCCCTTTGCTCTGGACGTCTGCTCTCTTCTCCGTGGTGCAGCCCGACACCAGACCACCGCAACAACACACTACTCCCCCCTCCCCCAATTCAGCTCCTACGGAGGACAGTCTGAAATCTATATCATCACTGTGCAAGGGTTTGGTGAATCTGGTGCTACTCTTCCCAAGTATCTGATCAAAGAAGTAGACACATGGGGTAGTTAGTTTCTAGGCAGAGGGCCATATTCACAGCAGGCAAATGACATCAAGAGTGGGGTGGGACTCTCTTGGTCATCAGAGTGGAAGCAGGACCCCTTAGAGCATTGGGGGTGGAGTAGGTGAAGGTGTGATGACAAGTTCTGGCCCTGTAGAGAGTGAGTAGTCTGGCAAGAAGTGGGTGGATTGTCAGGCCCCAAGCCAGGCAGCTGTGGTTTGGGGCAGTGTTCCAGGACCAGTGGAGAGCTGGAGTGCCAAACAGGAGCTGAGCAGGCACTCAGTCATATGCCAGACTTGGCCTACAGGGTGGGTTTAGACAGAGATGCAGGGCACCTGGATCCTGGACTCAGGGCAGGTAGTAAGGCTGATTGATTCTTCACCCCCACTGGTGGCCAAGTGTCCCAGATTATTAAGCAGTCAGTTTATGTAACATCAGCTCATTACCACAGAGTAAATGTTCTGGGGTTGTGAGATTATCTCTTTCATCAGATTCTTCCTCATGAGAATGAATTTAAACCGCCATTCCTGTAAACTAAAACAGGTTAAATTTTACAAAGGTTCCTTATAGTTTTTAATTTCGGAAATAACAGACATACAAAGAGCCTCAAATGATGGGCAAGTAATGTGTACATCATACATGCACAGACTCACTCACATCCAGATAGCTCCTACAAACATGTAATATGAGTTCCTAAAGTTTGTATTAATTCAGTTTTTGTGAACAAGCCTTATTAGAGATTTATCAAAGAATATTTCCCAGCTAGTCTATATAGTCCAACTAAATAAATTTTAATTAGCTGGATAAAGTTTTATTTCTCATTAAATAAAACTATATGTTAATTAAATAATTCTATTTTACTTAAGTAAAAGATTCTATTTTATTACCAAGAAGCTCAGAGCAAAACTCTATACTTAGTTTCATTACTTCCTTAGTGTTAATCTTCTAATATGGTTCGTTTTCCTTTTAATCCATTTGGTTACTTAGCTTCTGTGTATAAGTTTTTTGTTTCTTCTTATTGTTGTTATTGGTTTTGTAAATGTTTGTTGCCACCAGGCTTATTGCTGGGCTTGATGCCTGCATGGTAAATCCACTGCTCCTGGTGGCCATATTTTTTCTTTTTTTCTCCTTCTCTTTTATTTGATTTGATAGGACAAAGAGAAATGGGATGGGAGGGAGAATATGGAGGGAGACAGAAAGACTCCTGCAGCACTGCTTCACCACTCATGAAACTTACCCCCTGCAGGTGGGGTCCTGGAACCTGAATCCAGGTCCTTACACATTGAAACACATGGACACTCAACTGAGTGTGCCTCCATCCAGCCCCTATAATAATTTATTGATGTTTATCTGATGCAGTTTTCAAAATGAATAATGAGCAATAAACGATGGGTTGAATGTTCTGGACTTTAAAGAAATATGTACCAGCATCCCCAGGAAGGAAGAAAAGAAGGGGAAAGAAAGGAAGAAAAAGGTGCTAGAAAACTGTCAGTTAGTGGAATACTGGAAGGTCTAGAGTCAGAAGTACCTGGAGCAGGAGGGAGCTGCCAGTGTCACACACTTTGCTCCCACTCTCTTAACCATATTTGCAAACACACCTAGGAATGTTGGCTACATCCTTCCTGGGCAATTCTGACAATGCTTTTGCCGTCCTTTATCTGACCCACTTGGTCAACACGGCGCCTTGACTCAAAGATAACAGGGAATAGAAAGAGCTGCAGTGTCACTGGGCCCATTCCTCAGGGTGGGGCAGGAGTGAGAAGCAACCTGATCTGCCCCTTCTTGCTCCAGCAAGCAGCTCTGGTGAAATCCCCCTTCCTCCCCAGGGCAAGAGTAACTGATTTCATTGCCCTTTTACTTCTCTTTACCATTTTCTCAGATAATTTGCTGAGGCAAAAATGTGTGTTCAGAAAATCCTCCACATACTTCATAGTACTCCCCAGCTCATATGCTCCCCCACTGGTGTGAGGGTGTAAGCTGAAGCAGTGGTCAGTTGGGAAGGACTGACATCTGGAAGATGCTGCAGATCCTCTCCACTGTAAGCCTAGTGTGGTAGAAAGGATTGCTCCCCAGGAGACTGAGGTGATAAGCCACTGTCTTACCCCATTCTCCAGGTGGGGTCACTAGGGTGGTGGGAATGGCATGAAGATCAGCCCATCTGCTCAAGGCAGAGAGCAGATACACAGAAGATATCTGCCTTTTGAAGCTGTAACTCAAACATCAAATACTTATCTTTATTTGTTCATTTGTTTGTTTTGTGATCTAATGTTGATTTCCAAAATTATGAGACATCAGGGGGTATAATTCCACCACTAGAGCTCTGTGTCCCTATTTCCTCAATTGGAAACTGCAATAGTTCTCCCAAGGTCATAGATATGGGTTGATTATTATTTCTATAGCTGTTAACTATAACTATATATACATATGGTTGCCCTTTTTTTTTTACCCCTATGGTCCTGCTTTTTAAATTTTTTATTTATTTGCATTTTTTATGTATTATTTTACCAGAGCACTGTTCAGCTCTTGTTTATGGTGGTATGGGGGATTAAATCAGGACTTTGGAGCCCCAGGCATGAGAATCTCTTGGCATACCTATTATGCTATCTGCTCCCACCTCCTTCTCTTCCATCCTAAACCATACCTCTATCTATTGCTACTTCCAAATGTCATTCCTTTTTTCTCTTCTCTCTCTAGGTCTTATTGAATTGGAGTACAGAGCCCTCTGGTCATATTCCCTTGACATTTCTCACCCTCTGGGGTTATGGACCAAAATTCTTTTTTGGGTTGCAGAAACTGGGAGTTCTGGCTTCTATAATAACTTCTCCACTGAACATGGAAATTGGCAGGTCCATCCATACCCCCAGCCTGTTTCTATTTTTACTTAGTGGGGTAGGGCTCTGAAGAAGTGAGAAGGGATAAATATCTTTGAAAAAAATTATATATATATGGCCAGGCAGTGGTGCACCTGGTTAAGTGCTCACATTACAGTGTGCAAGGACCTGGGTTCAAGCCCCTGGTCCCCACCTGCAGGGGGAAAGCTTCACAAGTGGTGAAGCAGGGCTGTAGGTCTCTCTGTCTCTCTCCCTCTCTATCTCCCCCTCTTATCCATTTCTCTCTGTCTGTATCCAATAATAAGTAAATAAATATCTTTGAGAAGTGAGAAGGGATACATTGATGAGGCTATCTCCCTAGGGAGTTCAGGATGAAATCGTAGCATCTGGAACTTGGTGTTCTGAAAGGCAATTAAAGTATGAAGAGGACAAAATGTTTAATAAATAGGAACCAGAAGTAGAAATAGAGCAGGTGAGAATAGGGATTTTAGGGTGGAAAGAAGCTAGGAAGTCTATTTTAGGTATGTTCCAAGGAGCCCATGACTTCAGTAATTTTTGCCCAAGCTTGATAGCTGACAAGCAGGTGGACTAAAAATATTGTCTGGGAAGAGTTGAAAATAGGGCTAGAAAGCTGGGTTAAGATAGAGAGTAGCGGGGTAAGGATCCCGGTTCAAACCCCGGCTCCCCACCTGCAGGGGAGTCGCTTCACAGGCGGTGAAGCAGGTCTGCAGGTGTCTATCTTTCTCTCCCCCTCTCTGTCTTCCCCTCCTCTCTCCGTTTCTCTCTGTCCTATCCAACGACAACGACAACAACAATAATAACTACAGCAATAAAACAACAAGGGCAACAAAAGGGAATAAATAAATAAATAATAAAATATTAAAAAAAAAAAAAAGATAGAGAGTAGCACCCAACTTGAAAAAAAAAAAAAACTTTTAAATAAAATTAACTGTCTAGCCCATCAATCTGACCCAAGGCCCATATATATTCACAATTAGCACAGGAGCCTGTATAACTTCTGAGTCCCTGTCAGTCTTAGCTCACAGTCCATGGTCACAGGCAGGAACATTCTAGTCTGCACTTATTTCAGGACCAGTCTTTTCAGGAAAAATAGGCTGACCCAGCCTCCCTTCGGAGAGTGGGGCAGTCCCTACCATTTACAACTGTATAGGAAGGACAAGTTCTTGAAGTGGCCCACAAGAGGGCTTATGATGTTGTTCCTGATGGAAGTGATGGAGAGAGGTCTAGGCCTATCATATCTATGTGGGGGAATTCAGGAATCCCCTAAGTAAGGCTTCAGATGATGGGGGTGGGTTGGTATTGACCAAAAGGCCATCATTAAGTAATTCAGTCTCCTGCCCTTTTCCAGTATTTGCAGTCCTTTATTTGATGAGCTTAGACTTTCTCCCAGTTGTTAAAGTATTGAATGTCATTTGTTGTATTCAAATTGGTATTGGTTTTGTGGGGTCTGACCTCAAGTTAGGGAGGAAATACACCTAGGATTTTAGTGAGGTCTAAGTTAACCTTAATTTTTACTGCATTTAAACATTTGATGATGCTAGTAAAGGTTGACATAGGGACAATAGCTATCCATTAACGGATACATATTTTTGCCAGTGTATTTCTTGGCCAAATATATACAGTATTTCTTTCTTTCTTTTTTTTTTCTTTCTTTTTTCTTTTTTTTTAACCAGATCACTGCTCAGCTCTGACTTATGGCTTGTGGGGGATTGAACCTGGGACGTGAGAGCCTCAGGCATGAAAGTCTTTTTGCATAACCATTATGCTATACCCCACCCTAAAGTGTTTCTTCTAAAGATAATCATGGAATGATAATAATTCTGGTGCTGTCAAAAGAGATTGGGAGATATATCTTACTTTCTTTTGTGTAGTTAGTTGAGTAGATCAAGCATTTGTTCTTACATCTCATTATGTTGGTCAGAAAGAGACTGTTCTGGAGACAATCCAGAGTTGCTGAACTAGAGGACTGACATGAAAAACATAATTAATTTATTTTATGTAACTTTTGGGGAACAGAACTAAGACCCAGCAACAAAGTTTAGAAAGAAACATAGTTGTGTTCAAAATAAATAAGGCTTTTCTGCTGTAGGGTTGTTCAAAATTAGGCTGAATCCATGCACAGATGAGTGGATGAAGAAAATATGTTACATTACATACAATAGAGTAGTATCTAGTCATAAGAGAGGACACCTGACACATGCTACACTGTAAGTGAACTTTGAAAACGTGCTACACAAAATGAGCCAGTCTCACAGAAGTAGAACCTGAAATGGAATTGGCATATCGCACCAAAGTAAAAGAATCTGGGGTGGGTAGGGAGAATACAGGTCCAAGAAGGATTCAGAGGACCTAGTGGGGGTTGTACTGTTATATGGGAAACTGGGGAATGTTATGCATGTACAAACTATTGTACTTACTGTTGAATGTAAAACATTAATTCCCCAATTAAAAAAATCAGAAAAAAAAAAACCGCAAAAAAAAAAAAAAAATGAGCCAGTCTCCAGAACTGTATGGCTCCACAAATAAATGCTGTCTGGAGTAGTCATATGCACAGACAGAAAACAGAATGGCAGCTGTCAGGGCTAAAGAGTTCGGGGTACAGGCAGATATGTGATGAGTACAAAGCCTTTGGGATGATGAAAAAAAGTTTTGTGGGTGGATGGTAGCAATGATTGCACAGCTGAGTGAATATTAAGTAGTTTACTGCACACTTGAAATTGGTAAAAAGAATCAATTTTGTACTGTTTATTTTGTCATGATAAACCGTTACATAAACATCATTGGAGATCAAAGGGCCACTTGACAGTGAAAGTAAAGTATTTTTTAGCCAGGTCACTCTATTGGCAGGAATGTGTGTATGCCTTTAGCAGTTGCTGCTGGTTTGGTTTTGATATAATGGTTCCAGACACCACAGTCTAGTTTGGAGGAAGAAGAGGCTGATTACTCAGAGTTTTAATGACAGAGAATTGAGAAAGAAGGTCAGCTTCCCATAGTAAAGGAGTCCTGTTTGACTCCAGAGAGTATGTGTGAATGGGCAGTGTGGGGGTATATATATTAGCTATTGGGGAGCAGCTTGGTGTAGTGAGAGGCACTATGATATTGAAGAAAGACTTTTCTAGACATCCTAGAATCTACTTTTGTAGTTATTCAACCTCTCAGAAACTCATTCTCTCTATGTATAAAATAGGGATGCCTTTTCCACAGAAGCGGGCAGTGTAAGCACATACTATACATCATGGTTACCTACAAAAATATTAGTATCACTCACCTATAGTGTTCTTATTTTAACTACTTACTTGTTTATTATGAGAGAGAGAGAGAAACCAAAAAAGCATGCATGTTCTATACACCATCAGACTGAGCTATCTCCTCGACAATAATCATTTTATAAAACACATTTGGCTATGATTTTTCTGTCAGTGATGTTGTTCCTGCCAGTTTTGTCTTAGCAACCAGTAAATTGAGTCAGTGCTGCAAAAAGCATCATCTTTACTTTTCATAGACACACCCATATAACCCTGTGCTATTTTGGATATTCTGGAGTGTTTTAGGAAAGGAAGGGATTTCTTGAGGACCCCTGCCTTCAGGTGGGTGTGGGGGAATCAGTAGCAGAGCTGAGAGTTGACCTCTTGACCCATAAGACCAGGTACCACTGCTTGTCTCACCAGTGTCCTCCAGCTCCCCCAGATGCCTCAATTAAAGACTCTCTGGAAGGGGCCTAACAGGTGCCTCATCAGCATTCTGCACGTCTTCCAAAGGACAACCAGGAGAGGGAATCTGAAGTCAACTAGGTGAAGTAAAGGCAACAATGCTTTTTTTCCCAACCTGTAACCACTTTGATGTGGTGGGATGCTTCTTTCCGTTGGCCACCATGCACAACAAACCTATTCGCTGTGTCTACCCAGGACTTGAGCTGATAAGCTGGCAGAACAAAGTGAAACTCCACAAAGACTTGAAGAGTAGGAACTCTGTGAAATGTGGACATACTACTCTGTTATCAGCATTTTGGGGCCATGGAGGTACCTGCTGTTGAGGCACAAGAGAGAAATTTTGGTTTGTGTTTAAGCCAACATGATGTACCGCTCCCATTTGTCCATCCCCACCAAGGTTCATTTGGCAGCAACTGGAAGTGACAGGTCCCTATCTGAGAGTCAGCTTCTGCTTGCACCTCTCAGGTGGGAGTATCAGTAGGCTGTGGGGGAGGGGCGCTACATAGTAAGTCACTAAGATGTGCCTCTGCCATGTCTCTATATTTCCTTCACCCCCATCTTGATGTTTGATGTAGAAGACCACTTAAACCTATTAGTGAACAAAGTTCCATTGAAAGAAAACAAAGGAAAACAAAACAAAGCAAATAAATGGCAAATTTTAGGCCCCTGGGAAATTTAACAGTGGATCTAGATTAAATTCAGAAGTATCCCCCCCCCCCTTTTTTTCCATAGTACTGCTTAACTCTGGCTTATGGCCTTGGAGGATGGGGTGGGGGGGGGGGAAACTGAACCTGATGCTTTAGGAGGCTCAGGCATGAAAGTGTCTTCATATAACCATTATGCTACCCCCCCCAGGAGTCAATTTTATGTCACAGTGATATTTTGCATTCTTTTTTTTTTTTCTTTACATTTCCTACTAGTTGCCTTTATTCTCATTCCCCCAATTGGTAGCTGAGATGGCCATCAAAACCTCAAATTTTGTGTTCTCTTTTTACAGCTAGAATACAAAAAAACATAGTTTTTTGTTTGTTTGTTTGTTTGTTTTCAAATAGAGTCGGGCAGACAGAGGGAGAGAAGTGAAAGAGGTCACCACACTGAAGCTTCCTTAGTGCAGTGGAGACCTAGCTTGAACCTAGGTCGCACACATGCCAAAGGAGCACACTATTCAAATGAGCTATTTTGCCAGCCCCCATAGAGAGTTTTTTAAAAAAAAAAGATTTTCTTTTTAAAAAATCTTTATATATATTTTTTGCCTCTAGGGTTATCCATGGGGCTCGGTGACTGCACTACAAATTCACTGCTCCTGGAGGCTATTTTTTCCCCTTTTGTTGTCCTTATTGTTTGTTGTTGTTGTTGTTGTTGTTACTCTCATTGTTGTTGGAAGGACAGAGAGAAATTGAGAGAGGAGGGAAGACAGAGAAGGGGAGAGAAAGATAGATACCTGCAGACCTGCTTCACCCCTTGTGAAGCGCCCCCCTGCCCCCTTGCAGATGGGGAGCCGGGGACTTGAACTGGGATCCTTGTGCTGTTCCCTATGCTTTGTGCCATGAGCTCTTGACCCAGTGCACCACTGCTTGGCCTCCCAAAATATTTTTATTTTAATAGTCTGGGCACCTTTGTCAAAGATTAGATGTCCATAGGTTTGTGTGGGGGGGGTATTTTTATTTTATTTATTCATATTGCATAGGGACAGAGAGAAATTGAGAAAAAAGGAGGAGATAGGGAGTGGAAAAGAGAGAAACCTGTAAAATTAGTTCACCACTTTGTGAAGCTTTCCTCCCCCTTGCAGAAAGGAGCTGGGGGCTTGAACCTGGGTCTTTACACATTGTAGCATGTGTGCTCTACCAGGGGCACCAACACCTGGCCCCCATAGAGACATTTTTGCTACCTCATTGATTGTTAGATGATTTTCTAAAGGTTGATTCAGCAACCAAGATAGAATCTATTTTCTTCCTTCAAATTTCTTATAGGAGATGGAGCAAGCCCATGAAATGACTAGAATTTGACTGGTTTGGAAGGAAGGAAGGAAGAACAGATGGTTTTGAAGCACAGTGTTTCTGTAATTGTAACCTCTGTAAGGATTGTGGTAGCATCTAGTTAAAAAATCATCAGGTATGCAAAAAAAGGCAGGAAAATATGACTTATAACCAGGAGGGGAAGAAAGCTTATAAATAGAAGCAAATAGAATTTATGGAAATGATGAATTGGCAGATATGAACATTATAATAGCTATTTTAAATTTATTTCTTTATATAAAAATTGAGGAAAGTATGAACATATGCTTTTTTCTTTTATTTTTTATTTTTTTGAACATATGCTTTTTAATTTTTTTAAATTATTTTCCCTTTTGTTGCCCTTGTTTTATTGTTTTTGTAGTTATTATTGCTATTGTTATTGCTGTTGTCATTGTCAAATAGGACAGAAGGAGATGGAGAGAGGAGGGGAAGACAGGGGGGAGAGAAAGAGAGACACTTGCAGACCTGCTTCACCGCCTGTGAAGCAACTCCCCTGCAGGTGAGGAGCCAGGGCTCGAACTGGGATACTTACACTGGTCCTTGCACTTTGCGCCACGTGCGCTTACCCTGAACATATGTTTCAAACTTAAAATGCAAATAGCTTATATTAAAATGGCCTGACTGGGATTATGGATCAATCTGCCAATGCCCATGTTCAGTGGAGAAGCAGCAAAGGTGGGCACGAGGATAGCATCATTGCAAGACTGGCCAGCTCCTCATGGGGCGCGAGCGCTTCCACACTACTATCATCATCTCTGGCATTATGCTATTCCACTGCAGAATACTGTGCCCCAGTATGGTTCCGTAGCCCCCATGTCCACTTGGTTGATTCCAAATTATATTCCTCCATGAGGATAATTTCTGGAACCATCCGTTCCACCCCGGTTCCATGGCTGCCAGTTCTTAGCAACATCGCCCCGCCAGATATTCGTCGGGATGCGGCATCATCTAAATTCATTTCCCACGTCTACGCTCGACCGGACCTGCCAATATACGCGGAGATCTTCGCCCACCCTGTCCAACACTTGACGTCTCGTCACCCAATCTGGTCCCCTACGCCTACACTGAACTTCTCTGTTCCAGACTCTTGGAAACAGAGTTGGCAGTCAGCTGAGGTAAAGAACAAACACCTCATCACAGACCCCTGCAAGCGTCAACCCGGCTTTGACCTAGCACGTTATGATTGGGCCCTCCTCAATCGCTATCGAACAGGCCATGGCCGGTGCGCCTATGTCTATGTTCCATCGCTGGGGAGCCAGAGATGTCCCGAACTGCCCCTGCGGCTACAGACAGACTATGACCCACATAGACAACGACTGCCACCTCTCCAGATTCAAAGGAGATCTCGAAACTTTACATCAGGCTCAACCTGACGCTGTTGACTGGCTACGGAAGAAGGGCAAACTCTAGAAAGAAAAGAAAAAGCGGAGAAGCAATTACAGAAGCCAGACCTTCCACCTTCGGCATCCCACAATGATCCTGGGTCCATGCTTTCCCTATTCCTAAAGAATAGGAAAGCTTCCAATGAAGAGGATGGGATATGGAGTTCTGGTGGTAGACATTGTATGGAAATGTACTCCTCTTATCCTATAGTCTTGTCAATATTTCCATTTTATAAATAAAAAATTAAAAAAGAAAATGTCTGAATAAGACTCATAAAGATGAAATAACAATATCTGAAGTGAAAAATATTAGAAGGAATGAATAATCAAAACCACCAAAGAAAAGTGAAATTGAAAGCAGAGCAATATAAACTATCCACAATAAAGCCAAGAGAGAAAAGGACTAAAAAAAATGAACAGTGCCCTAGTGACTTATGCACTATACATGTACCATTTAAGCAGATACATATATACTACATATATATAACTCAAGTGCCAAGAAAAATTGGAGTTGGAGAGAAAATCCATAAATAAATACTGAATAAGAATGTTTTGGTTAAAGCTATAAGCTGACAGTTCAAGGAATTTAGCAAATACCAAACAGAGTAAATATTATGAAGGTCAATCAAAGACACAGTATAACTAAATTGCCAAAAAAACAACAAACAAAAAACAGTGATCATGGAAAAATATTGACTGATGAGGTAACTTATTTAGGAGAGTGCCTGCTTTGTTACACATGAGACCCCAGGTTCAAGACCAGTCCCAACCACACTGGAGGAAGCTTGAAGTTTCAGTGTATGGTGTCTCTCTCCCTTTGTATATAGAAATAGTTGTTGACCCCAGGTGGAAAAGCCCCAGCTAAAAAAGAAAGAAGGAAGGAAGGAAGGAAAGGAAGAGAGGAAGAAAAGAAGAAAGGCAGAAAGGTGGGGCATAGGGAGACTTTAAAAACAGCCAGAAGATAAGGGAAATGTTACATGTCTGGGAATAAAAATAACAGTGATAGTAGGTTTCTTGTCAGAAATTATGTGGACTGGGAGACAACAGTCTAATATCTTTTAAAAATATATTTATTTATTCCCTTTTGTTGTCCTTGTTGTTTTATTGTTATAGTTATTATTCTTGTCGTCATTGTTGGATAGGACAGAGAGAAATGGAGAGAGGAGGGGAAGAGAAGGGGAGAGAAAAATAGACACCTGCAGATCTGCTTCACCACCTGTGCAGGTGGGGAGGCGGGGGCTTGAACTGGGATCCCTGCACTTTGCACCACCTGCACTTAACCCGCTGTGCTACCGCCCAACTTCCAACAGTCTGGTATCTTTTATGTGATGAGAGAAAAACTGTCACTCTTAAGTTTGAAACCTAGGGAAGATGTGAAGAGTTAGATGGAAACTGAATTTTCCAACAAGAAAAAAATAATTCGTCAATAGGATTTGTTGTTGTTGTTTGTTTTTTACCAGAGCACTGCTCAGCTCTGGCTTATGGTAGTGCAGGGGATTGAACCTGTCATGCTTGAGAGACTCTTGCACAACCATTATGGTGTCTACCCCTGTCCTAGTAAATTTGTACTATAAGAAATGTCAATGGAAGTTTTTTCATCAGGGTACCCCATGAGAAAAGGCTCTACATGAATGTCTGAGAAGTACCAGAAATGGTGAATATGGTGGTAGATTATGTAAAGTAAAAATAATCACAGTATAATGTGGGATTCATAGCCTATGTAGATGCAAAAATATGTGTAAATAACACAAAGACAAGAAGAAATGGGAGTATATTGTCAGAATATTCATATGCTATAAATATGAAATACCATTATCTGAAGTTAGACTGTCATGAGGTGAAAAGTATATATGTACCTGTCAGGGGCCAAAATACATTACATAGATTGAGTCCTGTTGAAACAAACTCTAATGTGCTATTTCAGTGATTTTTATTGTCCTCAAATTTGTGCCTTTCATTCTGTCTTTAACTAGTTATAAAGACATTTGTAATTTCAAAATTTAACCTGTCTCTGTAGTGCAACATCTGCTCCTCTTTTATTAAACCTTGCCAAGGAACAGCACAGGAAATATTTTCAGCATCATGCTGGTCTCACCAAGCTAAATTTGGTATTGTGGAATTTGTTGGTGAGGATAAACTTTGTGAGAACTGCTATGCTTGAAGCAATGATGGCTTTGGGCCACTTCTATTTAAATGATAGGTTTGGGGGAAAGTGTGTTTACAAACTGACTTTGTCACTTATAAACTGTACTACCTTCTATTGGGGGAAATATCTAAGGTTTCTGGGACTTAGAAGTCCCGTTCATTGTACATAGCAGAGAAAAGAGCTCACACAACTCTGGTGCCCTTTCTTGCTCATTGTGGGATGAATAAGACTTTTGGAAACCACAGTGGAAAACTTGCTTGGTTAATAACTAACCATTCTTTTCTGATGAGTTGAAAATAATACTGACCTCATTGATTTTTCCATCAATGTATCTCCCTATTTAGAGCTACAAGGGGGTCATGTTTGGAGCTATGGAGCTATGAGGCTTAAACAAGGTCTGTTACTTAGGAACTGGAGAATCTGATACTTAGAGAAGTAAGATGGTTAATGAGTACATCCAAGAGTGCACCAGATAGTTCTGCCAATTGCTATGACTAAAACAAGGTAATACACCCTCTCTGAACCATAGTTTCTTCTTTAGAACATTGTTCCTCCAACTAGTGTGCATACTATGAGTGATGTACTAGATGTTTTCTTACTTTTCTTTTTAGATATTTCCTTCCTTTCTTTTCTTTCCTTTTTTTTTTTTTTTTTTTTTTTACCCCAACACTGCTCAACTCTGGCTTATGGTGGATGTGTGTGTGGGAGGTTTGAACCTGCAACTTTGCAGCCTCAGGCATGAGAGTCTCTATGCATAATCACTATGCTGTCTACCCCTGCCTCCCATATATTTTCTTTTTAATATATATTGATATGTTGTAGAAAGTGGAACTTTCTAGAAAATCTAACTTTGTCTAATTAGAAGATGTTATCTACTAGGGTAAGTTAAAATATAAAGATTAAGCCACTACAATGACATTATATTATGCAAACAAACGTCCAAACAATACTAGAATAGGAAAATGTTGAAAAAGTTTTCAATTTAAAGTGGTGGATTGGGCTGGGGAAATAGCATTATGGTTATGCAAAAGGACTTTCATGCCTGAGGCTCAGAGGGCCCAGGTTCAATCCCCAACAGCACCATAAGCCAAAGCTGAGTGCTTAGGTAAAGTAAATAAATAAATAAATAAATAAAGTGGCAGATTTAGGACTGGGGAGATAGCATAATGGTTATGCAAACAGACTCTCATACTTGATGCTCCAAAGTCCCAGGTTCAATCATCCCCCGCACTACCATAAGCCAGAGAGAGCTGTATATGCTCTGATAAAAAAAAAAAAAAAATGTTTTTTTTTTATTTAAGAAAGGATTAATTAACAAAACCATAGGGTAGGAGGGGTACAACTCCACACAATTCCCACCACCCAATCTCCATATCCCACCCCCTCCCCTGATAGCTTTCCCATTCTCTAGCCCTCTGGGAGCATGGACCCAGGGTCATTGAGGGTTGCAGAAGGTAGAAGGTCTGGCTTCTGTAATTGCTTCCCCGCTGAACATGGGCGTTGACTGGTCGGTCCATACTCCCAGTCTGCCTCTCTCTTTCCCTAGTAGGGTGGGTCTCTGGGGAAGCTGAGCTCCAGGACACATTGGTGGGGTCTTCAGTCTAGGGAAGCCTGGCCGGCATCCTAATGACATCTGGAACCTGGTGGCTGAAAAGAGAGTTAACATACGAAGCCAAACAAATTGTTGAGCAATCATGGACCCAAAGCTTGGAATAGTGGAGAGGAAGTGTTAGGGGGGGTACTCACTGCAAACTCTAGTGTACTTCTGCTTTCAGGTATATATTTTGCAGTAGTTTATGGATACGTGTGAACATATGCTCTCTCTCACAGAAACTGGTGTAAATATAGGTTTTGGGACTTTGCTAGAAAGTGAACCACCTGAGATGGAACCAGAGTATACCATGAAAGGAAAGGTCTCACCCGAGTAATGAAGCTGAAGGGTTGTCACTCCACACGTGAAGTCTCTGGACACAGTATGAAGTGAAGCATGTTGAGGTGGCAATTGTTGTGTTGGTTAGGTTGTGATCGGCAGATGCAATATTATTTGATATGGATTGGGAGAGGCATACGGGAAAGTGTGCCCTATCCAAGGGTTCCAGGACTGGGGGAAGTAGAGGCTCTATAGTGGAGATGTGAGGTTCCTGCTGTCTTAGGGTTCAAAAAGACAATCGATAGTTAATGTTATCATCACATTATTTGGTAATTGGGTTAACTTTGAAAAGTCCTTTTGTCAGGGTTTGCTATACAGTACCCAGTATCTTGTATATATCTGTGCCATTGGTTGCTTCTGATCTACTTGGTCTAGGCTTTTGAGAGAGTCTGCATATCAATTACACAGCCTATATATTGAAAAGATTCAGTTTGTGTTTTGAAAAACTTCGAGACATACAATTAATCTTCCCCCTCTCGTATTAATTAACTAGTGATTTATATGACTACATTTTACTAGGAGTGTACATAAACACCATTCCCACCACCAAAAGACTGTGACCCATCTTTAAAGCATATACAGGTGTTCCGGGAGGTGGCGCAGTAAAGCTTTGGACTCTCAAGCATGAGGTCCTGAGTTTTATCCCTGGCAGCACGTGTGCCAGAGTGATGTCTGGTTCTTTCTCTCTCCTGTCTTTCTCATAAATAAATAAAATCTTAAAAAAATAAAGCATATATGGTAGAATATACTTTGCATATAAACAAAAATGGGAAATACCAATAGCAACAGAATTTTAGAATCTAGGCATGAGATGGTTATGGGGTAACTGACAGACTTAAAGTAGAAGCCTAACCCAGCCAAAGGGAAGCTGAGGAGCAAGCTGACTGATACCTCAGAACCTCTAAAAACCCTAGGATTTTGTAGCATCAGTTACCTGTGGAAGTAGATGGATATAAGTAAAAAAACAGAAATAGTAAGGGGCCGGGTGGTGGTGCAGCCGGTTGAGCACACATGCTACCATGTGCAAGGGTCTAGGTTCAAGCGCCTGGTCCCCAACTGCAGGGGAGAAGCTTCATGAGTGGAATAGCAGTGCTGCAGGTGTCTCTCTTCCTCTCTGTCTTCCCTGTATCCCCTGTCTTCTCACTTTCTTTCTGTCTCTATTCAATAAATAAAATAGAACTGGCATGGCTCCTCCCCAGAGCTCTACCTCACTAGGGAAAGATAGAAACAGGGTGGGGGGTATGGATCAACCTGCCAACACCCATGTCCAGTGGAGAAGAAACTACAGAAGCCAGACCTTCCACCTTCTGCACCCTATAAAGATTTTTGGTCTGTACTCCCAGAGGGATAAAGAATAGGGAAGCTTTCAATGGAGGGGATGGGATGCGGAACTCTGGTGGTGGGAATTGTGTGGAATTATGCCCCCTCTTATCCTATGATCTTGCCAATTTTTAAATTTTATAAATAAATTAATTTTTTAAAAAAGAAATGATGTGGCTAAAGTCTGTTTTGGAAGGAGTAGGACACCCTCTCTTACTCCACATAGTCAGAAATCTGCCTCCATTCTCCCAGCAGTGCAGAATGCTCTATAAGAGAATTCTTCAAAAAAGTGAAAATGTCAACATGTCAAGGGCATAAATATGAAAGATTAATGCAACTAGGACAAAATTTGGAGTCTTATTAGTTAACCTGTCTAAAAGATTTTGTCAAGACATAGTATTACAGGGACTGGGCAGTGGTTCACCTAGTTAAGCACACCTAGTACTAAGTGCAAGGACCCAGGCAAAGAACCAGGTTTGAGCCCTTGCTTCCCACTTGTAGAGGAGACGCTTCATAAGTGGTAAAGCAGGTCTGCTGGTGTCTCTTTTTCTCTCTCCCTTTCTATCTCCCCCTTCACTCTCAATTTATCTCTGCCCTATCCAATAAAATGGGGAAAAAATTAAAAAAGGAAAAAATGGCTTCCAGGAGCTGTGGCTTGGTAGAGCTAGCACTGAGCCCCAGTGAAAACTCTGGAGGGGAAAACAAAAAAAGACATAGTATTGCTTTTTTTTTTTTTTTTGTAATAGGACAGAGAAATTGAGAGAAGAAAAGAGGATAGGAGAGGAGAAAAGAGGAGAGAGAGGGAGAAAGACACACCTGTCATACTGCTTCACAACTTGTGAAGCTTCACCCCTGCAAATGGGTATTGGGGTCTAGAACCTGGGTCCTTGCTCATAGTAACGTGTGCTCAACTGGGTATGCCACCATTCAGTCCCCATAGTACTGTTATAAACCCTGAAAAGGGTCTCCCAAAGAACACAAATAGTTGTACAGGCTAGGGAAAGCAACCACTGTTGACTTCATGGTTCAGATTTCAATAGGGTTTCTATTATTAAAGCAATGTCAACTAAATACTGAAGAAGGTGGAATGGAGATTGTTGGGTAAGGAACATTCAAGTTAAGCTTTATCTGAAGTTTCGATACAAATAAGTCTAGTAAATACACTCTCTCATTCCCTTGGCATTGTTTCTGTAGTGACTGGAGCAAGGATGGATTTTCCCTGTTACATTTTATGATAATCGTTCAGTTGAACATATCAGTGGGTTAAGTCAGATGAAGCGTATAAAATATCCAGCACTGATGAACATTCACTACCTGTTCTCTCCTCTGCCTTCACAGGAAGGAGATTAATGGCCAGTCACTCAAATTGCAACATTATTTCTTAGTTTCCTGGAGCCTGGGACCAGAGTGGTGGTTGAGACTTGAGGACCTTCTTCCATAAAGCAGAGTCTGATGACTGAAGAAATCTAGAATTGTTATCAGAAATCATGAAAAAAGCTTATGGGAAATGACTGGAACTTATACTCAATGGTTTGGAACATTCTAGTGCCAAGAGAAGTGTGATTTCATAATAATTAGGGGCAGCTGTACTTGGGCAATTCAGGTCAAACTAGATGCCAAACCCTAACTCAAACATTTACAGGAAGATTTATATTGTCAAACAATCTCCAAAACACCCTGTAGAAAGTCAAAAGATAAACTGTGTTACCTCTTTCCATTCTGCCAACATGTTTTTCTGCAAAATACTAATAACCTCTAGGATTTTCACTGTGCTTCATAATGCCACTTATGTTTTCTTGTGCATACATGGAAAAACTCTTTAAAAGTTTCATTAACAACTTTTCCATTTTGCTGGCGTTTGTTCTTGGATAGCTGCCCTTACCCATGAGCGAGACCAACTCACCCATAAGTCACATTGCTTGTTGGCTAGTAAAAAACGAACTGTCCCAGCATCTCTAAATCAGAAGATTGAATGACTGGAGGCAAGGGTGTAAGAGGTGGAGGTAAGAGAGGATGGGAAGTGAGTTAGGAGAAAGGAATCTTTTTTTTTTTCCCTCTAGAGTTATTGCTGGGGTTAGGTAGAATCCACTGCTCCTGGAGGCTATTTTTTTCCCCTTCTGTTGCCCTTGTTGTTTATCATTGTTGTTGTTACTATTATTGTTGTCATTGCTGTCGTTGATGTTGGATAGGACAGAAAAATCAAGAGAGGAGGGGAAAACAGATGGGGGAAGAGAAAGATAGATATCTACAGACCTGCTTCACTGCTTGTAGGGCGACCTCCCTGCAGGTGGGGAGCTGAGGTCTCAAACCAGGATCCTGACTCTGGTCCTATGCGCTTAATGCCATGTGTGCTTAACCCACTGCACTGCTCGCCCCCCACCCCGAGAGAAGAGAATCTTACATATACACCCTGCTGTATGTTTTGAAATAAATTAATAAGTGTGCAAGAACGTCCTATTCCAAAATTTAAAAATCTGTCTGTGAGTGACTGGCACACCTTAGCTGTAGATGCTCTGACAGGAAGTATACTTCAGAGACCAGAAACTTCTTTTCCTCCAGGTCATTTACATTTAATATTCTTTATCTTGAATTGTAGATTTCTTGAAGCATCTTAAATTGCAAGTCCTTTCATCTCATATTTCTTCTTCAGAGCCTTTTTTTTTTTTTTAAATTACACCTGAGAGAGACTCCAAATAAAGTCATGCCACTTTTTTCTTAAGTAATTCTAAAAGTAGAACAGGCCTAGAGGCCATGTCAGGGGTTTATAGGTTTCCTGGATTCTTTGCTTAAGTTTTTTTTATCAGTGATTTAATAATGATAAATGAAATTGTAGGATAAGTGGGGTACAATTCCACACAATTTCCACCACCAGAGTTCCACATCCCATCCCCTCCATTGGAAGCTTCCCTAATCTTTATTCCTCTGGGAGCATAAAAAACAAACAAACAAACAAACAAACAATACCAAGAAGAAACACACTATACATGTGCCCAGAAACAAATGCATGCTAGCTGTGTTTAATTCCCTTGTAAATATTCCCAGTATTCTCAGTCCTCACATAGTTTAAGTTCCGGTTCATATTTTGAACAGCAGTTTCAGTTTTACAATGTACTGAGTTAGTCTTGATGTGTTAACAGCAATTTAAATAAAATAACTTTGAATAAAAATATCTTTATGGGGTGCTGAAGGCAATTGCTTCTCTGCTGGACGTGGGTGTTGACAGGTTGATCCATACTCCCAGCCTGTTTCTATCATTCCCTAGTGGGGTAGGGGTCTTGGAATGTGGGGTTCCAGGACACATCGGTGAAGTCATTTGCCAAGGGAAGTCAGGTTGGCATCATGGTAGCATCTGCAACTTGGTGGCTGAAAAGTATTAAAATATAAAGTAGAACAAATTGTTTAGTAAGCAGGAATCTACGGGTAAGAATTTAGCAGATGAGATTTGGGGTCTTCATGCTGGAAGGAGCTAGAAAGTCTATTTTAGGTTTATTCCAAGTAGCCCATGACTTTAGTAGTTTTTGCTAACATGCAAGTGGGCTGAAAGTATTGTCTGGGAAGATGGTGGCAGAGTTGGGAATAGGATTAGAAAGCTGGATCAGGACAGAGAGTAGCTCCAAAATATGGGAAAAGTATATAAATATCAATAACTGTACACCCTATTGATCTGACCTACAACCCCTGTCTATCCATACTTAGTACAGGAGTCTGTGCAACCTCTGAATCCCTGCTGGTCTGAACTCACATTCCATAGTCACAGCTAGGAACATTCTAGGCTGCACTCATTTCAGGACCAGTCTTCCTTGAGTGGCAGAATATATTGACCCAGCCTCCCTTTGGAGAGTGGGGCAATTTCTACCACTGTTATTCTGCACTGAGGATAAAGTCTTGTAGAGGCCCACAAGAGGGTTTATGATGTTGTTCCTAATGGAGATGACCAGTGATGGTGGAGAGAGGGATCTGTTAGAGGTCTAGGCCTATCATATCTGTGTGAGAATCTCAGGATTCTCTGACCCGAGCCCCAGATGATGGGGTGGCCTGGTAGTGACCAAAAGGGCCATCATTTAAAAAGTGCTGGTCTCTTTCCCTTATCCAGCTTTTGTAGTCCTTATTTTATCTAATAGGGCTGGGCTCAGAGTGGTTGAGGGAAGTGAAATAGGAAGTAGGTGAGGAGGGTATCTAGGTCTAAGTAGAAACTATTTGATTAAGTACTTTATGGTGTCTTTTTTAGGTATTTCTGTTTGCTTGCTGCACTTACTGAGTCACTGTAGACTATTGCACACTTACTTTAATGTTTATATTTCCCCTAACTTATGGATACATGTGCATGTGTGCCCTATCTCATGTCCCCTGGTCTATATCTAGGTTCTATAATTCTTCCAGGAGGTATGACACCTGAAATGGAATTTAGTAGTCCTATGAGCTAAGAAAGGTCTCATCCAAGAGAGCTGGAGCTGGAGGGTTGACATTCTAAGGCCTGGTGTCTCAGGACACAGTCTGAAGTGAAACATGTCGAGGTGGCCCTGTTTGCACTGATTTGGTTGAGATCAGTAAATGTATCAAATGGTATGGATCAGAAGACCCTTGCTTAACTCTTAAACTGAGCTCTTCTTTCATCTAATTTTCATCTCCTCTGTTGCAGTTGAAAAAGGTGGAATTAGAATCCAGGTTCTCCTGCTGTTGACTAGTTTGAGGCTAAATGTGGAATTAACTGCATTCCTGAAGTTGACTCACTTCTACTCAAAATCCTTGAGTTGGGATTGAAACTTTCCATGGGATTCCTCCTGGGAATTGGCCTTGGATGACCTTATCTGAACCAGTCTAGGATGGTTGTGCATCTGTGGGACAACTTGTTCAGCAGCAAGTTGATTGGAAATGAAAGATAAATGGCTAGAGGACTGGAGAGACAGTATAGTGGTTATGCAAAAGACTTTCATGCTGAGGCTCAGAGGTCCTAAATTCAATACTTCCTCTGTCTCCAGCCCCTACCCTATCTCTCCACCAGTGGTCTGGTGAAAGAAAGAGAAGGGAGGGCAGGGGGGAGGAGAAAAGGGAAAGGAAAGGAAAGGAAAAGAGAGAAGAGGAAAACTGAGTTGAGGAAGAGAACTAAGAAAAGAATAGTACTTGGAATGAATTTTAGAGTTATCTGGGTTATTTGAGCAAGTTAGGAACTCCAATAACATATCCTCCTATCTTAGAACTGACAAACAGTGCCAACGAGACAGCAGGAAATAGGCTGGCTTAGAAGTGTCACTTAATTGGATGCCTACATTGGAATCCAATGGTACCATCAGCTACACTCCTAGACTAGTCTCTCAATTCCTGGAGCAAGAATAGTTTAAAGATGCAATAATATTTTTTAAAGGGATTTGAGTCTTTTTTTCTTTCTGAATAGCTCAGCAATGTGTAATGGAATTATACCATTGACCCCTAGCTTTCCCTGATTTGGAGAAGACATACTCATTTTGTAGATCAGTGTTCTAAAATGAAGTAGTTGTATTTGGTAGACACACAAGGCAATCGTCTGGAGCACAGTAAGAAAATATTGGAGCTTAAATTTATTTTTTATCTGAAATAAGACATTTATCTTTATTAGTTTTAATAAATGGCTTGACACTGGTCTCCTCTCTCAACTTACAGAACAAAACATCAGGTATGCTGGGTGATAGAGGAGCACAACCTGAGGGAATCCTACACTGTGCAGAGGTTAATGGCATCCCCATAATTTATTTGTGCTAGTGCATTGGGACACACTAGCAGTTTGAATTTGTGTTGCAGTTTGAATTGATTTACAGATATTACAGTCTAGCTTCAACAAAGCAAACATTTTAAAACACTAATGGCATGAAAATATCACTCTAATGGAATCAGAGAGGGAGAATAATAACAAAATGCAATTGTTAGTTATTAAGAATATGATAGACCAAACACTGGGCTTTTATTCATCTGTCACATGAGGTAAAAATAAGGACAGTCTAATCACATGGCCCCATCTAAAAATACAAGTGAGAGCAGAGTTGTGGTTATTTTGTCTCTACCTTGTCTTTTTTGGTATTTCTATTTTTATTTTAAACACATACACACAAACACACATACACATAATGTGTTGCTGAATTTTTGGAGACTGTTGTTTTTTTATTTCTTTTATTATCTATATTTATTGTATAGAGAAAGCCAGCAATCTAAAGGAAATGAGGAGATAGATAGCGAGAGAGAGAAAGAGAGACACCTGCAACACTGCTTCACCACTTGGAAAACTTTCTCACTGCAGGTGGGGACCAGGGCCTGAACCCAGGACCTTGTGCATTGTAATGTGTGCACTTAACCAGGTGCACTACCACCCAGCTCCTGGAGACTATTGTTAAAGAGAGACAGACCATAGCAAAAGGGTATCTAATAATTTCTCCAAATTTATAAAGCAAATGAATAAAAGCCAGAAATTAATCTTGTATTTCCTGAGTTCAGCTGCAGCAGGATCTCGCCTCTCAGGAGCTTGATGGTTCTTTAAAATGTATGTATGTATGTATATATATATATATATATATATATATATATTCTTTCCTTTTTTGTCTTTCCCCAGAACACTAATTAGCTCTGGTTTATGGTGGTGCAGGAGATTGAACCTGAAACCTTTGGTGCCTCTAGCATGAAAGTCTTCTTCATGACCATTTTGCTATCTCCTAAGCTTGAAATATTTCTTCCTATGTGTGAATTCAATCCAAAATAAAATAAAGTAATATTGTGGGAAGAAAGAAACTTCTGGAATCACACAGCCTTAGGCTATCACTCAGGCCTACACTTGAGTAGCTTGGTAATGCTCATAGTTTCAGTTTTCTCAAATGTAGCATTACTTCATAGAGTTGTGAGAATTAGATGAATTCATAAATGATAAGTCTGGCCTTTCCACTTCTTTCTGATTATATTTTAATTGTAATTCATGAAATTTAACTCTGGTGTGTAGAGATTGGTCCAAATACTTTTATAAATCAGTAATTCTGTGGAAATAAATCATTTTCTCCATCCCCAGCATACACACACCATATTGCTATATGTCAGACACTTGCACTGTAGTGCCAACAATAAATACTGAGTCACTTGAGTACACTTCATCTGGCTAGAGAGCAAATTCAGCTTCCAGCACTCTCTTTGTAAGGATTGAGTATTGAACCCATATCCTTCTAGGGGTTTATGTCAAAATCTTAGGAGAGGTGGTTTGATAAACAAAATCATTATGAAGACATAATTTCAGTGTTGGGGTAGATAGCATAATAGTTATGCAACAAGACTGTCATGCCTGAGGCTCCAAAGTCCCAGGTTCAGTCCCCTGCAACACCAAAAGCCAGAGCTGATCAGTGCTCTGGTTAAAAAATATATAATAACAAAGACATAATTTCATATTTGTAAATAAAATGCTTACATAACACATACTACAAAAATAAAAGTCAACAAGCCACCTGTGATTATAGAGATGGAGTAGAGTGAGGAAATGGGCTAGAGCAGGACAGGCCACAAATAGTAGTGGGAGCAGGTGTGAGGTTTTTATGTCCATAAAACCTTGTTTGTTGAATTATAAACAAAAGAATTGAATAGACATTTCACCAAAGAAGACATCAAGGTGGTAAATGAGCACACAGAAAGTATTCAACACCATTATTCATTAGAGGCATACAAATTAGGGTCACAATGAGTATTACTACACTTTTTCAGAATGACTTGCAAAAGAAAAAGGTGAAAGCAAGTGTTAGGAAGGGTAAACTCACCCATCATTGGTGGACATTCACAATGGTGTAGCTATTGGAAGATAGCTGGCCTGTTTCTTACAAAGGTGTGTGTGTGTGTGTGTGTGTGTGTGTGTGTGTGCGCGCGCGCACAATACAGCCCAGTAGTCCTACTCTTCAATAGTGAAGTGAAAATATATGCCTCCACAGCCTATATACATGAATGTTTATACCATTTTATTCATAAACTCTTTAAACTGGAAAAACACCACTCATCCTTTGTCGGGCTGGCTGCACTGACAGGCAACAGACGACCAGGTACTCATGGCTGGGTTATACTCATGGCAGTATCTCTTTATTCATGCAGAACGCAGCACAATCTCAGCCGAGCTAGACTAAACTAAACTAATATACTTGCCAAGTAGGGTGTAAACAGGATGTGATGTAGAGAGGGTGGAGAGAAAAGTGACTGGTGAAAATCAGGGTGTGACAAGGAGAGGGGGTAGAGCAAAAAGACATCATGAGCCAGTGGGGATTAAACCAATGCCAGGCAGGCATGCTTGTGCTTAGTTATGTAAATAGAATAGTGTTAAGCAGGGGGGATTAAACCAAATGAAACAGAAGAGGTTTTTAGAAGTAGAATTAGAAGCATACCAACAATCCTTCAATTGACAGATATAGAAATACATATATCCATATCAGGGAATAGTTCAGTAATAAAAAGGAAGAAACTGTTACCCTTACAATACTGTGGATCAATCTTAAGGACTTTTTCAGTCCTGAAAGAGATCCGAATTGTTAGGTACATGGTGTATATTCCTATCTACATGACATTTTCAAAGGTTAGAACTACAAGGGAAGTTGCTTGAGTTTAGGAATGAGAGAAGAAAATGCAAGAAAGAAGTAGCACAAAGGAATTTGGGGGATTATGGAGCTGTGCTACTAGAGTAGTGGATATATGACCTATGAGTTTGTCAAAATTCATGGAACTATAGAGTTCAAAGAATGAATTTTTCTACATGCAAATAAAATACAGAACTCAACCAGTTTGTCAGAGATAGAATCCAGTGTTTGGCAAATTAACATAGCAGTAGTACAAAGGAAGATATAATCTTGGAGCTGGAGAGACAGCATAGTGGTTATGCAGAAGACTTTCATGCCTAAGGCTTTAATTTCCCAGGTTCAGTTCCCCAGCACACACATAAACCATATTTGAGCAGTGCTCTGGTACTTCCCTCTCACTGTATCTATTCACCTGTATCTCTATTTCATTAAAATAAGTAAAATATATATTTAAAAAAGATAGTCTTGGGGGCCGGACAGTAGCACACCAGTTTAAGCGCACATAGTGCAAACTCAAGGGCCAGTGAGTTGAGAGGTAGCACAGTGGGTTAAACGCACATGGTGCAAAGTGCAAGGATGGTCATAAGGATCCCGGTTAGAGCCCCTGCCTCCCCACCTGCAGGGGAGTCACTTCACAGGCAGTGAAGCAGGTCTGCAGGTATCTATCTTTGTCTCCCTCTCTGTCTTCCCCTCCTCTCTTCATCTCTTTCTGTCCTATCTAACAACGACGACATCAATAACAACAACAATAATAACTACAACAACCAAAAAAAAAGGGCAACAAAAGAGCAAAATAAATAAATAGATACAATTTTTTTTTTTTTTTTAAAGTGCAAGGGTTGGAGCAAGGATCCTATTTGAACTCTCTACTCCCCACCTTCACGGGGTCACTGCACAAGTGGTGAAGCAGGTCTGCAGGTGTCTCTTTTTCTCTCCCCCCTCTATCTCGTCCTCCTCTCTCAGTTTCTCTCTGTCCTAACTAACAACAACAACAGCAGCAGCAACAACAGCAATAATAACAGCAGCAACAATAATGGAAAAAAAGATGGCTGCCGGGGGCGTGGATATGTAGTGCAGGCACACCAATCCCAGAAACAAAAATAAAATAAAATAAAATAAAATAAAATAAAATAAAGTAAATACAGTCTCATTCAGATTAAGAAAGGAGAATGATGCAGGTAACTTTTGAAAATAGTGTATTGAGCTGATGTCATAAAGCTGAAAACATAGTAATAATAATTGCATACAGGTCAAGGAGGTTGCTCAGTGGTAAATAGATATGTTGCATTCATTAGGCTTTGGATTTGATACTGGGTACTGAATAAAAGCAAGAAAGACACAAACTAATAGAACATCATAAAGAAATGTACACAATCCCTGTAGTTTAATTACTTAACTCATTTCTCAAAGATATGAGTCAGCTATTTTGAAACTACTGCTTTGCCTATAGATATTACAGCTCAATAAATACATAAAATACATCGTAAATATTGAGAGTCAGATTTCTTATTGTCAGAGAAAGAATTTGCAAAAAAAGCAAAGGAAAAATTATAGAACACATCTTGAATCAGAATTATCAGCATGAACTCAAGTGTATTTGTAATGTATTCAGAGGGGTGAGAGCTTTCCATTTTGGCAATGTTATTTTAGACTAGATCATTCTTTGATGTTTAGGCCTGCTACATTCATTGTATGTTCAACAATATCCTTGGCCTTTACCTGTTAGATCCCTGTAGCAAGCCTGTCCTGCCCCCCAAGTTGTGACACTCCCAAAATGTTTCCAAGACACTGCCAGATATTCTTGAAGTGATAGGGGAGCAAATTGCCAAAGCTTAGGAACCACTGAATTAGATTTATGTGTGTGTAGACATGGACCAGCTAATATCCATTATTTCCTGACAACAACATTGCCCTAACAGATTAATTTACCTACCGCTAGATTTGGTTTCTAATTGCCATTAAAACATTTCATTAATTTATTTTATATTATTATTATTATTATTATTATTATTATCAGTAGTAGTAGTAGTCTCCAGGGTTATCACTGGTGCTCGGTGCCTACACTACAAATCCACTGCTCCTGGAGGCTATTTTTTCCCTTTAGCTGCCCTTATTGTTTATTGTCGTTGTTATTATTATTGTTATTGTTGCTGTCATTGTTGTTAGATAGGAAAGAGAGATATCGAGAGAGGAGGAGAAAACAGGAAGGGGGAGAGAAAGACACATGCAGACCTGCTTCACCACTTGTGAAGCGACCCTCCCCCCTTGCAGGTAGAGAGCCAGGGACTCTAACCAGGATCCTTATGCCCGTCGGTGCCCTTTGTGCCATATGTGCTTAACCCACTGCACTACTGCCCTGCCCCCTTAATTAATTAATTTATTGGATAGAGACAGAGAGAAATTGAGAGGAGTGTGGGGGTCAGAAACAGAGAGACGGGGCTAGGTGGTGACACATCTGGTTGAGCGCACGTATTACAGTGCTCAGGGACCCAGGTTCAAGTCCCCGGTCCCCAACTGCAGGGGGAAAGCTTCATGAATGGTGAAGTAGGGCTGCAGGTGTCTCTCTGACTCTCTCCCTCTCTATCACCCCCTTCCCTCTTGATTTATGGCTGCCTCTATCCAATAAATAAAGATAATAAAAAAATTAAAAAAGAAAGAAGCAGAGAGACACCTGCAGCATGCTTCACCATTGGTAAAACTTCCCTCTTGCAGGTGGGAACTGGAAGCTTGGACCTGGCTCCTTGCATGTTGTAACATGTGCCTAAATGCCATTTTCTAGGAAGTCGGGCTGTAGCGCAGCGGGCTAAGCGCAGGTGGCGCAAAGCACAAGGACCGGCATAAGGATCCCGGTTTGAACCCCGGCTCCCCACCTGCAGGGGAGTCGCTTCACAGGCGGTGAAGCAGGTCTGCAGGTGTCTATCTTTCTCTCCTCCTCTCTGTCTTCCCCTCCCTCTCTCCATTTCTCTCTGTCCTATCCAACAACAACAACAATAATAACTACAACAATAAAACAACAAGGACAACAAAAGGGAATAAATAAATAAAAATAAATATTAAAAAAATTTTTTTTTTTTAAATGCCATTTTCTAGTAGGAGGAATTCGAGCTCCTTGGAGAAGTAGGTTTTGTTTTGTTTTTGCTTTAAGAAGTAGTTGATTTCAGGATGGGGGCAGGAAAAATATGAAATAAACCTAAAGCATTCTGTAGTAACACAGAGTAAGGACTTGCTCAAAATACAAGATGTGGGGACTGTTGAAACCTGACATAACTTTCAGTAACAAATGCCAGAGTAATTTGATCATATGATGAATACTGGATTATAATGCAAAGAACAAAATAAATGTCTAACCCTTCCAGATAAATTCAAGTTAATAAATGTGAAGGAATACAAGAGAAAGTAGAATTATTTTAATACCATATTCTTAATTACAGCAAACGAGAATGTCGCAAATGAATGTCAAATTTAGTGGGTACAAGTATAAGGAAAGGGGGTCAGGTGGTGGTGCACCTGGCTAAGCACACATACTACCATGTGCAAAGGATCTGGGTTCAAGCACTGAAGTAGGTCTGCAGATCTCTTTCTCTCTCACTCTCTATCTCCCCCATACCCTCTCAGTTTCTCTCTGTCATGTTCAATAAGACAAGAAAAAAAAAAAAAGAAAGAAAAATGGCCTACTGAGGTGGTAGATTCACACTGCTGGCACTAACCCTGGTGGCAATAAAAAAAATTGAAAAAGGGTTTAAGGAAAAAAAGGATTATAGAGAAACCTTTCAGATTTCACCTTAGCTGAGCAATCAATATATCTAACTACTAGTTTTCAAATCTGTCAGGATCACAGAAGACATGGAAAAAACAAGAAATGACAACAGATTGGAAGAGACTAAAGAAACACAACAACTAAATGCATTGGAACATGCAGGGATAGAAAAGGGTACCAATAGATAAACTGGAGAAGGTTCATTAAAACACTTTGATACCATATAATGCTATTGTATCCAAGTGATTTATTGTTTTTGTTTTTCTGAGCTGGTGTCTTGTGCCTGAACAATTCCACCACTTCTAGTGGACTCTTTTTCCCTGTTTGAAAAATTCAGATACAGAGGCAACCCCACTTCAGATAGAGAGCTAGGGACTTGAACTGGGATCCTTATGCTGGTCCTTGTGCTTCGTGCCAGTAAGGTTAACCCTTTATGCTACCACCTGGTCCCTGGCTCCAATTAATGTTTTTTTTTAAATTTTTCCATTATCTTTATTTATTGGATAGAGACAGCCAGAAACCAAGAGGGAAGGGGTTAATAGAGGGAGAGGGACAGAGAGATACCTTCAGCACTGCTTCACCACTCAAAAAGCTTTCCTCCTGCAGGTGGGGACCAGGGGCTTGAACCTGGGTCCTTTTGCATTGTAATATGTGCACTCAACCAGGTGTGCCACCTCCCATTCCAATTATTTTTAAATAGTAAAATAGTAAGTACTGTAGTTCTATAGAAGACCTGTAGAATAGGCATGTTAGAGTTTGATGTAATGTACAAGAAAAGAATATGACTTGGGGGCCAGGTGGTGACACACTAGGTTAAGCATACATAGTATGAATTGTAAGGACAGTGCAAGGATCCTGGTTCAAGCCCCCGGCTCCCCAGCTTCAGGGGGGGAGGTCACTTCACAAGCAGTAAAGCAGGTCTGTAGGTGTCTTTCACTCTCCCTATGTTACCTTCCCCTCTCAATTTCTCTCTTTCCTATCCAAAAAAATTGAATAAAATGGCCACAGGAACAATAGATTCATAGTGCAGGCACTGAGCCCCAGTGATAAGCCCGGAGGGGGGCGGAAAAAAAGGGATATGACTCCAACCAGTGGTTAGTATCATTTTAGGTGAAAATGACAGGAGATATTTAACTAGGGTTTTCTCCTGGTGAAACCACTTCTCTCTTTCTTCCTGGAAGTATTTCATATCAAGTTTGCCTGTGGTCAGCCTGAAATGTGTATCATTATATGAGGACTTACTGGTGATGGGAACCTGGAATCCCTGGGGGAGTAGGGTGGGGAACCAAAGCTATTGAGGAACTGAAGACCGTCAGACTCTCACTTCTCTAGCCAGGAGCCTCGGTGCACCAGACACCGCACAGGAAGTTAGATCCTATCAGTGGTACACATTCCTCACAGCGCCCCCATCAGATACTGGTAGCACTGTCCCAGTTTAATTACTGACAAGACTGAAACTGAGGAGACATCTAGGTGACTTGCCTAAGGCCACACAGTGACAAATAGCAGAGCCAGGTCTCTCAAGTCCTGGAGTGGTGGCAGAGGGTTAACAGTTGGTGCTGAGAAATCAGAATCTTCCCAGGAACTGAGCAACTGGACCTCTGTGGTCATAAGACAAGGACTTTGATGTTAGACCAGATGAGGAGAAGAGTCCTAGCAGGCAGAACCCCTGGAGCTCAGAGCTAAGAACATGACTTTAGTAGAGGGGCACAGAAATTGGCCCTCTGTTCAGGAGGAATGTTTGTTGTATGGACTTTTCTTTTTTTCCTTCTTGGAATAGGATCTAATGGTAAGCATGAACTGTGCTGACCTATGTTTGAAGAAGGAGGTTGTACAATTAGTCAGGAGCTTGGGGCTGGATTAAGGCTGAGATGGTTTGAGCCAAGTCTCTGCAATTGACTTGCTGTGTGACACTGGGTGACTTAATTCTTTCTCTGAAACTCAGATTCCCACAAGATGATACTGTGAACAAGAAACCAGATAATGTCATTCCTCTACTTAAAAGCCCTCAACTGGTGTCAGATCACATCCACAGAAAAACACAACAAAACAGAGTCTACTTGGTTTCCTATGCCCTAGTGTCTAGCTACTCCCTGCCTTCTCATCCTGCTTCTTGCTCATATTGTTCCAGCCACATCCTCCTCATTTTTCTTCTCTCACCTGCTCAGAATGCCCATACCAGACTGTTCTGAAGACAGTCTTTTTAAAAAATATTTTATGATTTTTTATTATCTTTGTGTATTTGATAGACACAGCCAGAAATGGAGAGAGAAGGGGGGAGATAGAGAGAGAGAGAGAAAGAGAGAGAGAGAGAGAGAGAAGGAGACAGAGAGACAGAGAGACACCTGAAGCACTGCTTTACAACTCACAAAGCTTTCCCCCTGCAGGTGGGAACTGGGGGCTCAAACCTGGGTCCTTGAGCATTGTAACATATGTGATCAGCCAGGTGTGCCACCACCCAGCTCCTCTGAAGACAGTCTTGCAGTAGGTGTTGCTTCTCCCTCTATTGTTCTTCCCCCCAGATTTGCACGGTTTAACCCTCCATGCTTCCAGGCTTCTCCTGTGTGGGTCTTTCACAACCCTCCTGCACTCCTGGTGGGAATGTAAATCGGTCCAACCCCTGTGGAGAGCAGTCTGGAGAACTCTCAGAAGGCTAGAAATGGACCCACCCTATGACCCTGCAATTCCTCTCCTGGAGATATATCCCAAGGAACCAAACATACCCATCCAAAAAGATTTGTGTACACATATGTTTATAGGAGCACATTTTGTAATAGCCAAAATCTGGAAGCAGCCTAGGTGCCTAATAACAGATGAGTGGCTGAGAAAGTTGTGATGTAAACACATAATGGAATATTACCTTCTTCACCTCATCTTGAATGGAGCTTGAAGGAATCATGTTAAGTGAGATAAGCCAGAAAGAGAAGGATGAATATGGGGTGATCCAACTGATAGACATAGTTGAAAAAGAACAGAAAAGGAAACACAGAATGAACTTGGACTGGGTTTGGTGTATTGCACCAAAGTAAAGGACTCTGGGGTTAAGGGGGGATGGTTTCAGGTCCTGGTGTGTAAGATGGTGGAAGAGGACCTGGCCTGGGGTGTGATTGGGTTAGGCAGAAAACTGATAAATTTTACACATATACCAATAATTGCATTTACTGTAAACTATTAATCCCCTCAATTAAAAAAATAAATAAGAGGGTACTTCACTGCCCACCTCCTCCTCTCCTGATGTCTTTATTTCCTTCCTGTGATTTATTTTAAGTGTAAATGTTTTCAGGTTTTTTTTTTTTTTTTTTTTTTTTTTGAGATTTTATTTATTTATGAGAAAGAGAAGAGGAACCAAACATCACTCTGGTACGTGTGCTGCCAGGGATTGAATTTGGGACCTTGCTTTATCTACTGTGCCATCTCCTAGACCACAATGTTTTTTTTTATTGTTGTAGTTATTTTTGATGTTGTTGTTGTTGGATAGGACAGAGAGAAATTGAGAGAGGAGGAGAAAACAGAGAGGGGGAGATGAAGATAGATATCTGTAGACCTGCTTCACCACCTGTGAAACGACTCCCCTGCAGGTGGGGAGGCAGGGGCTTGAACTGGGATCCTTAAGGTGGTCCTGTGATTTGCACCACATGCGCTTAACCCGTTGGCTACCACCTGACTCCCTGTTTGTTTGTTTTTAAATTATATTTTAACATAGGCAAGATTATTTAAAGTCAGTAAATTTCATGTAAGGAGTTACCTCAAATGTTGTGATTTCCTTCCACAACCATCACCTCAGTTTTCATAAAGCATAATCTTCAAAATGTCCTGCTTCTCTTTAATCTGATTTTTGTGTCTGTCCACTCTGAATCACTAGAGTCCAGCACCCTCAAGAAACAACTTACATTGGAGTCACTTTTAGGGTTGGATGGACCTGTCTGCTTCTCAATTTAAGATGTCCTCAAAACATGAGTAAACATAAATCATATTGCCTTTATGCCCCATTCTTGCAACCACCTGACACTGTTGTAGAGAGCCAGGTGTTTATTTGTTATTGACCATCTCACTTGAATGTCAATTCAGTTCCATGAGAACAATGATTGTCATTTTTAGACCACTGTATTTTCAGCACCTGCTTCCTAGTGTGTACTCAAATATTTGGTGAATGAATGAATGGTGTCTTTCTTGCCACAGTGTTGTGGAGAATAAAAGTAGATGATACATGTGAAATGTCTGCTAATACTAATCCTAGAAGGTAAGAGAACTAATAGCAGATTGAGTTTGTTCATTCTGAATAGGGAGTGAGAGAATTAGAAATACAGGGAAGTTCTTATCTGTTGGCATGTTAACTGAAAAATGGACATCAGATTAAATTTTCATTGTCTGGTGTATTGCACCAAAGGAAACGACACTGTGTGTGTGTGGGGGGGGCAGGTTCAGGTCCTGTAACATGATGGAAGAGGAGGACCTAGTGGGGGTTGAACTGTTATGTGGAAAACTGGGAAATGTTATGCATGTACAAACCATTGTGTTTTGCTGTCAACTGTAAGCCATTAATCCCCCCACAAAATAAACAAAAAAATAACACAACAGCTCATCACAGTAAAATTATGCCTAAACTTTGACCCTTAAGTCCCTCTGATGCAGGGATAATGACTGATCTTTGTGTCAAAACTGCTTGTCACTACCATTCTCAATAAACATTTATCAGATACATATATAAAAAAATTTCATTGTCATGAAATCCTAGAAAAGTCATTAACCACATAAGAAGGAAAAGTAACACTGTCAGCAAAGATGAGTTATTTGAGAATAGGAAGACAAACCAAAAGATTCTTCTTTTATAGCCAAACAATCTTCAGGTTGTACTGTCTTTTTTTTTTTTTTTGGCCTCCAGGGTTATTACGGCTCAGTGCCTGCACTACGAATTCACTGCTTCTGGAGGCCAGTTGTTGCCTTTGTTGTTGTTATTGCTATTGTTGCCATTGATGTTGTTGTTGGATAGGACAGAGAGAAATCGTGAAAGGAGGGGAGACAGAGAGGGAGAGAGAAAGATAGACACCTGCAGACCTGCTTCACTGCTTGTGAAGCGACTCCCCTGCAGATGGGGAACCAGGGGCTCGAACCAGGATCCTTATGCCGGTCCTTGCACTTTGCGCCACGCTGTGCTACTGCTGGACTCCCCCCATGTCTTTTTTTTTTTTTTTAGTTTTAATTATCTTTATTCAGTTTTATTAAATTTAGTTACTTTAATGAGAGAGATGCAGAGCAAAAGGTAGATAGATAGATAGGGCAGAGCACCTCTCAACTCTGGCTTATTGAGATTGAACCTGGGACCTCAGAACCTCAGGCATGAAGAGTTTTTTTACATAACTATTATGCCGTCCTCCCTGCCCAAAGAAATTTGCCTTACATTTCTCTCTTACTTATTTACTTGCCATATTTTAACCAGAATACAGCTCTGGCTTATGGCAGTGCTGGGGATTGAACCTGTGACCTCAGAGCCTCATGTATGATGTCTTTTGCATAATCATTATGCCACCTCTCCAGTTCTCCCACATCTTCATTCTCACTCAAGGCAGAATGACTTTTCTAATTTTGTAACCTGGTATTTGAAGCACAGCTCTAACACTAACAGGACAAACCTGCTGCTCAGAGGCCCTGAGCTAGCTAGCTCCTCATCATCTTCCACTCACTAAGCATAATTGCAAATAAGCTTTTATCTTCAGTCTCCAGTTTCTCTTCAGCATCCCAGATGTCTTCCCCAAATATGGGCTGGAGCACACTCCTAATCCCACTATGGATCAGCTCAGAAACTTCTCACACCTCTGCTTCCAGCCCTCAGCCATGCAAGTATCTATCCAGCCCATGCCAGAGCCCTCTGTGGCTTCTGGTTTCCAGACACCGTGCACCACTCACCATTTGATGCTCACTTAGCCATTCTCCCGCTCTGATCAATTAATTGGAGTCTGTAGATAGGACACCTGATAAGCCCCTCCCTTTTTTCATAGCATTCATAAACAACTTTGAAAAAATATCCTTAAGTTACTCTTCAGCCTCCAGTTTTTCAGCTAGAGTTGTCTCAATTCATCTTTCCTCTTGATGAATAGTTATTGACTCTGAAACAGTTCCTGCTCAATGCAAGATTTTGTCGGTCATTTTTGTGAAGGCTGACTTGGCCCCAACCTTTATGCATAACCTTCAACAGAGAGTCCTTTTCTTCTTGGCACTTCAGAGTCCTCATCTGTTAAACCAAAGAGCTGCACCAGGTGATCTCCAAGGCCTATTTAAATGCTGATGTTTATATTCCAGTTTACAAATCTGTGAATAATTTTACCCAAAGTTCTGGAGTATGATGAATCCCTGAACTCAAGAGTATAGAGGAATTGTTTACATTCTTTCTCTTTCGATTGCTTCTTGTCCTTCTTCAGAACCTAATATCTCATAATGTCATACCTGCCATAGAATCTGTTAAAGGGGAGGATAGAACACAAGAGCTATAGCTACTCCTATCTGTCAAAGACTGATGCCCATGGTCTGGCACCACATCGGGCACTGAGAAGGTGTTCAAGTTCTATGAACAAACAGATAAATGAGTTAATGATGTCACTATCCGACAGAAGGATCAGTTTGGGTAAGATTGAATAAGCAGCCTGAAAGGAAGCTTGAGTGCTAACTAGCTCAAAAGTTCTTCCAGAACCCGGTGTTGATGACCTTGGGTTGCCTTCTTGTCCTGGAAAGTTATTCCTGATTGACTGAGTTCCCTCAGGTCCAGCAAGTCAGGAGCACTCTATACACTGAGACTAGCTGTTCTCCACAGAAAATACTTCAAAAAAGGCAGCTTTAATCCTAACAGAGCCTTCTAGTTTTCATTTATAGTGGGAGAAAGGGAGAACTAATCAGGAAAGATAAAATGTAAACAAAGGTGTTTTTTTTGGGTTTGTACTAGCAAGTAGGTGCTACCCATTTAAAGACAGCACATTGTGTGTGTGTGAGTGTGTTTTTAACTGGGGTAATGCTTGAAAGTGATGTTATCTTAAGTAGGCTAAACAAATTTGTCTGTGCCCTTTTTAAAATTTATTTGCATTTACCAGAGCACTGCTCAGCTCTGGCTTTTGGTGGTGTGGGGGATTGAACCTGGGACTTCAAAGCCTTAGGCATAAGAGTCTCTTTGCGTAACCGTTATGTTATCGCCCCCACCGTGTGTGCTTTTGTTCATCCTTTAATTGGTTTATTAAGTTCTTTTTACAAAGACAACATAATAATAAGCTTCAGTCAACTTTATCACAAATGCCCAAATTCAGTCACTCAAATTAATTTTTTACAAAAAAAATATTTACTTGTCCACAAATGCTACTCTTTCAGAAGTTTCTGTTTATGGTGTTAGTGTTCTTTTGTCAGCTCATATTCTGCTTCAAACTTTTCTGATTACTCACTCCTGTTAAATATATATTAGAGAGAAAGAGGAGAGAACAAGAACATCACTCTGTCACATGTGATACTCGGGAGCAAACTCATGACTTTATGTTCCAGAGCCTAGTGCTTTACAACTGCACCACCTCCCAGGCTACTACTACTCACTCCTTTTTGTTCCTGTCAAAAATTTCTAATTTTTGCTGGGAAGATGGCATGTTTATGTAAAAGATTTTCATTCCTGAGGCTCCTAGGTTCCAGGTTTAATCTCCAGTACCACCATAAGCCAGACCTATGCAGTGGTAAAATAATAACAGCAATAACAATGATCTTAGAAAACAGATTTTTTTAGTTTTAACTTTTTATCCATCTGATGCCAAGTGGTGATGTCACTGCTTCTGATATTTCTGAAAGGTCCCTTAATATGTATACGTTTAGCAGTCAATATACTTGAAGGATACAAATGTGGCTTGGCCTCTTTTTAATGCCTCTTCTTCCTCCTCCCACCCCCACCCCCCACCAAAGTAGTTAGAAACTTAGCTCCCTGTCATGGTCAGAGTGGAAGAAGCAGACAATGCAATAAGGTACCTGAGTCTGGGGAAGAAGCCTAAAAGCTAAAGCTCAAGAAGCCTGGCCTGAGAGACAGCCTCAGGTCACCTATGGGGCCTCCATTTCCTGTCAGCTAAGATAGTCTACTGAAACCTACTGGCTTGTCTTTCCAGTTCTGACTTTCTGCTGTGTGGTGAGAGGCAGTATTTGGAAGTATTTGGTGTGATTTACAAACCATTTTAGGTCAGCCAGAAAAGGATCATTTAAATCTTGAGAAATACAGCTATAGAGTGCCCACAAAGCTCACATAATCACCTTTCTTCCTAGAGAGATTAAGATATGTAGTTAAAAAAAACAACAACAAAAAAACCAACTAGTAGTCCTGCACTCACTGATTAATTTTTTAAAGCAAAGTTAGTATTTTCCTTAAAAAAAAAAAAAAAAAAGACTATGCACAGCATGTTTTAAGATGAAAGAAAAACAAACTGGAAAAAAGTTTATTGAAATTAAGAAATTTTCAGTCATATGATGGTTCTATATAATAAAAGCCTTCCCCGTTTTTTGTTACTAAGTGGCCTGTGATGTGAAGCTGCTGACAGCACCAGCCACTCACAGTGACACTGTCTCCCTTTCTTCCCTGCGCTGCACAGCAGACACTCATTTGTATGTACAGTTTCAGCCTGTCTGTAGCATCCAACCAAAGGGACAGATACTAATGGCATATGTTAATTATCCCCCAACAACTTCCTTTCATTAGACTGTTTATTAACATTCTCACCAGCCCATTGAACCAGCTGGCGTGAGGGTATGCCTGCAGCCCAAGTTCACGTGTTGTTTCTACTCTGGGCTCACAAGATGCAGTCAAGGTTTCCTGTTGAATAATGAAACTCTTTCTGTTTGAGCCCAGAGTTTTCTGAGATGCCCAGAAGATGAGATCAAAGTAGTAACTTGGAAATAACTGTTCCACTATTTGGACCCATTCTTGGAGTCATTCTAGATATATTTTAGTACCATAACATGACAAGTGTCCATCCATCCACTGAGACTTCTCTACCATTAGCAGTAGGAGTAGTCTTCATTCTAAGCACATAGACTCAGAAGCTCTGAAAGAATTGGTGTATTTGTGAGAGTATGAACTATTTTAGTAGGAGCACCACCCTTCTCTAAATACATATCCAAGCTAGATTTCCCTCAATAACATGGCAAGAGATGGTTCACTAAAATTTAGGATCTTAGGGGAAATTAAGATAGCTAGGGGTAAGGGGGGACCAAGAAAGCAAAAACTTTTTATGAACTATAAACTGACATATTTCCATTTTTAACAACAAAAATACAATGAACAGAGACAAAGAACTCTTTGGAGCTTTCTCTTTCATTCGGTTGCACAAGTCCCTTTAAAGTGCCCCAAGAAGGGAAATAGGCAAGTCACCACCAGAATGACAAAACAGGAATGACACTGTAAACAAGGTTTTCAGCGTTCTCACCCAGTGACATCCCCCAGCAATCACTTGTCTCTGAATATCAAATGTAGGAGATGATTAGAGCAGAATGCTAAAGAGGCAGTTCTTAGACAGTTGCTTTGTTGAGAAGTCACAGTAGAAGCCACTTTCAAGGGGATCAGAAGTTTTGTTTTCCTCTGATCATGCTGGTTTGTCACAAATATTAGACTAATGGCTTTTTTTTTTTTTTTCATGTGAGAACACAGCTTTCCAATACCAGGCAAAGAACAGTGATTTTGCTGAGGGAGTTTCACGGTTGCAAAAGATATAAGGCTTTTGTAACTTCTTTCAAAATTAAAGCTAAAGCAGGCCTAGTGCTTTGTATTCTTAATCCCTTGTAGAGGCCACACTTCTTTCTCTCACCCTTGCCACCAGTCTCAACTGGCTTCTGGGGATATATGATCTAACCCTAAGGCTACACTTAGTCATGCTCCCTGCTTGGGTTTGATGTCAATGAGCTCGGGAAGGAAAGTCTTTGGCATTGTTGTATCTGACTAGATGACGGAATACTACCAGATATTTGCCATCCTCCCTCTCTCCCTCTTGCTCTGTGTGTGTGTGCGTGTGCGTGTGCGTGTATGTGTGTATGTTGGGGGGTATCACTCTTGGATGGCTGTTTTTTCTTTACTCCCAGAGTTATCATTGGAGCTTGGTGCCTACATGACAACTCCACAGTTCCAAAAGCCATTTCTTTCTTTGTTTTCTGATACAGACAGAGATAAATAGAGGAGAGAGGGAAAGGGAAGGAGAAAAAGAGAGACAATTACAATGTTGCTCCATCACTCACGAAGCTTCCCCTCTATAGATGGAGACCAGGGGCTAGAACTCAGGTCTTCATGTATGGTAACGTATGAGCTCTACTGAATGCAAAACTTCCTGGGCTCCTATTTGGCTATCTCTGTTAATTTTTAAAATATGAAAGCACTTCTGTACTGCATGGCGAAATGATACTCCTTTCTGGTGCCTACTCTAATGAATCTTCTCAGTGCCTTCCTCTGCCCCCACATGTCAATCCCTGAATTCCCTAAACCAAGTACCTATATGGTTTGCATCTGCCCCATACAGGGCACTCCAGAACGCTATTGCAGCTGAGGCTTGCACTGTGTGTAAAGAGCAGTCCTGCTGACATGGATACAAATATTCAAACTACCACCTCGCTTAATACTATCCCAGCTTAATACTATCCCAGCACTAAGCTGGGTATTGCTGATACACTGATGAATAAAACATTGGCCTTGTCTTTGGGAGCTCCCAAATCTGGTGGCAGATTATCATGAAAAGGCTCTGTGCTAAGTCCCAGGAATTTTGAGATGGTGTCATTTTGGAGAAATTGATTTATAGGCTTGGAAACTGGACTTCATCAACGTGAGAGAGTGTATCCAGTTCTCAGTGACAGGTTCACATCAGTCAAGTTCTCAGGAGACTGCTCTCTAAGCCAGAATCACAATATATTAATTTCCAATTAGAACTTCTAAGCAAAGTGGACAGTTGTGTCACCTTGACTAACACAGTATCTCCCAATAGGAAACTAAATCGGAAGATGAGTGGTAATGAGAACACAGCTCAAGTACGCAGCCTGAGCTGGAGATTTTAGTTTTAATGTCAGAGGGTGTCAGGTTTTCTTAAGCCCAGGCCTGCTCCTCCTCTTTGGGGAAGGCCCTGCCAAGCAGCTAGGACTGGATGTTCCTATGAGCTCATCCATGCGCTCCTCTTTGGCGAGTCTCCTTCCTCTGTGACTCCCACTTTCCCTTTCCATGGAGATGCCCTGTTTGAGTGGCTCCTTCTATCTTTAGATTCCTTAATACCACCAGCTCTGGCTCCAGCCAAGTCCTGCCAGTTTCTTCTTGTCCCTGACTTACAAGACATCACATCTTTCAGGGGTCCCACAGCGGACCAACTGTTCAGCTTGAGTTATTATCAGTTCTCAGATTGGGCTAAACTTTGGAAGCACCTGACAAATCCTTGAAGAGTTGAAAATCAAAGAAAGCTTTGCTTTTAAGCAGTTTCAGAATCACTGGTTTAGCTCTGAGCTGGTTTATGCCTTGACTTTTACCAGCTTTTAACATGTGCTCTGACTCTAGCCTGAGAGACTGACTTACTTGGTCAGGAGCAGGGTCTGGGAAGACACAGATACTTTTATAGATATTCCTCAGATGATTCCAGTGTCACTGGTTTGAACAATGACTTTTCTGAATATTTCCTGTCAATTTCTTGGACATGACACTGCAGACTACCAACATAGGAGACAAATTGAAGGCAAATTCTAAAGAAGTAAGTTTGTTTTTTCCCCAGAGGAACATCAGGGGCTTGTGCCTGTGAGTTAGCCCCTTGAAATCTGAGGAAGGGCATTCTCGGAGTGCCTGTTCCGCCATGTTGTGCCCTCAGGGCATTGTCTATTTCCCCGCGATATTTGGAGTGCTTTGGTTACTCCTCCCCCCCCTTCCCATTCTCAGGAGAGTTATTATCCCATCCTGGAGTGCTATGGTTACCCCTCCCCCCTCCCATTCTCATAAGAGTTATTATCCTATCCTGGAGTGCTATGGTTACTCCTCCCCCTTCCCATTCTTGTGGAAGCTACTCCTATAAAAGCCCTTCTTCTTCCACACCTCTCTCTCTTGCTGGCACTCCACTTCAGTGTTTAAACGCAGGAAAGGTTACTGTGTGAGGCAGCCATTTTCGCTACCTCCACGTGGCCCAACCTGTTTCTCTCGCACCCAACTCTGAGGTGCCAGCACAAATAAAGATTTGTGTTCCCTCTTCGCTCTGGACCTCCTCACTCTCCTTCTCCGCGGCGCTTAACGACACACCTCAAAGTAGCTTCTTTATATCCATACTAACTGATGACTTATTCTTGCCAAGGGCATGAATTGGGATATATTATCTTATATACATTTTCTGCTATCACTTAAGGAGGGTGACAGCATCAGTAAAGTGAAATCAGTGTGTCCACAGACATCAAGGAAGTCACCAAATGTGCTGGAGGAATGTTTGCTCTGCTGTCTGTGTCTCCACAAAGAATCTGTCTTGTCTTCTCTGAGCACTGTTTTGGCCAGCTCCTTCACTCTCCTCTACCTGAGCCCTCTGCCTTCTGAAGATCGCCATCTTGAGAGAGGCCCAGTTGCGTTTTGGTTCATATTCTTTTTTTTTAATCTTTATTTATTGAATAGATACAGCCAAAAATGGAGAGGGAAGGGGAAGATAGAGGGGGGAGATAGCTGAAACACTGCTTCACCACTTGCAAAGCTTTCCTTCTGCAGGTGAGGACTGGGGGCTCCAACCTGGGTCCTTCTGCATTGGAACACATGCACTCAACCAGGTGTACCAACACCCAGCCCCAAATATTTTATTTATTTATTATTGGATAGAGACAGAGAAATTAAGAGGGGAGGGGAGTTAGGGAGAGAGACAGAGAGACACCTACAACCTTGCTTCAGTACTCATGAAGCTTTCCCCCTGCAGGTGGGGACCAGGGGCTTGAACCTGGGTCCTTGCATACTATAGTGTGTTCACTTAACCAGGTGTGCCACCACCCGGCCCCCATGGTCTATATTCTCTTTGGCAAGAGCTCTGTTTAGCAGAGAAACAAGAGAACTGAATAATTTCAATGTGTCATTTTCTCAGATGAGCTAAGGGCTTTCAGTTTTCCACACAATTCCCTAATTGCCATTACTAACATTTCCAATGTGCACAAGCCTTTGTGTGAGCTTTTGGGGGATTGTCTAATCACAGGGCATCTGGGAAAGTCATCAACTACAACTTGTAAGCAACTTTTAAAAAGGCATTCCTAGCAGAGGAAAAGGCAGTGGACAAGTTCTAAGCCTATTCTAATAACTCCACACTATTCTAGAACCTGGGACTGACTGCCAGTCATAGTCCTGGTTCTCAGGGGTTTTGAATAGGGACAGTGGAGACAAGGCAGCATCACCATGTGTGGTTGGGCAGGTGATACATAGCCCAAAGCCAGGGCAACCACTGACACAGCATTCTGTGATCACCACACAGACAGCAACCTTTCCCTGCTGCTCTATTCAGTAGTCCTGGTAGCAATATTCTATGAGTCTTACGTCCTCAGCAGTCCCAGATACCAGTTGCATTTGTGCTTCTGAGCCAAGAGGCAACGGAGAAGTCCTTGTTTGCTCTGGACTTCATTTTGTTCATCTAGAAACTGATGTGTTTTCCAAGTCTGAGTACAATTCTGTAAGTCACTTTCTCTAGACCTGTAGGAACCCAGCTCTTTGCACTACTGAAACAATTCATATATAATCTCTCTGATAGAGTACAGAGAAGCCAGCTCCTCCAAGTTTCAACAGCTAGACACAAAGCTTAATTCTTCTTTCTCACCCTGTTTGACACACTTAAAATTGAGTGACCTTTAGGGTGATTTCCCAGCCTACTCAAGTAACGATCCAGCTTTTCCCATAAAGTATGAGGGAAACCTCCATTATAAGGCATTTATATCATGCAAAAACAAACAAACAAAAAGCTATGCTCAACTCTTTATGATCACATAAATACCCATAATTCTATATGATCATATAAAATATCCCTCTCGTCATAACTGAAAAGCTGTAAGTAAGAGTTGTCTTTGTCTTCAGAAAGCAGCAGTGTAAGCCACTTATTTTACATCACAGAGCTCATCTTTAACTGGTTGCAGAGAATATCCAAATGCTTCAGGAATAGAAGGCTGAGATGAAAGGGAGTCAGGTCTGTATATTAATAGCTATTAGGTGTGTGTGGACTCATTAGATACTTCCATAAAGATCTTTTCATTGCCGGAACTAACAGAAATTCCTAGAATGCAGCTATACTAGGGACCAGAGCTCTCTGCTTAGAAGAATCCTTTGTGATTGCTTGGCATTAACCTGGAAGGCCTACAATGATTTTTTAAATTTCTTTATTGGAGGATTAATGTTTTATACATTAATAATGTTTTTACATTCAACAGTAAATACAATAGTTTGTACATGCATAACATTTCCCAGTTTTCCACGTAACAATACAACCCCTACTAGGTCCTTTGCCATCAAACAATTTTTTTTGTTTTAGAAGCATAAAGCTTACAGACACCTTAGACATCATCAACATATAAGAAAGCAGAGGTATAGACTCACAAGTCTGTGTCAAGTAATATCCAGGTTCCCTTGACCCTACTACTCCTGATTATCCCAGCTCCCCCTGTTCCCAACATTATTAACATAACCCTAATCTTCCCAAACTTTTATCTACTTGCAGCTATACCACATTCTTAGTAACAAGTCACACTTTACTAGTCTATGCCCCTATAAGCTAAACCAAGACGTCCTCAGTGTCTACAGTATATCTCCCTAGCATTTCTGGAAGTCTCCTTATACACATGGACAGATTTACTCTGCTGTGTCCACCAGGCTTCCAATTCTCACTGAATACCTGCCTGTCTGTGTCTCATGCCACAGACCTGGTAATCAGTGGAGCTCCCAACATTATAAACTCACCCACTCTTTTAGAAAGGATCCCCCTCACCTGCAGGGAGAAGCTTCCTGAGCAGTGAAGTAGTGCTGCAGCTCTTTCTTTGTCTCCCTCTCTATTTCCCTTTCCTCTCATAATTTTTTGGTCCTACCAAATAAATTTTTAAAAAGTTAAAAAATAAAACAAAAGTAAACAAGTTAAAAAAGTAAATAAAAAAAAAAAAGAGGAGAACCCCAGCAATAGATAACCTTGGTGGCAATAAAGTAAATAAGAGAGAAAAAAAAAAGGGCCTCATTTACCTTACTGTCACACAGAGGCATTAGGGAAGCTACTTTCTCAAGGCTTGCATCTTCTTCATATAAGTGTTGTGTGATGAATGTGTTGTCCAGAAAATAAACACAGTAAAATGTACTCTATTGTGCTCAATTAATGATAAGGATTTACAGCAATGTCTCCTATAAAGTAGCAATGTTTTGAGGTTCTGGTCACCCTTAGAATGAGTTTATTCTCAAGCCTGGGATCCTAGTAGAAGGGCCTGAAGAAGGCATCATAAATTTTATTAATTCATTTATTTTTAAACCAGAGCACTGATCAGCTCTGGCTTATGGTGGTGAACCTGAGATTTCAGAGCCTCAGGCATGAGAGTCTGTTTGCATAATCATTATGCTATCAACCCCCACCCATAAATTTTCTAACCAATTAGACTTAGACCAAATAAGTTTGGCAGTCTAGTAGAAAGGCCCAAATAAGGCAGACCTCATAAATACTAATACTGGTTTGGATACAACAAATGGCACTAAAAGCTTTAACAATTGGGAGAAATTCTAAGCTCATCAGATAAAGAAAGGACTACAAAAGCTGGATAAGGTTAAGAGACTGGATCACTTAATGATGGCATTTTTTTATCAATACCAGACCACCCCATCATCTGGGTCCCTAGATAAGGAATCCTTGGATTACCACACAGATATGATGGGCCAAGACCTCTAATAGATCCCTTTCTCTACCACCACTGGTCACTTCAAGCAGAAATGTCATCATAAACCCTCTTGTGGGCCACTTCAGGAACCTGGACTCCTATAAAGTAGCAATGACCCCAGTCTCTGGGTCATCTTACCCTGCCACTCAAGGAAGACTGGTCTGAAATGAAATGAGTGCAGCCTAGAATGTTCCCAGCAGTGACCATGAACTGCAAGTTCAGACCAACAGGTCCTGTGCTAAATATGAATATATATGGATCCTGGGTGAAGTTGATAGAGTAAACAGTTAATTTTATTCATAGATTTTCTTCAAGTTTTGGAGCTACTCTCTGTCATAATACAACTTTCTAGCCTTGTTCTAAACTCTGACACCATCTTCCCAGACAATATATTTGTCCACCTCCATGTTAGCTGTCAAACTCAAGTGAAAACTACAAGAGTCATTGGCCTCTAGGAACATGTCTAAAATAATCTTCCTAGATTCTTTCCACCCTAAAATTCCTATTCTCATCTGCTCTATTCATACTTTTTGGTTCCTGTTCATTAATCATTTTGTTTTACCTTATATCTTATCACCTTACAGCCACCAAGTTGCAGGTGCTATTGTGATTTTATCCTGACTTCTCTGGGCAGATGACCTCACCAATGTGTCCCCAAACCTCACCTCTCCAGAGACCTACCCCACTAGGAAAAGACAGAAACAGGCTGGGGGGTATGGATCAACTTGCCAACATCCATGTCCACTGAAAAAGTAATTACAGAAATAAGTACTCCCACCTTTTGCACCCCAAAAGAATTCTGGCCCATACTCCCAGCAGGGAAGAAGTGATAGGAGAAGGTGACAAGAGGGCTCTGAACTTTAACTCCATCAGGAACCAGAGACAGAAGAAGGAAAAAGGAAAGACATTTGAAAGCAACGATTGCCATCTCAACATGCTTCACCTCAGACTGTATCCAGAGACTTCACGTGTGGAATGACAACCCTTCAGCTTCATTACTCGGGTGAGACCTTTCCTTTAATAGTACACTCTAATTTCATCTCAGGTAGTTCACTTTCTAACAAAGTCCCATAACCTAGATATACACCAGTTTCTGTGAGAGAGAGCTTATGTGCACACGTATCCTTAAACTACTGCAAAATATATACCTGAAAGCAGGACTACACTAGAGTTTGCAGTGAGTACCTCCCTAACACTTCCTCTCCACTATTCCAAGCTTGGGATCCATGATTGCTCAACAAATTGTTTGGCTTCATATGTTAACTCTCTTTTCAATCACCAGGTTCCAGATGCCACCAGGATGCTGGCTAGGCTTCCCTGGATTGAAGACCCCACCAATGTGTCCTGGAGCTCAGCTTCCCCAGAGACACACCCTACTAGGGAAAGAGAGAGGCAGACTGGGGGTATGGACCGATCAGTCAACGCCCATGTTCAGCGGGGAAGCAATTACAGAAGCCAGACCTTCTACCTTCTGCAACCCTCAATGACCCTGGGTCCATGCTCCCAGAGGGATAGAGAATGGGAAAGCTACCATGGGAGGGGGTGGGTTATGGGGATTGGGTGGTGGGAATTGTGTGGAGATGTACCCCTCCTACCTTATGCTTTTGTTCACTAATCCTTTCTTAAATAAAAAATTTTAAAAAAAAAAAAAGGAAAGACATTTGGAAGTAGTAATAGATGTAGGTGAGATTTAGAAAGGAAGAGAAGGCAGAACCATGAAAAAGGGGGCAAATATAAACAGTTATAAAAGTAATAGTCAACCCATATTTTAATAATATTTTCATTTATTTTAATGAGAAAGATACATAGAGAAAGGCCAGAGTACTACTCAGCTCTGGCTTATGGTGATGCTGGGGATTGAACCTGGGACTTCAGAGCCTCAGGCATGAGAGTCTTTTTGCATAACCTTTATGCAGTCTCCCCATCCCTCAACCCATATTTTTTATAAATATCTTTTTAAATTTGTTATTTCTTTATTTATTTATTGGATAGAGACAGAAATTGAGAAGGGGAGATAGAGAAGAAGAGAGACAGAGAGACACCTGCAGCTCTGCTTCACCATTTGCAATGCTTTTCCCCTATAGGTGGGGAGCGGGGGCTTAAACCTGGGTCCTTGAGCATGGTAACATGTGCTTTCAACCAGGTGAGCCACAACCTGGCCCCGTTGACCCATACTTGTAACCTTGGGAAAACTACTAGCTTTCAGTGGAGGGGATAGGGATAGAGAACCCTGGTGGTAGGAATTGTGCAAAATTATACCCCTGTTATCTTACAATTTTTAAGTCAATATTAAGGCACTAATAATTTTTAAAAATTAAAATTAAAAAAGAATAAATAATTCTCTAGAACGCTGATTCTTCATGCAAATCAATGTTTTGCAGACTTACCCCAGTGACTTGAGATTTATGCCAAGTAAACTTTCAGGATTGGAAGAACTTGTGTCAATTTTCTTTCAAATATGAGATGTAAGATTTCAGGATAGTTTAAGTTTGTGAACTATGTTTCCTCATTCTTTGGATTGGTGTTACTCATTAGCTGGGATCATGGAAGGATTCTAGGTGAGTAAAGGATCTTAAATATTGGGCCCCCTGTACCCCACACGCCAGATTTTTTGAGGAAGGAATTAAAAAATGGTCAGCAGGTTCCCTTCCACTCCTCTTCACTCCTCACCACTCCTATACTATGAACAGCCCCTGCAGCCATTGATAGAGCCAGAGCCTAGAATGTAACGTGATGAAGATATCCTGGAATCAGGAAAATATCTATTCTGCTGATGTTTATTTTTATTTATTTTTTTTTCTGCTGATGTTTAAATCACTTTACTTAATTAATTAGGGGATACACTTATGTTGAACATCTACTAAACTAAATATTAGAAATGAATTAAAATTGCTGTGGTGTCATGATCTCCATGTTGTTCTTTCTTTTCTTTTTTTTTTTTTATTTAAGAAAGGATTAATTAACAAAACCATAAGGTAGGAGGGGTACAACTCCACACAATTCCCACCACCCAGTCTCCATAACCCACCCTCTCCCCTGATAGCTTTCCCATTCTCTAGCCCTCTGGGAGCATGGACCCAGGGTCATTGAGGGTTGCAGAAGGTAGAAGGTCTGGCTTCTGTAATTGCTTCCCCGCTGAACATGGGCGTTGACTGGTCGGTCCATACTCCCAGTCTGCCTCTCTCTTTCCCTAGTAGGGTGTTTCCCTAGTAGGTAGCTGAGCTCCAGGACACATTGGTGGGGTCTTCAATCCAGGGAAGCCTGGCCAGCATCCTAGTGGCATCTGGAACCTGGTGATTGAAAAGAGAGTTAACATATGAAGCCAAACAAATTGTTGAGCAATCATGGACCCAAAGGTTGGAATAGTGGAGAGGAAGTGTTAGGGGGGTACTCACTGCAAACTCTAGTGTACTTCTGCTTTCAGGTATATATTTTGCAGTAGTTTATGGATACATGTGAACATAAGCTCTCTCTCACAGAAACTGGTGTATACATCTAGGTTATGGGAGTTTGTTAGAAAGTGAACCACCTGAGATGAAATTAGAGTGTACTATAAAAGGAAAGGTCTCACCCGAGTAATGAAGCTGAAGGGTTGTCATTCCACTCGTGAAGTCTCTGGACACAGTCTGAGGTGAAGCATGTTGAGGTGGCAATCGTTGCGTTGGTTAGGTTGTGATCGGCAGATGCAATATTATTTGGTATGGATTGGGAGACGCATACGGGAAAGTGGGCCCTATCCAAGGGTTCCAGGACTGGGGGAAGTAGGGGCTCTATAGTGGAGATGTGACGTTCCTGCTGTCTTAAGGTTCAAAAAGACAATCGATAGTTAATGTTATCATCACATTATTTGGTAATTGGGTTAACTTTGCAAAGTCCTTTTGTTATGGTTTGCTGTACAGTATCCAGTATCTTGTATATAGCTGTGCTATTGGATGCTTCTACTTTTTCTTTTCTTTTTTTTTCCTTCAAATGCTTTTTAAACCTTTTTCATAGACCTTTACTTTTTCAAACTTTCTTTTTTTAATTTATTTACTTTTTATTTTAGTTTATTTATTTTTTCCCTTTTGTTGCCCTTGTTGTTTTTATTGTAGTTATTGTTGTCTGATAGGACAGAGAGAAATGGAGGAGGGAAAGACAGAGAGGAGGAGACAAAGATAGACCCCTGCAGACCTGCTTCACCGCCTGTGAAGTGACTCCCCTGCAGGTGGGGAGCCAGGAGCTTGAACTGGGATCTTTATGCCGGTCCTTGCACTTTGCACCACGTGCACTTAACCCACCGCGCTACCGCTGGACTCCCTTTTTCAAACTTTCATGTGGACAGGCTGGAGTAAGTATGGGGAAGGTGATGAAGTGCTCAGGGAGAGTGGGGTAGCTTTGTGGGCAGTGGTCTGTGTCCCACCCCACCCTCAGATCATTAAGATTCTGTTTTAAATACTAAAACTCTGAAAGACTTCCATGGGAAAAAAAGTGTTTTGCTCAAAAGAAATGTTTGGAAACTTACAACTCCCATTTCCTTTCTTTTCCTTCACTATTTGTTTCTTTGTCTCCTTCCCCTCCTCTCCCTCTCCCTCTTCTCCTTTTCTCTTCCTCCTTTGTCTTCTTTCTTTCGTTTATTATTTTTTTTACCAGAGCACTGCTATCTTCTCAGCCAGCATTTCTCATTTTTATCAGGAACAAACATTGTGCCTCCAGACACAATTAGAAATATCTTAGACAATTATATCTTAGACAATTAGAAATATCACCAACTTATTTGCCAATAAGTGCTAGTTTAAACACCTACATAAATGCAATTCAATGATTTTTCTGTGCTACTTCACTATTATATTGGCGTATAACATTTATGTCAGTGTATTTCAGGATTTCATTATTTCTGCCTTTAGTATATATATATATAAAGAATGTATTTATTCAAGAGAAAGATAAGAGGAGAGAGAGAAAGAACCAGATATGACTCTGGTACATGTGCTAGCAGGGATTGAACTCAGGACCTCATGCTTGAGAGCCCAATGTTTTATCCACTGCACCACCTTCTGGACCACACTCTGCCTTTAGTTTCTGCTCTGCCTTTAGTTTCTGTGGCTGTTCAAATATAAACATTTTGTTTCAGTTATTTAACACAGATACTTTTGAAACAGCAACAGTTCTTGGTACAGCAGACACATCTACTGGTTGGCATTTAAAAAGTTTTTTTTTTCTTTCCTTTTTAGCTCTCAGAGCTATTTCTGTATTCACTTGAGGTTTGTCCTAGTATTTTCCTCTGGATTTCTTTATCAAACTCTCCATTTTGTCAACTCTTCCATTTAGGTGTTTGCTTCTGTAAGATAATTTTTGAATGAGACACAATTACCATTTTTCAGATATTGTTTGTTACTTTTGTTCCATATCTTATGTTCTGTTCTTTAAAAGGTCATGGGACATCTACTACCTTTCCCTTTTTCTTCTTCCTTATCTTTAAGAACTACTCAGGCAATTAATAAGTCCTTTTTTACTCGAACAACTTGTTATTTCTGATTTCAAATTTTCTTCCTGAGTTTTCCTCTTTCATGAGCTCCTTAGTAGCTGGTTTTGACTCCTTCTCCCTCCTCCCACTCTCTCTTTTTTCACATGTTCTGCCTGGGATATCCCACCCACAACTATTGCTCTAACATCACATGAACAAGAGTGACAGTTGTCTATTCCTGAAGTTGTGTCTACTTTCCTGAGTTCAAGATTATAAATAAGTATATTCCTTTTTATTCTTTCCCCAGAGCACTGCTCAACTCTGGCTTATGGTGGTGCAAGGGATTGAACCTGGGATCTCGGAATCTCAAACTTGAGAGTCTCTTTGCATAACCATTATGCTATCTCCATTGCCTGAGATGTATATTTTTAATGGCCAATGCTATCTAACTAGGAAGTCCTTTTGTGCCTCTAAAACAATGTGTCCAATATTAACCCGTTTCTTATCATAATAAATTAGCATATCTCCACATAAAGTGACAAACCATTGTGAATCTTGCTCTATAATGTTATCTTCTCTTGAGAGAAATACAATGCCAATTCAATGAAACTCTCTTTTCAGGGTCAGTCAAATTCAGAATGGTGAAAGCAAGTTTAAAAGAAAATAGCTATTATTAGGAGTAATCTGTTGTGCTTTAATTGAGGCAGTCAAACCAAGCAATTGCTCATTGTGATAAAGATTTGCCAGCCTTTAGAGAATCTGTCAGTCTTTGATAGGGAACCCAGCATAAACCCAAGCTGTGTCAGGAACCATGCTCATAAGACTATAAAATATGGAATAGATTTTTCTCTGCTAGAAACTCCGTTTTTGAAACAAAAACTTTAGTCTGTAGAAAGATGTCTGTTTTTAGGAAGTTGGGCAGTAGCACAGCTGGTTAAACGCATATGGCGAGTAGCGCAAGGACCAGCATAAAGAAAGATGTCTGTTTTGATTGGAATTCGGAACAAATCATCTCTTCCCTGGGGGACACACTTTTATGTGTCTAAAAATAGACTGTGTCCATCCCTTCATAGCCACTCTCTCATCTCACATATATTTGCTATGTACTTTCCTGTCCCAGGCACAGTTTTAGATGTCAGGAAAGCTTGGAGCATAAGGCAGGCCATAGAACTCACCTTCAGGAAGTCAGTAAAAAAAATAATAAAATGAAATAAAATAAATAAACTAAGCCAGTGGCAATATGACTCAAAAGACTGTCATGTAAGATGAGGGGGTGGAGCAGAGAAGGGGTGAGGGTGGGTTGGTAGTATTGTTTTATTTAGGTGGTGAGAGAAGGAGTCTGAGAAATCAACCTTTGGACTGAAGCTTAAGTAAGGTGAGAATTGAGCTATGCATAGATCTGGAGGTAGAGCATTTCATGTGGGTAATGGCATATGTACTTGGTGTCTTAAGCAACTTGGCATCCATGGATAGACTCATGAAATTCCAGAGATTGCATGGAGAAAAAGAATTACACCTCTGTTTTCACTCATTTTAAACTGAAGTTCAGCATTTCCTCTACTAAAGAATGTAGGTAAGGGGTCAGGTGATAGCATACCTAGTTAAGAGCACACATTACAGTGCACAAGGATCCAGATTCAAGCCCCTGGTCCCCACCAGCAGCGGGGGAAGCTTCACAAGCAGTGAAGTAGTGCTGCAGGTGTCTTTTTGTCTCTCTCCCTTTCTATCTCTCTCCCACTCCTTTCAGTTTCTCTCTGTCTCTATCCAATAATAAATAAATAAATAAATAAATAAATAAATAAATACATTTATTAAATATTTTTAAAAAGAATATAGGTGAACAAACTATGGTGGTATTAGCAGTGTCTGTGTTTCTGGCACCAATAGAAATCACTTTCCTATCACACTACTGTCGTAGATATATCTAAATATCATTTTGTGTTCATCACTTCAAAATTATAACTATTAGAGTTTCTGCCAAACCCTGTTGCTTAGCATGTTCATGAGGAAGCACACATACTACTGTACTACATATTTGAATTTCTTTTTAGCATTCTGTTATCCTTGTTTTGTTTTGTTTTGTTTTGTTTTTGCCTCCAAGGTTATTGCCGGGGCTCGGGGCTCGGTGCCTGCACCAGGAATCCCCTGATCCTGGAGGCCATCCCCCACCCCCTTTTTTTTGTTACCCTAGTTGTTTTACCCATGTTGTGGTTATTATTATCATTGTTATTGACATCATTGTTGTTGGATAGGACAAAGAGAAATGGAGAGAAGAGGGGAAGACAGAGAGGGGGAGAGAAAGACACCTGCAGACCTGCTTCACTGCTTGTGAAGTGACTCCCCTGCAGGTGGGGAGCTGGGGGCTCAAACCAGGATCCTTCTGCTGGTCCTTGTGCTTTGCACCACATGCACTTAACCCACTGTGCTACCACCTCACCCCCTATCCTTGTTTCTTTACAAGCAGTGAAGCAATGCTGCAGGTGTCTCTCTCTCCCTCTCTCTCTCTCTCTCTCTATCTATCTTATCTATCTATCTATCTATCTATCTATCTATCTATCTATCTATCTATCTTCCCTTCTCAATTTTTCTCTGTTCTATCAAATAAAAGAAAGGGGAAATGGAAAAATGGCCACATGGAGTAATGGATTTGCCATGCAGACACCAAACCCCAGTGATAAACCTGGTTGCAATAAGGTAAAAAAAAAAAAAAAAAAAAACTTTTATTTTTCTGAGACAGAATTCATAGGCCTTTACTAGACTAAAGAGACCCATGGCAGGGAACAAGTTAAGAATCCACATGATAAAGAAAAGAAGGCAGTTGAGATTGGAGAAAAGTAACAATTTTTTTTCTTTTTATTAGTGATTTAATATTGATTTACAAAATTATGAAATAACATAGGTATAATTCCACATTATTCCCACCACCAGAGTTCTGTGTCCCCATTCCCTCCCTTGAAAATTGCAGTGGTTCTCCCAAGATCACAGATATGAGTTGACTACTTCTATAACTATCTATATTTATGTATATTTGCACTTTTTTATTTCTGTGGCCCTGCCTTCCCTTCCTAAGTCACACCTACACCTACTGCTACTTCTAAATGTCCTTCCTTTTTTTTTCCTCTTCTCTCTCCGGGTCCTGATGGAGTTGGACTTCAATTAGCAAAATATTATCAGTTATACCTTCAGAATACATTCATAACTGTGACCTCCTTCACTGCTGCAGCCTCTACCATCATAATCCAACTAGCCTGATTTTTCCATGTTCACTGGGATACCACCACCTTAATGGTGTTTTCCTAAATGGTAGTCACAGTGATCTAATAATAAGTAGAATTATCCTGTTGCCTCAAATGACTTCCTATTGTCTTGTCTTCAGTATAAAACCCCAGCTCTCTATTGTGGCCAATGCAATTTGATGGTCTCACCTCCACCTATCCTATCAAGACAGTAAAACTGTTACTTCTCAGGGATATGGATCGGTCTGCCAATACGTATGTCCAGCAGAGAAGCAATAACAGAAATCAGAACTACCACCTTCTGCACCTCCAAAAGAATTCAGGGGGTTAAGTGCATGTGGCACAAAGCACAAGGGTCAGCTAACTGTAGTCATCTTCCCTAACATTTATCTCCCTCTGGGGGTATGGACCAGAATTATTATTTATTTTATTTTATTTATTTATTAATGAAAAAGATAGGAAGATAGAGAGAAAGCCAGACATCACTTCAGTACATGTGTTGCCAGGGATAGAACTCAGGACCTCCTCCTTAAGAGTCCAATGCTTTATCCACTGTGCACCTCCCGGACCACTGGACCAGAATTATCTTTTTACATTTGTTTATTTAATTTCCCTTTTGTTTCTCTTGTTGTTTTTTATTGTTGTTGTAGTTATTATTGTTGTTGTTGCTGATGTCGTCATTGTTAGATAGGACAGAGAGAAATGGAGAGAGGAGGGGAAAACAGAGGGGGGAGAGAAAGACACCTACAGACCTGCTTCACCGCCTGTGAAGCTACTCCCCTGCAGGTGGTGAGCTGGGGTGCTTGAACTGTGATTTTTAAGCCAAACCCTGTGCTTCGTGCCAAGTGTTCTTAACCCCCAGAATTCTTTTGGAGGTGCAGGTGGGAGTTCTGATTTCTGTAATTGCTTCTCTGCTGGACATGGGCATTGGCAGATTGATGCATATCCCTGAGAAGTAACAGTTTTACTGTCTTGTTAGGATAGGTGGAGGTGAGACCATCAAATTGCATTGGCCACAATAGAGAGCTGGGGTTTTATACTGAAGACAATAAGAAGTCATTTGAGGCAACAGGATAATTCTACTTATTATTAGATCACTGTGACTACCATTTAGGAAAACACTATTTTTTTAAGTTATTTTTATTTAAGAAAGGAGAGATTAACAAAACCATAGAATAGGAGGGGTACAACTCCACACAATTCCCACCACCCAATCTCTGTATCCCACCCCCTCCCCTGATAGGCTTTCCCATTCTCTATCCTTCTGGGAGCATGGACCCAGGGTCGCTGTGGGTTGCAGAAGGTGGAAGGTCTGGCTTCTGTAATTGCTTCCCCGCTGAACATGGGCGTTGACTGGTCGGTCCATACTCCCAGTCTGCCTCTCTCTTTCCCTAGTAGGGTGAGTCTCTGGGGAAGCAGAGCTCCAGGACACATTGGTGGGGTCTTCAGTCCAGGGAAGCCTGGCTGGCATCCTGATGGCATGTGGCACCTGGTGTCTGAAAAGAGAGTTAACATACAAAGCCAAACAAATTGTTGAGCAATCATGGACCCAAAGGTTGGAATAGTGGAGAGAAAGTGTTGGGGGGGTACTCACTGCAAACTCTAGTGTACTTCTGCTTTCAGGTATATATTTTGCACTAGTTTATGGATACATGTGAACATATGCTCTCTCTTACAGAACCTGGTCTATACCTAGATTTTGGGACTTTGTTAGAAAGTGATCCACCTGGGATGGAATTAGAGAAACTATGAAAGGAAAGGTCTCACCCGAGTAATGAAGCTGAAGGGTTGTCATTCCACACCTGAAGTCTCTGAACACAGTCTGAGCTGAAGCATGTTGAGGTGGCAATCATTGCATTGATTAGGTTGTGATCGGCAGATGAAATATTATTTGATATGAATTGGGAGAGGCATGCAGGAAAGTGGGCCCTATACTAAGGTTCCAGGACTGGGGGAAATATAGGCTCTATAGTGGAAATGTGAGGTTCCTGCTGTCTTAGGGTTCAAAAAGACAATGGATAGTTATTGTTATCATGACATTATTTGGTAATTGAGTTAACTTTGAAAAGTCCTTTTGTTAGGGTTTGCTGTATAGTACCCAGTATCTTGTGTATAGCTGTGCCACTGGTTGCTTCTGATCTACTTGGTCTAGGTTTTTGAGAGAGTCTGCATATAAAATACACAGCTTATATATTAAAAAGACTCAGTCTGTGTTTAAAAAAGTTCGAGACATACAATCAATTTTCCCCTTTCATAATAATTAACTAGTGATTTATATGACTACACTTTACTAGGAGTGTACATAAACACCATTCCCACCACCAAAAGATTGTGTCCCATCCCACCCACCCCCACCCCCCACCAGCCCAGGAAGCCGCATGTCTACCCCTCACCACAGGGTTTTTACTTTGGTGCCCTACTTTCAGTTTAGTCAGATCCTGCTTTTAGGTTCCCTTTCATATCTTCTTTCTCAGCTTCTGTTGATGAGTGGGATCATCCCATACTCATCTTTATCTTTCTGACTTAGCTCACTTAACATAATTCCTTATATCTCTGTTCAAGATGGGTCAGAGAAGGTGGGTTCATTGTTCTTAATAGTTGTATAGTATTCCACTGTGTACATATACTACAGCTTTCTCAGCCACTCATCTGTTGTTGGGCACCTGGGTTGCTTCCAGGTTTTAGCTATTATGAATTGTACTGCTATGAACCTAGGAATACACACATCTTTTTGGTTGGGTGTTATGGAGTCCTTGGGGTATAATTCCCCCAGGAGAGGAATTACTGGATCATATGGAAGGTCCATGTCTAGCCTTGTGAGAGTTCTCCAGACTGCTCTCCACAGAGGCTGGACCAATTTACATTCCCACCAGCAATGCAAAAGAGTTCCTCTGTCCCCACAGCCTCTCCAGCATTTGTTGCTGCTGTCCTTTTTGATGAATGCCATTCTCACAGGAGTGAGGTGGTATCTCAATGTTGTCTTAACTTTCATTTCTCTGACAATCATTTATCTGGAACCAGAAAACACCTAGAATATCCAAAACCATCTTGAAGAAAAGAAACAGAAATGGAGGCATCACACTCCCAGATCTCAAACTATATCATAAAGCCATCATCATCAAAACAGCATGGTACTGGAACAAAAATAGGCACACAGACCAGTGGAACAGAATTGGAAGCCCAGAAACAAATCCCCACACCTATGGACATCTAATCTTTGATAATGGGGCCAAAAGTATTAAATGGAAGAAGGAGGCTCTCTTCAATAAATGGTGCTGGGAAAACTAGGTTGAAACATACAGAAGAATGAAATTGAACCACTTTATCTCACCAGAAACAAAAATCGACTCCAGATGGATCAAGACCTGGATGTTAGATCAGAAACAATCAAATACTTAGAGGAAAACATTGGTAAAACACTTTCCCACCTAAACCTCAAGGACATCTCTGATGAAACAAACCCAATTGCAAGAAGACTAATGCAAAAACAAACCAGAGCGACTACATCAAATTGAAAAACTTCTGCACATCCAAAGAAACTATTAAACAAAGAGACCCCTCACAGAATGGGAGAAGATCTTCACATGCCATACATCAGACAAGAAACTAATCACCAAAATATACAAAGAGCTCAGCAAACTTAGTACCAAAAAAGCAAATGACCCCATCCAAAAATGGGCAGAGGATATGAACAAAACATTCACCTCAGAGGACATCC